>NW_027397063.1:59037749-59046721 GCF_003265705.2 Callorhinus ursinus | reverse complement strand
TCCTTCTTTCCTTTCCTTCCTTCCTTCCTTCCTTCCTTCCTTCCTTCCTTCCTTCCTTCCTACCTTTCTCTTTCTTTCTTTCTTTCAAATCCAGGATGAGAACTTAGCCTCCTCAGTCCCCAGTCCCTTCTCTACACTGTGCTGCCTCCAGACATTGACTCATTGCTCCTAGGCTGCCCCTTCTCCCCATGGTTTTACATCTATTTTCCCAAAGCCCCCAAGTTTCATGACATGCTAGAGAAGTTGACATGCTAGATGGTCCTGCTGCCTCAGTCCATGCCTGGGCTCACATCTGAGACCTTCCTGTCCCTTGGGGTCTTATGGGTGAGCCTCGGCCCCACACACCCCTTCCCTTTTCTCCTTTACATGTTATGCTCCCCAAAGCCAGAGGGAGTGGATGCTGTGCAGTGCACCAGCCAAAGTGAGTTCTGAGCCTGGCAGATGAATGACTCTGAGCCTTGGGAAAATGACCCCCTAAAGGGCAGGGAGGGAGGCCAGTCTGTCTGAGGCCCAAAGGTGCCTCTAGGTAGATTCACCAACTGTTCAGTTTTCCCAAACACCAGTTTGATGTTCTACAAATTGGCCCATGATTATGGCGGATTCCAGGTCCCTCTTGATTTGTTTCCCCCTTTGTTCTTCAGCCAGCTGTTCTGTTCAACAGGAATATAATGAGAGCCACATACATAATTTTAATTTTTCCAGTAGCCCAAAAATTAAAAAAGAAAAACAACAGAAATCATAGATGAAATTAATTTTAGCAATATCTTTTTTTTCCACCCAGTATATCCAGAATATCCTACCAACATGTAATTAATATAAAACACATTCTTTCAAACTCTGGTGTGAATTTTATACTGACAGCACATCTCAATTCAGACTAGCCACGTTTCAAGTGCTCGTGGGCACCGTGGCTCGTGGCTGCCATTGTGGACAGCACTGCCCTGCTATTCGATGGAGTTCTGTCCTTTGCCTCTTTAGTCCTCTGTCCCTCTGCCTTTGGATGAACTGGGTTCTCCTGCCTCTCCTTTTGCTCCATGTTGTATCTACCCAAGCTGTAACCCACGCTTTCTCGCAAGCACCCCGAGAAAGAGCCACCTTCACTACTGTCACCCTCACCACCCCTTATGACTTAACGCCCTTGCGGTCTGGACTCCTCCTCTCCCTGATCTTTCTTAGAGGTCACCTGTGGGACCCCTGACAACCTTGGATTCCTACTTCTCTTCAGCTTCTCCCACAGCACCTGACTGTGGGCTCTCCAGTTCTTGCTTGAATCTCTCCCTTCCATTTAGCTTTTATGACACTGTCTTACTCATTCTGGCCACCCTGAAACCAGTCCCTCACTGGATTTCCCTGCATGGATTAAGAACCAAAGCCCCTTCCCTTCCCCTGGAGACTCACCCCTCTGAGATGCTTGCTTGGGACATCCTGAACACTGCTCCCCTTTCCCTCTGCAGGGCCCCTTGTCTCCCTGGGGCTCTGGTCCTTCTCATCTGTGCCATTTGCCCAGCTCTCTGTTTGGCCTCTTTACTTCTAGCACCTTCCTCTTTGCTGCCTGCTTCCCAGCCATGAAATTAATATTCCCAAAGTGCAGTTCTGATCACATTTTCCTACTGAAAGTCTGCAGCATTAGAAGTTGTAATAACGGGAGGATAGACTTATGTTATAATGATAGTGAAAAAAGCAGGATACTAAATTATAAACAGTAAGATCACAGCTTCATGAAAACAAGCTGTTGAGTAGATTAAAAAAGAAAGAGGAATGAACTAGTTAACACTGGTTGTGTTGGGCAGTAAATTGAAATTTTCTTTAATGAATGCACATAATCGAAATTGAAAATTTAGTATACTTTTTAGTTTCAGAAATGCAACCACCAAGAGTTTTAATGCTTCCTGGGTCATGTGCCACCTCCTTACCCGAACGTGGATATCCTTTGTGATGTAGTTGTGAACCCCACCGCCTCTCTTACCACTTCCCCTTTGCTTGTGCTGTTCCAGTCAGCATTGACATCCTGGGTTTCCCCAGGCAGCCTTGCACCCTTTGAAGTCCCTCCACTCCTTAATTCATGTGGTTTCTGCCACCTGGATGCCTGGATCTTGCCCACACTGTGAGTTCCATCTCTAGAGCCCTCTCCATAAAGCCTTCCTGGTCCCCATTGCCTCAAATGACTTCTTTTCTTTTCTTTTTTTTAAGATTTTATTTACTTATTTGAGAGAGAATGAGAGAGAGAGAGAGCACAAGCAGGGGGAGAGGCAGAGGCAGAGGGAGAGGGAGAAGCAGACTGCCCGCTGCGCAGCGAGCCTGATGCGGGACTCGATCCTGGGAACCTGGGATCATGACCTGAGCTGAAGGCAGTTGCTTAACTGACTGAGCCACCCAGGTGCCCCTCAAATGACTTCTTTTTCTGATTTGAATTTCTTTTCCCATTTGGCTTATTCAGCCTGGTTTTGCAGGCATTTGGATTCTCATCTCCTCTATTAGCTGAGAAGTTTCTGTAGCCTGCCGTGCTCACAGTAAAAGCATGTATTTTCTTTTTTAATATCAATTTATCATTTTTGTCTTTTAAGAGTGGTACATATAATAGAAAAGTTGGAAAGTGTTCAGTGGTCTAAAGAAAAAGGTCTGAAAAAATACTTAACAATCCTGCTGCCACCTAGAGACATTCTACCACTGTTGACACATACATATTTTTAGATTGGGATCATGTTGAATATGGAATTCTGTATTCTCTTTCTCTCCCACTTGACATTAGATTTCGAAAATTTCCCTGTGATGTTAAATCTTCTTCAAATAAAACATTGTAGAGGTCGTGACATATTTCAGGGTACTAAAACACCATCATTTTCCTAACTCTTCTCCAGTTCAACATTTCTGTTCCTCATGTTAAATTTTCTAATCATCCTTGCATATAAAGCCCTGTCCAGGCCAGTGAGTTTCTGTGTAGCAGATAATCCATGGAGAGGACTGACTTGTGGGTCAAACACTATAAACATGTTATTTTTTCACTGAGGTACAGTTGACACAGAATGTTACATTAGTTTCAGATGTACAACATAGTGATTGGACAAGTCTATACTATGCTGTGCTCACCACAAGTGTAGCTCCCATCTGTCACCATGTTATTATAATACAATTGTCTGCACTACTCATGCTGTACTTTTCATCCCTGTGACTTATTCATAAGGTAAATGGAAGCCCGTACCTCCCACTCCCCTGAAGCCATTTTGCCCGTCCCTCCCCACCCCCCACTTCTGGCAACCATCAGTTTGTTCTCTGTATATGGGTCTGTTTCTGGTTTGTCTGTTTGTGTGTTCATTTGGTTTTTAGATTCTGCATATAAGTGAAATCATATGGTATCTGTCTTTCTCTGACTGGCTTATTTCACTTAGCATGATACCCTCTAGATCCATCCATGTTGCAAATACTAAGATTTCATTCTTTTTATGGGGGAGTAATATTCCATTGTGGATATATACCACATCTTCTTTATCCATTCATCTGTCCGTGGACACTTGGGTTGCTTTCATATCTTGGCTTTTGTAAGTAATGCTGCAATAAACAGAGGGGCACATATGTCTTTTTGAACTCGTGTTTTTATTTTTTGGGGGGGTAAATAGTCAGTAGTGGAATTACTGGATCATATGGCATTTCTATTTTTAATTTTTTTGAGGAACCTGCTTACTGTTTTCCATAGTGGCTGCACCAGTTTGCATTCCCACCAACAATGCACGAGGGAAGAGTATGATCATTTTTTTTAAAGATTTTATTTATTTATTTGACAGAGAGAGAGACAGCGAGAGAGGGAACACAAGCAGGGGGAGTGGGAAAGGGAGAAGCAGGCTTCCCGTGGAGCAGGGAGCCCGATATGGGGCTCGATCCCAGAACCCTGGGATCATGACCTGAGCCGAAGGCAGACGCTTAACGACTGACCACCACCCAGGCGCCCCGAGTATGAACATTTTTAAGGCTCCTCATCCATATTCCCAAATTGGTTTCCTGAAGAGAGTGGTACCAATTCTCATTCCCACTGGTGGATAGAAGGTGTCTGTTCTGTTGCATTCTTGCTAATATGATTACCGTGAAAAAAGCATTGCTAGTTTAATAGGCAAATAATTGTTTTCATTTGTATTTCTTGGTTTGCTAGTGAGGTTTTACATTTTTTTCATGTCATGCATTTGTCAGTCATTTGGAGTTTTACTTCTTTGAATAGCTTGTTCATCTACGTTAGTGATTTTTCTGTTCTACTTATTTCTTGTTAATTTAGAAAACACCTCATATTAAGACTGTTGTCTCCGCTGCCATATTTTTTGCAAACTGTCTGTGAAACTAACTTGGAGTTACAGATTGCAAAGCCTGTAGCGTGCGTGTCCTCTCCGCTCTTCTGTGCACGTGCCTGACTCTGTCACCAGACTTGCAGTCCTGGGGGCCAGGGGCCAGGTGGCCAGTGCTGAGCTTTCCCAGACCCCAAACAGTGCCCCGTGCTGGGTACTGGGTCAGTGTTTGTTGCGTGCATTCAGAGGATATCCTGCTCAAGTGAGTACTATTCTGTGAAAGCTGTTGTTTCTCATTTGAATGTGTATACAACATCTGGGGTCTTCCTAGGAATATGTAACCAAAGATGACAAACATAAAATGTCCGGTGTAACCATCTCTCTCTAAAGGCACAGCTATTTGAGTTACAGAACAAACTCTCTCACTTATTATTATTTGCTTTAAAATTTAAGGAAATCTAAACCACAATGAGATACTGCCTTACTCTCACTAGGATGGCTGTAATCAAAAAGATGTACAAAAACAAGCGTTGGGGAGGATGTGAGGAACCAGAACCCCTATATACTTCCAGTTGGAGTAGAAAATGGCGCAGCCACTTTGGAACAGTTGGGCAGTTCCTCAAAATGTTTCATGTAGACTTACCATGTGACCCAGCGTCTTAGTCCATTCGGGCTGCCATAACAAAATAGCATAAGCTGCGTGGCATAGACAACAGACATTTATTTCTCACAGTTCTGGATGCTGGCAAGTCAAGTTCAAGGCACCAGTAGATTCCGTGTCCGCTGAGAACCCACTGCCTGGCTCATAGATAGCTGTCTTCCCACTGTGTCCTCACAAGGTGGAAGGGGTGTTAGAGGGAGATCTCTAAGATCTCTCCCCGCCCCCCTTTTTAAGATTTTATGTATTTATTTGAGAGAGAGAAAGAGCATGAGCAGGGGGAGAGGCAGAGGGAGAGGGAGAAGCAGACTCCCCGCTGAGCAGAGAGCCCAACTTGGGGCTCCATCCCAGAACCCTGGGATCATGAGCTGAGCCGAAGGCAGATGCTCAACCGGCTGAGCCACCCAGGCGCCCCTGAGTTCTCTTTTAATAAGTGCATGAATCCCATTTACTAATCTCACCTTCATGACCTGATCAGCTCCCCAAAGCCCCACCTCCTAATGCCATCTCATTGGAAGTGAGGATTTTAACGTATGAATTTGGGGGCGAGGGGACACAGACATTCCGTCTAGAACATCTAACAATTTCACTTTTACGTATATATATCCAAGAGAACTGAAAGCATATGTCTGTGCAAGAGCTTGCACATGAATATTCATAGCAACACAACCCAAATGCCCGTAACTGATGGATAAAGAAACAAAATGTGGTTTATCCGTTCTACGGAATATGATCTGGCCATAAAAGAATGTAGAACTGATACAGAGATGGATCTTGAAAGTCTTTTGCTAAGTGAAAGTAGATGGACAAGCAGGCTACCTATTATATGCTTCTGTTTCTATGAAGTGTCCAGCATAGGCAAATCCATCGAGACAGAAAGTAAATTAGGGGCTGACAGGAGCTGGGGGTCGTGGTGCAGATGGGAAATAAGCAGTGATTAATGGGTGTGGGATTTCCTTTGGGGATGTTGAAATGCTCTGGAATTAGTTAATGGTGGAGGTTGCACAATCTTGAGAATACACTAAAAACTACTGAATGATGTACTTCTAAAGGGTGAATTGTATGGCATAGAAATGATACCTCAATGCAAAGGTAATTACGGGAAGCTGTACTAGAGAAAGGCTGGACCTCCCCGAGGTGCAGGGTGGACCTTTCTCACCCACAGTGGTGGTTCCTTGGAGAGAGCGAGTTTTGGAGGCCGTGGCTGGAAGCAGGTACCTAATCAGCAGCATTTTATGTGACCAGGATCTATGAGGAAGGCCTGGGGCACCTGGAGCGAGAGGGAAAGAAAGTCGAGTGTTCCTTTATTAAATAGAAGAAAGCAAAAGTAGGCCTAAATTAGGTTGGGATAAATAACAGCTTAGTCTAGTAGAGTAGGATGAGCTCTGCACTTAGAATGAGAATCTGTGATTTAGCTCTGTCAGTGTACTGTGTAGCTGCGGACAGGGCTCCTGCCTCGAGCCTTGGTGTCCTCATTAGCGAACGAGCGGTGATGCCACCCAGCCTTGCTTAGCTCAGAAGGACGTGGTGAGGAGGCAGTGCAACAGTGCGTGTGGGAAGTGTTTTAAAGCTGTAAATTGATGCACCCGATCGTTCCTAGATACTTGTCTTTCTTCACGTTTTAGTCTATTTTGTCTTTCCTAAAAATGGATTAAGCAGATGCTAATTATTGATTGGTTAACATTTCATGCCTTGCGTGTAGTAACGGCGAGATTGTATTAAATAAACATTATACTTTGAGAATCATAGTATAGATTGGTATTTTCCAGAGACAGTGGGTAGCCCGTATGGTTGGGGTCGGAGATGAGAAGGGGAATGTATGGCCGGTAATGGGGCTTGTGGAGTCTTAGTGCCAGCGCAGAGACTGAGGCTTTATCTTACTGATGATAGGGAGTCATGGCATGCTTTTGGGCAGGAGGTGTCATGATGTGATATGGGGATCTCTGACATAGAGCCTTTCAGAGCAGGAGAGATTGACAAGCCCTGAGCAACTGGATCCTCACTGGAATGGAGAAGAGGGGGTGCCTTCTGGGCAGGACCCCATGGGAATGAAGACAGCAGAGAGCCTGGTCTTGTTTGCTCAGAGCCATTGAGATAAACCAACTATCTCCAAGAAAGAGAATCTCATCATGAAAGCACCTAAGCCAAGAGAATGCAGGTTTGAGCACCAAAAAAGCATACAGCAGTCTTTATTCTTTGTAAGAGACAAATTTTTAAGAGGCATCACTATGATTTTTTAATAAGTTAAAAATATGTAATATTTTTAAAAAGCCATTTAACACCTCATTGAGCACAGTGCAGTGTACAAGGAACCAAGCTGATGTGACTTCCAAGAGTATATAATTTAAGATTATCCTTCCTTGATTTATTGTATTTTGTATCATAATAGGATTCCACTGAGGTCCCCCGAGCTTCCCACCGGCACCATCTAGAACGAATGAAATCTGGGGCAGGTGGAAGAAACTCCTGTCAGGCTTGTCAGCTCCTTTTATTTGGGATTATGTCAGCTCCTTTTATTTGGGATTTGGTTGCTAGTTTTGTGTGTTTGCAAATAGAAAAAGGACTAGAACAGGAGGGGCTGTGCCTGTCTTTAGGGCTTGGATCCCAGGAGAGGACCTTTCTTCTCTTCCTAATACCCAGAGCAGTGGGGAGCTGGTCCTCAGCCCCCAGGAGCCCAGATGTTGTCTAGACCCTTGTGGCCAGATGGGTGGATTTGGAAAATCAGATCCCAGCTTTGGCTTGCCCTCAATTGAGGGGATTTCAGACTTCGATGTGAAGAGAAAGCACTGTGGTCTGTTTGTGCAGGATCCGCAGAGGGTAGGGGAGGGTCTAGAAGAAGGAGTAGGGCGGAGTGGGAGCTGGGTCACCCCCAAAGTCCTGGGGCCCTGCCAAGGGGGAGAGAGTTGTCAGAGTTGGGGGAGGGCGGGTTTGAAAAGGCTCCCTCCTAGGATGGCCAGGTAAAATATGGTTAAATTTCAATTTCAGATAACAACAAATAATTTTTTAGTGTTAAGTATGTTCCAAATATTGGATGGGACATACTTATACTAGAGAAAAAATTTGTTATTTATCCGAAATTCACATGTAACTGAACACCTCACCCCCCACCCCCCATCACCAAATCTGGTTCCCTGGGGTATTCTGATTCCTTATCTCTGCCACTGTCGCCACCACCAGCTACACCCTATGAATCTCAGTGCAAGAAGCAAGCTGACTTGTCTAGGACAGAAGCCAATGCCCGATAGCAGATTGTGAGAGGGTCTTCTCCAGCTCATTTCCTTCAATTCCAAACCTGTTCGTTCCTCATCCCTCTTTGCCTTCTGCCTTTCCTAGGAGTGGCAAGTAGCAAGCCCGGGGAGCCTCCTGCGAAGTCAGAGAGGCAGTGTTGTTTGCAGTGCCAAAGCCCCGCTGTTGGGACCTCTTCCAGTCTCCACGTGCAGGCGCTGCACCGTAGCTTCACCCTGGGCCAAATCAAACCTGCCGTCTGCAGGCAGCGAGAGATTGGGTTTCCAAAAGTGCTGGGGTTTTAGAAATACCGCCATCACGGCTGCCAGAGTGGTAAATATTCATAGGCATCTCCCCTGGGTTTCCACGCGGAGACTAGAATTCCAAACATTCCCCTCTAGCGAGGGTTTCTCCCGGTGTGGTCCTGAGACCACCTGGACCCACACCATCTGCTGGGCTTGTTTTAAAGCAGATACTAAGGCGAATCCCTGGGCTGAGGTTTGCTGTATTGTTAGGTCTCCTTATTACTCTACCTGGTGTAGGTGTATGTGTGCACGCACGAGCAGGCGCACGCGCACACACACGCGCACACCTGTGCACATGTTCCTTGTGCTTAGATATGTCCCCTGAGGTCCATGCAAGGAAAACCAACAAACCCTTAATTAGGCCTTGCTGCCCTGCTGACTGATGCCTCCTCTTCATTCACCGCATTAGTGTCTGCACAGAAGCCTTAGCATCTATGAGAACCGGGGCACAGATTTCTACTTTTTTGGTGAGTGGTGTGTGTGTGTGTGTGTGTGTGTGTGTGTGTGTGTGTGTGT
>NW_027397063.1:58865375-59037739 GCF_003265705.2 Callorhinus ursinus | reverse complement strand
GTGTGTGTGTGTGTGTGTGTGTGTGTGTGTGTGTGTGTGTGTAACAAACATATTTATCTCTTACTTGTTCACTCTCAAGTGAAATTTGCTGAAAACCCTTCCCAGTGACCTGGCCCAAGACCCCTGTCTCACACTCCAGCACCCTGTAACTGCTCACCCCGTTTTGTGTTTAGTGAATGAGAGCGGGGAACACGGAGACACACTAAGCTCAGCAAAGCCGTTTGGACCCCTATTGGGTTACTGGGCATCATTTTACCTGGATTTGCACCGTCTGTTGCTATTGGCCTTCTGGCTGCAGTAGGAGTCCGATTACAGCAGGAGAGGCCAGGAGGATTAGGACCGAGGTGCTCCAGCGGCCAGTTGATAATTACCTTGGGGGTCATGTCCCGAAATAGACTCTGGCCCCTCTTTCTGGCCTCAGCGAGAGGAAAGGCTGCTTTTTCTCAGTCTGGCTGGCATTCACATTCTCTCTTTTAGTCCCTCCCACATCTTACTCCTGTTCTTTTTTTTTTTTTGAAGTCTAATTTACAAGCAGTAGAATTCACCCTTACTAGTATACAGTTCTATGGGTTTGACAGAGGCATACAGATGTGTAATCACGACCGCAGTGAAGATAGGGGACAGTTCGGTCACCCAGAAAGATTTCTTCTGCTCCCCCTTGCAGTCAGCCTCTCCCTGGCAACCCCTGGTCTGTTTGCAGTCCCCATAGTTTTGCCTTTTCCAGAATGCCATGTAAATGCAATCGTATGGCCTTTCGAGTGTGGCTCCCTTCACTCAGCATCCTGTATTTGAGGCTCGTCCACGTTGGTGTGTGTTATCACTAGATCACTCCATTTTAGAGATGAATAATACTCCGTAAACATTCTGGCACAGATTTTAGGGTGAACATAACTTCTCATTTCATTTGGGCAAATATCT
This sequence comes from Callorhinus ursinus, assembly GCF_003265705.2. Classification (NCBI taxonomy): domain Eukaryota; kingdom Metazoa; phylum Chordata; class Mammalia; order Carnivora; family Otariidae; genus Callorhinus; species Callorhinus ursinus. The sequence continues at coordinate 59,036,821 of NW_027397063.1, read as the reverse complement.
AGGAGTGAGGTTGCTGGTCATAGGGTAAGTATGTGTTTAACTTTATGAGAGATTGCCAAACTGTTTTCTTAAGTGGCTCTACCATTTTTTACTTCTCGTAGCAAGGTGTGAGGGTTCTAGGTGGTCCACCTTCCTACCAGTACTGGTGTTGGCAGTTCTTCTTTCTTTTTATTTTGTTATTTTATTTTAGCTGCTCTAATAGTGCTGAGTAGTGTCTCATTGTTTCTAAAAATTTGCATTTCCCTATGGCTAATGATTTTCAGCATCTTTCTATGTGCTTATTTGTCATTTTTACATCTTTGATGATTATCTATTCAGATCTTTTGCTCTTATTTTTTAAAAAAGATTTTATTTATTCATTTGAGAGAGAGAGAGAGAGGCAGAGAGAGCACAAGCAGGGGGAGAGGCAGAGGCAGAGGGAAAGGGAGAAGCAGCCTCCCTGCTGAGCAGGGAGCCCGATGTGGGGCTCAATTCCAGGACCCTGGGATCATGACCTGAGCTGAAGGCAGATGCTTAACCATCTGAGCCACCCAGACACCCCTCTTTTGCTCTTTTAAAAAGTGGGTTGTTTTCTTATTGTTGACTTTTGAGAGTTCTTTATGAATTCTGGGTACAAGTCTTTTTATCAGATACGTGATTTACAAATAATTTTTCCCATTCTGTGGCTTGTGTTTTTGTTACCTTAACAGTGTCTTTGGAAGACAAATGTTCTTATTTTTGATGATGTCTAATTTATCACTTTATCATTTCTTATTTTTTTAAAAAGATTTTATTTATTTATTTGACAGAGAGAGACACAGCGAGAGAGGGAACACAAGCAGGGGGAGTGGGAGAGGGAGAAGCAGGCTTCCAGCTAAGCAGGGAGCCCGATGCGGGCCTCGATCCCAGGACCCTGGGATCGTGACCTGAGCTGAAGGCAGATGCTGAACGACTGAGCCACCCAGGCGCTCCTCAGTTTATCATTTCTTTATTGGATCATGATTTTGCTGATGTATATGAGAAATCTCTGCCTAACCCAAAGTCCTATGTTTTCTTATGAAAGTTTAACAGTTTCAGGTTTTGCATTTGGGCCTATGAACCATTTTGAGTAAATTTTTATGTATTTTGTGAGGTTTGAGTTAGTCATATGCATAGCCAAATTTTCTGGCACCATTTGTTGAAAAGATTGTCCTTTCTTTAGTTGCCTTTATATATTTGCAAAAAAATGATGTATGTATGATCTATGATTTACAGATATTTTCTCCCATTGATGGTTTTCTTTCTACTTTCTTGGTGCCTTTCAAAGAGCAAAAGTTTTTAATTTTGATGAAGTGTAATTTATTATTTTTTTTGGTCATTTGTGCTTTTCGTGTCATAACTAAGAAGTCATTGCTTAATCCCAGGTCATGAAGATTTACTTTTATGTTTTCTTCTGAGTTTTATTGCTATAGCTCTTACATTGAAGTCTCTGATCCACTTTGAGTTAATTTTATATATGGTATGAGGTAGGGGATCCAACTTCACTATTTTACATGTAGTTATCAAGTTATCCTAGCATCATTTGCTGAAAAGAATATTCTTTCTCCATTCAATTATCTTGGTACCGTTGTCAAATATCAACTAACCATAAATGGAAGGGTTTATTTCTGGACTCTCAACTTTATTCGATTGATCTGTATTTCTATCCTTATGCCAGTACTGCACTGTCTTAATTACTGTAGCTTTATAGTAAGTCTTGAGATTGAGTAGTAGGAGTCTTCCAACTGGTTCATCTTTTTCAAAATAATTTTGGCTATTCTAGTTATTTTGCTTTTTCATATAAATCATAGACTCAGCTTGTTAATATCTTTCTAAAACTCCTGCTTGGATTTTGATTATGATTGTGTTGCATCTATACATCAGTTTGGAGAGAATTGACATTCCAAATATGTGAATATGGTATATCTCTCTTTTCTTCTCTCTCATCAGTGTTTTATAGTATTCAGTGAACAGGTGTGTGTGTTTTTTGTTAGGTTTATACACAAATATTTCATAGCTTTGGTGATAATTTAATGGTACTTTAAAAAATTTCATGTCAGATTATTTATTGCTTACATATAGAAATACAGTTGCTTTTCATATATTGAACTAGTATCCTGTGATCTTGTATTCTTGTGTTTCTAAACTTGCTTATTAATTCTGGTAGCTGTTTTGCAGAATTTGGGGGGATTTTCTACACGTCATCTGCATGTAGGTGACAAAAAGACAGTTTTATTTTTTCCTTTCCAATCTGTATGCCTTTTATTTCTTTTTTCTTGTCTTATTGTGTAGTCTAGAACTTCCAGTACCATGCTGAATAAAAGAGAGGAAGGGGTCGACCTTGCTTTGTTCCTGGTCTTAACAGAAACATTCAGTCTTTCACTATTAAGTATGATGTTAGCTATAGGTTTTTGTATATGCCATTGATCAGTTTGAGGAGTGTCTCTTCCATTCCTAATTTGTTGAATTTTTCTTTTTTAATCTTGCCTTGATGTTGAATTTTTTCATACACTTTTTCAGTAACTATTGAAATAACCATATGGTTTTTCTATTCAGTCTGTTAATATGGTGAATTACATTGATTTTTCAAAGTTGAACCAGCCTTCCATTCCTGGGATAAACCCCACTTGGCCATGTTGCATTATCATGATATGTTATCCTATCTGAGGGTAGCTCCTTATCTTTTCCTTCCCAGTTTTTCCTGTTTTTAGTCATCTGGCACCTTCCTCTCTTTTCAAAATATATCCCCTAACTAGAACATTCTCCAGCATTCCCTGAAGATTGCTCCTTCAGCCTTCACCTCCTCATCTCATTCTCTCTCCTCACCTCTCTCTCAGTGGGCCCCAGTGGCTTCCTGGAGGCTTGTCACATTGGTCACTCACATTGGTTACTACTGTAGGCCACAGTCTTTTTCTTTCTGAATCTTATCCCCCTGGTCTTTGGGGCTCTTCCTTCTGAGTCAGCTCTGCCTTGCCTGGCCCCCGGCCTCATGTAGGTCTTTGGGCTTCTGTGGCAGCCTCCTGACCTGTCTCGTACTCCCTACACTACTCCTGCCCCTGATGAGTCTTCCTGAAGCTGTCTGCTCATCCTGCTGTTCTTTCCTTCAATAGTCCTTCATGCTCTTGTTGTATAAGGATTGTGCCAGGCCTCCGCAACCTGACATTCTAATGCCCCTTCAGTCTGGCTCTGGTCTGCCTTTGCAGCTCCATCTTCTCTGTGGACTTCCCCTCAGGATCATAGAGCCTGAGTTATTTATTCAGGGACCCCGAGTACCTCACAAACCTGAGTGTCATGGATACTCTTTCTGGGTATACCGTTTCCCAGGCCTGCCAGACTTGCCAACTGTGCCCCCAGCTACAGGGTCAATGTGTCCTGGCCTGCCCAGGAGTTCTTCTCCTGCCTCCCCATGATTTCCTCCTCTCTCTCTTGGTTGGTGTGAGGCTGTTTCTGCTTCCTATTGCTGGTTCTCTGTCAGTCTTGACCACTTATCTCTTCACCTGGATTGTAAGCTTGGTAGAGCAGGGGTTTTCTTTCCTTATGATGAGTAGGTTGTGTTTTTCTCTGCCATGTTTTTACATGAAATGACAATTCTGAGGTGGATGGGGTTGGAGTGAGGTTTGGGGGAGTTATGAGTCATCATTAGAGTTGGTGGAGCTGGTAATCTGAGTTTGACCTTTCCCTGGAGGCACATCCGGGAAGCATCTGGAAGGTATCCTGGAGGTGCTTGAGGGGAGCTCACAGTGTCCTTTGGCCAGGAAACCAGAATTTATTGTGCAACCAAGGAGAGAGCAGGACTTTGGGATGGGAAAGACAAAGTCTCTTTCTGTTCATGGATTGGGACAGTCACGGTATATCTGTGTATATCCTATACAGGATATCTCCAGGGAAGCATGGCACCACATCCAGCATGGGGCCCACATGGCCTACAGGCCTAGGCTGGCTGAGGACCCTGGGTGGAGGTCATACCGGGGTGGGGTAGGCCTTCAGGTGGAACGCAGACCTGATTCAGAGTCTCTAGGTTCCAGAGACAAAGAGGTCCCTGGAAGAAGAGTGTGGGGGGCTGTCTGCCAGGTCACTGCCAGGTGCTGAAGTCTCAGAAGGCTTCAGGAGTTACAGCAGAAGGTGCCGGGGGTCAATTGGGTTTCCCTTCTGTCTTTGAGACTAAGAATTAAGTTTTGGGAGGGAGTGATGGAGTCCTAGAAACCTGAACATCTTTGCGTGGCTTCTGTTTTGTGTGGCCTGAGGCAAGGGCAGGACTAGCGTCAGTTTACCCAGATATCCCAGGAGCTGCACCTGCCAAGAAAAAGTTTGTCTCGACAGCTCCTTGGCCAGGATGTGAAATGTGCCGTGTAAACTTGCTTTTGTGGAGTGTGTAGTGTTGTGTTCTGTTTTCCCTTAGCTTTTCAGTAAATACTCCTTTCCAAAGAGTTCCAGCCTTGTCCCTGCGACCTGAGACGCAGTAGTATTTTTCCACACACACATCTCTGTCGGCAGGGAGAAGGGCGTGAGTGCAGAGCAGAGGACGACAGTGGCTACTCACCAGCTGGTATGCCGGACTTGTCAGGGGGCTTCAGTGCTGGTGCAGAGAAGGAATGGAAGTCCAGGAAGAGGAGCAGGGACCCGCTGTTGACACTGACCCCTGCTGGCCAGGGACCTTATCCTTCTCTCAGCCCTCAGGGGACTCGGCACAGTGCTGGCTATCTCATGGGTAGCCAGCAACTGCTTGCTTCTTTGCAGTTGATCCTGGGGAATAGTAAGCTAATATAAAAATAATCATCTCAGGCTTCTCTGCAAAAGGGAGAAGTCCTATGCTGGACTCTATCACACTTTCAAAAAATGAAATCCCGTGACCCTTATGGAACCTTCCTTGCCATGCCCCTGCCATCCCCAACGCGTACACAGCTCCCTCACAGCCTCACCGGTATGCCGAACGTTTTCGTCTCTGGGGCCATGGGCATGCACAGTATGATTATTCAGAGACTCAGTTCCGTGGGGCCACAACCTGTCACAGACCTGCCAAGCTCTGGCCTTTGAGGCCGTCAGAGAGACTGACCTATTATGCTTGGCTACTCCCTGTGGCCAGCGAGGGGCGGGTGTCCTTGGCATTGGTTTGCTTGCAGGTGGGTGTATGTGTGTTAACCTGGGGGCTGGGGGCTCCAGGGGCCAGGGTTGGGGCTCTAGTGACTGGTGCCCACTCCGGGCCTGAGCTCCGTGTCTTCATCTGTCCCTCTGCAGCTTGTCTCCAATGTCCTCATTTTCTCCTGCACCAACATCGTGGGTGTCTGCACCCACTACCCAGCTGAGGTCTCCCAGAGACAGGCCTTCCAGGAGACCCGGGAGTGCATCCAGGCACGACTCCACTCACAACGGGAGAACCAGCAACAGGTGAGTGGCCCTCCTGCCCTTGCGTGGCTACAGGGAGCGGAGGCTCCAGATTTGCCTCAGCCCAGCTGCTGGCCACCCCACCAACTGTGCTCCTTGTAGCTGCCCAACCCCACCTCCCTGGGCAGGGACCCAGCCAGAAGGGAATGTTTTCCCTGGAGGGAGCCTAGCATTTCTGGCTCTGTGGAAATGCTCTATGGAGACTTTGGAGAAAGCTCTACCCCAGCGCTTGCCTACTGCCTCCTCAGTGTTCACCTGTGGGCTCAAACAAGCCAAACAAGCCAAACAACCCAGACCCTGGGCAGCAGGGAGGGCCCTCCAGCCTCCCCCCTCCCCCCTCCCCCCCTCCCCCCTTCCCCCTCCCCAGTGCTGATGAGTTGGGAGTGGCGAGAGCTTCAGCATTTCCATCTGGGATTAAGGTGCTCCCCAGGAGAGAGGAGAAGAGGTAGAGCTGTCGGCCCCTGGGACACCCTCACTAGGCACTTGCTCTGTGCCGAGTTCTGGGGTTTGGTTGGTTCAGAGAAAGGCTGATGGTCCTGTCTCACCCTAAACCTCACTCTCAGAGAACGTTTGGGCAGGGAAGTAAGCTGTTCACAGGGGCCCCAGACTCGGAGGGTTTCTCGCAGGGAGCACTGGGCAGAAGGAGCTGCCCCCGTGTGCTCTCGTGGGCCGGGGCAGGGCAAGGACGGAGGGCTGTGTCAGGGTTCCCTCCCTGGCTGCCCGGCATCCTGTTTGGGGTTCAGGACCATTGTGCCCTCTCCTGCGTGTGAACCAGATGGGGTCTGGGGCCTCTGGGACAGGCTGGAGCTGAATAGCTCACAGATAGGAGCCCCAGAGATGGGGCTGTGTGACCCCAAGGAGACTGTGGACAGGTCAGTAGGGTGACGGGGCCCCTACTCGACTTGGACTAGGTGTGGCTCTTAGAGATGAAGTTACTCCAAAAAAGGTTCTCCTCTCTTCTTATGTTCACATCTACCCAACAAACATGAGTGGAGTCCTGCTGCCTTTGAGCTTGGGAACAAGGAAGACAAAGGCCTAGCCAGCACTAGTCCCCTGCACCCTCCTCGCTTGTCCAGAGTGCATGCTGTGGACACCTCAAGGGCACAGCAGTCTGACCACAGTGTGAGAGGGTCTCTGACTCCATCTGGATGCCTCCTGAGGAGTTACATGACACGGGCTGGCCATGTCGGCATGGCTGGGCAAGGGGGTGAGGCTCTTCAGTGTCTCTCCAGCTCCGCACACCCCCTCCCAGCCCAGTCGCCGCCTGGCCTGTCCCTGCTTCCTGCCCAGCCCTGTTGCTGTGGCCCTTGTGTCTGGCCAGGTCCCCAGCTCATGCGGTCCAGTCGGAGGCCTGGCTTGCCCTAGGCATTCTTTTGGCCCTGTCTGAACTCCTGGTCTCGCTCTTGAGCGAACCCCATGCTCAGTGGTGTCCCCGAGTCCTCCCACTGTCTTTCTGACAAGCTTGGCGCCCTTCTGCACCCTACCCTAAGCCCCTCTGTGCCTCAGGAGCCCCCTCTCTTGTCCCAGTTCAGGCCCTGGCATCTCTCGCCGGAGATCAGCGTACCGTCCTTCCCTTTTTGTGTCAGGGAGTGTCCCCTGTCACTCCTGGGCCTTGTTCCTTCTCCAGTAAAATGCTTATTTTACAGCTCATTACAGTTTACTTGCACTGGCCTGGACAGGCTGGACATTCCAGCAAACCCACAGGGATTTCGGGGAGAAAATCCATTTGCTTTACCATGTTCTGAGCCAAGATAGTAGGGAGGGGAGATGTGCTTCCTGGAGAAAGGCTCCCAGTAGCTCTTGGGCCTCCCTCGCCCTATGCAGAAGGTGCTGCTCTTGGGTCTTTGGGCGGGGGAGCGGGGTGGGGGCACTCCGAGGTGCCCCCTGCTGGTGGGACTCAGAACTGTTCTCCAGCCATCCACACCCACACCTCTGACCCTCAGCCCCAGAAGTGGTTATGAATACGGGAAGGGCTCTCATGGATATCACCGTATATAGTGCACTTGCCCCCAGCTGTGCTGTATTTCCACAGAATTGTTTTTTAGTTTGCGTTTCTGTCACCAAGAACTGCTTACTGAGAGTTCAGTAAATAGCCACTGAAGGCCATGTCCACCGATGCTCAGGGAGACCAAGCTAACCCGCAGAGAGCACCTTCAGTGGGTTAGCAGTGTTTTCCAGGCCCGAGGCTGTCAGCTGTGGAGCTGAGCATGACACAGCTCCGTCCGTGGGGGTGTCTCACTGCATGCACTACAGGGAGACCCTGTTAACAGACCACGACGCGCCGAGTAATCAAGGACTCGGAAGGAAGGCCCTGAGTGGTGAGGGGATGCCACTGCCAGAGCCAGGACCCTACCCCCCCCCGGGAAGGGGGGAGCCCTGAAGGAGGGTTCCGGCAGTATGTGAGGATGGTGCTTCTAGCTGGGGAGCTTGTGTGCGAAGGCAAGGAAACACTGCCAGGAGCTTGGGAAGTGTCCCATGGTTCACTGTATCTGGAACAGAGCTCAGGGCGTGCTGGGTGCAGGGGGGGGGGGGGGGGGGGGGCCAGATTGTGGAAATCTTGAGGCCAGGCTGGGCTTGTGGGCTGGTTCTGGAAGCTTCGGGAAGCATAGGAGGGTTTTAGGCAGGGCAGCGATGGGGTCAGGTGTATGTTTTAGAAAGATCACTCACTGGCTTGCAGTGTGGAAGGTGGATCAGAGACAGCAGGCTGGGACACAGAAGCCACTGCAGGGACTGCGCTGGTCACTGGATGGGACCTGGAGGAGGCCCAGACCTGGGAGAACCAGAGGTTGGGGTGTAGAAGGGCTTCGGAAGGATAAGGTTGGCAGCCAGGCCCGGGTTGGCAGGAGCAGGCCAGGCATGGAAAGGGGGCGGGTAGAATGGGGTTGTCGTGCAAAATAAAGAGGCATGGGCTCACTGGGTCCAGAAGAATGCACATTTGATGTGGCTGGTGGAACCCAGGGAAGCTTTGGTGGCTTTGAGTCGGGGAGTGTCATGACAAGGGCAATGTACTGGAGAGACTGGGGCCATACAGGGGGCCAGAATCCCACAGTCGGGTGAGAACGTTGTCCAGGCAGCGGAGGTGGACAAGGAACAGGGAGGACGAGATTCCACACCCCCGGGACTGGGTCAGAGCTGGACAGGGCCTGGCGCCGGGGGACAGGGGTGAATCTCAGAGGGGAGGTTCCAAAGAGTAAAAGCAGTTACGTGGGCGGGGTGTTGACCTCGTGACCAGGAGAAGGGGGGTGACACGGGCCAAAGCAGGGAACTTGAAGAGCCACTGGGGAATGGAAACCTGGGAAGGTGAGCAGGGCTTGGGGTGTGGTGTCAAGGTGGCAGTGGCCAGTCATCCAGGGGGCAGCTGGAGACTCAGGAGCCTGGAGTAGGAGGTGACGGGCAGAGGCGCTGGCGGGAACCACGCTCATAGGGGCGAGAGTGAGCGGAAAGAGGAGAGAGGTGGGGATGTGCTGTGTGGCGCGCAGGAGGAGGGAGAGAAACCAGAAAGATACAGGAGCAGAGTCTTACGGCCCCTCAGGTGATGGCCCGGCATCTGGCAGGCGAGAGAAGGGAGAATGAGGAGGGCTGGGCCAGCCAGGGCGAAGCCACCCCAGGTGGGAGAAGTCTGTGAGCCAGCCTGGCAGAGCGCCTGGTGTGGGTGGTGGGCTGTCAGGGCACCGGGCAAGGTCGCCCATTCCTGACGCAGCTGGACCTCTTGCAGCAGGCTGGCCCAGGGGGAGAAGGCGGAAGGGAGGGAAGGTCGGGGTCCTCCCCTCCACAGCGTGGCCCTGGCCCCTCTCCTTGCTTCTCTCCCACCTCCTCTTCAACAGGTCTTTGCTTCTCTCGGGTTCTCAGAGTCCGTGTGCTTTCCCTCTCTCCGGGCTCCTGTCCCCTACATGGAAATGGAGCACCCCCAACCTCATCCTTCTGGTCCCCATGAAGCCCTCCCTGACCACCCCATTCTCCCCAGCCGAGGCCAGGCACCCCTGCGCAGTGCCCCGTCATACCCCGTACCCCCACGAGACTGGGAGCTTTGTGGAGGAGAAACCTTGCCTGTCCCACAGTTGTAACTTGGGGCCCCCAGCATGATGCCCAGAACATGGCAGGTGCTCAGTACATGTGTGGTGACTAATTGAGTGAATCTCACGTAATGCTCTCAACAGCTCTACCGCTGTTTAAAGAGGAGGACGCTGAGGCTCAGACAGGTTCAGTCATTTGCCCGCGGTCACACATGGTCTCAGGTGACATCCAGGATTCCAGGGGGCTCAGTACTGTAGGTTCACCAGGCGTGCTCTTCCCCAAGACAGACAACCCAGGTGGTCTCCCAGGAAGAAGGGTTCAAGTAGCCCTGGGGGCATGATGCTAGTCCCACCCTCACATAAGTGTTAGCTCCTCAAATTTCAGGCCAGCCTCTGGGGTTCCCCAGGGCCCTGTAGGTGGGGGGCCCAGGTGCGGAGGAGTCGGCCTGGGGAGGGAAGGGGATCGCCAGGCAGGTGGAGGGAGCTGTGATGAAAGTGTGTGCTTCTCTCCCCAGGAGCGGCTCCTGCTGTCTGTCCTCCCCCGTCATGTTGCCATGGAGATGAAAGCAGACATCAATGCCAAGCAGGAGGATATGATGTTCCATAAGATTTACATCCAGAAACATGACAACGTGAGGTAGGAGTGAGGCTGGGGGGCGAGGGCAGGGTGAGAGGACTGATCCCCCAGGGAGACGACAACCCCACCCCTTGCTCCCCTCCCAAGGGAGCACAGCCTGACAGGGTGGCCTGTGGCTTTGGGGTAGGTGTTGTCTGGGGCACCCCGGCCGCATGGCACCCTCGAGGTTGGTGAAGTGAATTATTATCGAGGGATGGGAGGGGAGGCCCCAGGGAGAAGCTAGAGAAGGAAGGAGGAGAAAGGAGAAAGCAATAGCACCAGCTGTCGGGGAAACTCCTAGCCTAGCAAGGGAGATAGAAAGCAGACGGGGGAGTCACATGTCGCTATCATCATCTCAGTCTTCATCATCATCTAGCAGCTTCCATGCCTTCTCCGCCAGTGTGTGCCAGGCACTGTACTAGGCATTACCTACCTTGTTGTCAATCCTCCTGACCACACTGCAGTGTGGGCACCCTTATCAGCATCCCTTGTTTAGAGACTGAGCTCAGAATGGCTAAGACCCCCCCGCCAGGGTCACTCAGCCAGGAGCGGTAAAGCTGGGGTGCATCCTGGTCGGCTTGCCCCAAAGCCCATGCCCCTTTTACTGCACATTTGCCGTTTCTCTAGACAGAAGCTGCTGACAGCAGGGACGTGCAAACAGATGTAGCCTAATAGAGTGCAAAACCTGCTTAGGAGCTCCATGGGGACATGGAGCGATGCAGTGGCCTTCATCCAGCATGGCTCCCGGAGAGCCCAGTAATCCTCGCATATGCCCAGAAAGGGAGAGGCTGTGTCTGCCCTCGAGAGAATGACTTTCTCCCTGGGCAGGTTTTCCTAGGACCCACAAATCTTCTAAGGCCAGTGGAGAGGGAACCCTTTGGAAGCTTGGGCTGAATTTTCATAAAGCGATTAAATGGAATAATATAAATTGTGGTGCATGCACGTACATGCACACACTAACATACATCCACTCAAGGCAAGGCTGAAGGCCGTGCGGGTGGGGAGGGAGGGCACTGTGTTGTCTTGTAGAAACCGTCAGAATTTAGGCAGAATTGCCCAGTCCCCAAGTGTGCCCCGGAATCCAAGACTGTTGGTTCTGCCCATGTGTCCTGTCCAAAATAGACTCTAAGCCTTTGGGAGAAAAAGGTTACTGAACAACACTTTTGTCCTCAGTTTTTGGGGTACCCCATCCCCCTGAAGCCCACGCATGCTCCACTGTCAGGCAGGGAGAGTGTCACCGCTGCCGCCGGCCGAGCCCCCGTGCCTGCCCAGGAGCCGAGCCGAGCTCAGAGAGGGAAGCAGGGCCCGGGACTGGGTAGGTCGCGCTGATGTGTTGGTTCCCAAATTCTCACACCCGTCTCTGCCCCCACGAGGTGGAATAATCGCTCACAACAATAGTTATGCTCATATAGTGCCTTCTTTGACCCACCGCTATTCTGAATACTTTCATAAGTTCACTGAGTCCTCAGAATACATGTAAGAGGTCGGTAGTACTATTATCTCCATTTTACAGGAAACTGAGCCACAGAGGTTAATTTGTCTAAGATCCTAGAGCTGGTTAAGTGGGACAGCTGCCCTCAGAAAGCTTTTTGGTATCAGAGTTGTTACTTAGTCTTACTAGCCCTTTTTTATATGCCCAGGAGGATGGAGTGTATGTGAAGAATTGTGGGAAGGAGTCTCAGGGAGCCTCCAAGCCAAGGGGAGACTCTGAAGAGAGGGAGGAGAGAGGTTTGGCTTCTAGAGAGAAAGAGAGAGAGACAGACACTGTGGACCCACCAGGGGACTTTCCTGTCTGATAGCCACCCCTGAAATCTGGGGGACTCTAGGACATGCAAAGAAATAGCCTTCCCTGTTAGACCACATCCCAGAGGCCCAAAACTCAGGTGCGAGCCAAGTGGTTCCAACACATATGAACGCCTGAGCTCCCCCTTTCCGGGATTTTCTCTCTCGGCCCTGTCTTCACCGCCTCGCCGGCCCTGGCGTTGTTCCAAACACAGCGTGGACAAAAGGTGCTTTCCTTGATTGTTCTCAGCTCAGTAGAGCTTCTGGTGGACTCCACTAAAGCATGAAGTCGAACACAAAGGGCATGCAGAAAATTCACAGCTCAGAAACAGTTTGGCACGCAAGGCATAGGTTCTCAGCCTGGCTGGGCTAACACATCTGGCCACCTGTGCATCTTTGCCCGGCACCTCTCACCCCTCCGTCTCCTGCCCCTCCATTGCTTTAGGCCCCCAGCCCTCCAGCAAGGGAGTTTGATCAGAGGGGCTGACTCAGGCCTCTTCGGCTACCACAAGGAGTGACCCGCTCTTGGGGTGATGTCCCTTCACCCTTCCACTCCCACAGAGGCTGTGACTTTGGGTAACTAAAAGAACAGTACCTTAATCACAGAGTGGCCCAAATGTCCATGTGGCAAGAACTAGAGTCCCAGCCACAAGGGGGGTATTTCTGTTTTCAGATGTGCTATAAGATCAATGGCAGCTGTCAAAGAGATAAAAGGAGAGAAAAATCAAGATGTTACCCTTTTCATAGAGACAGACATAATTCTGACTCTGAAATCACCAGGCTGGTGGTGGCTGGCACACATCAGAGGCCAGCCACAAGCAATCATGCAAATAGCCTGCGGGGGCCCGGTCCCTGTTCTTTTAGCAGCCCTGGCTGCAGATCTTGATGGAAACACATTGCAGGCTTAGTCTCTTGTTTGGGTTGAAACTTTGACTCGGGTGACTGAGTAGTAGGTGGAGGGGTGGCATCATGGTGTAGAGATGCCCTCTGGGTCCGGGCTCGTGGTGCAGTGATTAGGCCTGGGGCCCAGGGTTAGGCAGCCCCCATGTCAGCCGGGCTCTGCTGTCCCCTGGCCACGTGAGCAGGGCAAGTGATTGGTCCTGATACTCTGAACCTCAGTGTCCTCCTCTACCTGAGAGGATGGGAAGAATACGTACTTAGCAGAGTTGCAAAGAGTGGATGAAAACATGTGAGGGAAGCGCTTAGCATGGTGTCTGGCACTGGCCACGTGTTCCGTAATTGGGAGCAGTGATTATCGTTGTTACTGCTATCATTGTGATGATTATCACACTCCTATCAACAAAGCAAGGCCTGGGGATTCTCTAGCTGGAGAGTGGAAGGGCGATGAGTCACATTTGTCAATTCTCTGCGGAGTTATAATATTTAGAGAGGGTGATGACATGCCGCTCTCTAGCCCCCTCCGAGGGCAAGGTCACAAGAAAAATAAATCAACCCTGCGGTGTGACAGACTGGGCCTGGATCTGCAGAAGGGGAAGAGACTAATGGGTGGGGAGAGTTTGGCCGGGGCAGGGAGGGGTGACAGCAGACCCCCACTGTTCTCTGTGGCCTCACCCTCTCCTGGCCCCCAACAGAAGAGTTGCCCCCTGGGACCCGCCAGGAGCCTGTCGGATGCTGTGGTGCTGAGCCACCGCTGGCAATGCACTGAGGTGGGCCAGAGGCCCAGGAACCCTTGGAGACCCCCCTGGGGCTCCCAGCCTCTCCTGTCTGACACATAGTGACAGATGGAGATGTTTTAGCCCTTCTGGCTGGACGGGTTAGCTGGGGCCTGTGGCCTGTGGCTGGGGTGTCAGGCCTGTGGCTTGAGGGCCCTCCTGCCTGTCCTCTCCCCCCAGATACCTGCCGCTCCTGCAGCCGGCAGTGTGAGGGCCAGAGGGGGGGCTGTGCTGTCCCCATTCCTGGGACAAAGGCCTCCAGCACATGCCAGCAGAGGCAGCTCTGCCTGGGAGGAGGGACACCGACGTTGGAAGAAGGGGGCAGCCCTAGAGGGACATAGCATATCCCCATGGGTACAGTAAACATACAGATGCTGCCAGAACCCAGCTGCCACCAGGTGACCCTTGCCGAGATGTCACCCTTGTGGAGTAAGATGAGTGTCTGTGTTGAGCAGCCTGGGTCACACCCCTCTCTGCCCCTTACTAGCTATGGGAACTCGGGCAAGTCACCTAACCTGAGCCTCACATTCCTCATCTGTAACATGGGAATAGTGGTGTCCCCTGGCTCATCCATTCAGTGGATGTTTTCCTCTGCTTCCAACTGGTGGGACACTTAGCTATAGAGGCAGGGATTGCAATGGGAATTAAGAGGGACACTGTCTCTGATATTGGGAAGCTCACTTTCTGTACAGGAAGACCTAGAGTAAACCGTGGATCAATTAGTAAGTTGGGAATGTATCACATGAGGGATGCGGGTAGGACTTTGCATTCTTAAGGGTATCTATAGATATTACAAAACTTACCACTCAATTATTCTGTTATGATAAAAGCCACAAAGGAACAGAGCCCATAAGAGGGGCCCTAGGACTCACTCCTTGCGGGGGTGCTGGGAGGGTAGATGAGGTAGAGTATGGAGGGCCCCTGCCAGGCCCCCCACCCGAGAGGTAGCTGCAGACTCTTTCCCCTCTGGAGGTGGAGCAGGGTCTGAGGTAAGGGTCAAAGTCAGGTAACCAATACCCCAAAGGTTTCAGGGGGCAGGGGACATCTGAGCCTGAGAGGGTACTGAAGGATACACCACTGTCATATGGGTCCATACTGAGTGAGACAGCTCGATGCCTGAATGACCTGTCCTCATGCTAGAGCCCTTAGCTCTTAAAGGTTGTAGATTGTGGGGAGAGCCAGAGAGCCAACTCCTCCAGGGGGTGCTGGTCCTCACCTGGCCCCCTCTGTTTGGACCCTGGGAGGAGTTCATGATAGAGTGCGGGGGGTCTTGGCTCATTGGCTCAAATCACAGCCTCATTCTCAGGGGCCTGGCCGAAGAGCTGCTAACCCAGGGGTGGAAATGAGGTAACAGCCATCCCTGTACAGTGGGGGTCTGGTGGGGCTGGGGAGGGTTCCCTCTCCTCCCTCCTTCCCTCTCCTTTCCCTTCTCTCCCCGACCTCTCCCGAACCTCCCCCTTTTAAGGTTATCATCTCCTCTCCCGTCTCCGTCAAGGACTTGGCTGTGTTCCCCAGGTCGTTCTGGTGTCTGGCTCAGCTGAGGCATGGCTCTGAATTATAATGGCCTCGCAACAGCGTCCTCGATGCTCAGATACCTGCGGGTGGATTGTGCACCCTGTGGGCAGAGAGGAAAAATGTTTACCTCCAGTCGTATTCCCGGCAACCGACCACATAAGGGATGGTCCATAAACCTAGCATTCCTGTCTCCAACTTGATATTAGGAAAAGTATTCTGAGCTCTATGCTATACCAATTATAGACACAAGTGGCCTTTATATTATTATCTCAGTCATTCTACATTTATTGTGCTGCCACTCTTTGCCAGGTATGACTAGGACTAGATAGAAAAGAGTCCGTGCTTGCGCCCAAGGGACTGTGCAGCCCTCAGCAGTGAGGTCGGGCCGGGCCCGGTGCCGTGGGAACCTCATAACCCAGCTGGTCCCCCTGGGGAAGCCACTGGGGGTGGGGCTTTGCTCTTTAATGAACTAACTAACTCACTATCTTACTGGTTGTAAAATATACATAGTATAAAATTGGCCATTTTAACCTTTCATATTATTGTGCAACCACCACCCCCATCCATCTCCAGAACTTTTTCTCATCTTGCAAAACCGAAATTCTGTACCCATTAAACAACAGCTCGCCATTCCTCTCCTCCCCCGACCCCTGGCAACCGCCATTCCACGTTGTGCCTGTGAATTTGACTATTCCAGGTACCTCATGTAAGTGGAATCACGCAGTACTTGTTCTTAAGCCTTCCAGGGCTTATTTCACTCAGCACAATGTACCCAAGGTTCGCCCATGTTGTAGCGTGGGCTGGGATTTACTTCCTTTTTCAGACTGAATAGTACTCCATGGTGTGTGTATGGCTCATCTTGTTTATCCATTCACCTGCGGATGGACACTTGGGTGGCCACCACCTTTGGCTGTTGTGAATGATGCTGCTGTGAACATGGGTGTGCAAATCCCTCCTTGAGTCCCTGCTTTCAGTTCTTTCCATAAATGTGTAGAAGTGAAATTGCTACATTGTATGGCATATAAACCTAGTTTTTAATTTTTTAAGGAAGCCCACAGTGTTTTCCATAGCAACTCGCCTTTTTGCCTTTCCACCAACCATGCATGCGGTTTAGTTTCTTCACTTCCTTGCGTGGAGGTGGGTCTTCACAAGAGACCTGAGTTTGTCCTTGGACACCAAATGGGGATCAGTGGGGAATGGAGCCAGCAGCCAGCTAGGACTCATTATTTTAGCACTTTGGACTCAAAATTGGGGGCCCTGGGGTAGATGGGAAGAGAGAGAAGTTAGGGTGAAGAGACACTGACCTGTTGAACGTGTCAGGCTATGCCTTTGAAATTCTGATCCTAATAAGAATTCAGAATAAGAAGGATTATCCTGGGTTGGGTAAGTCAGAAAAGACATCACGAAGATAGAAGGGCTAAAATCAGATCCTAGAAGAATGTAATTAGTTTTCAACCTTTTTTATCCTACAAAGGATGTGTATTCTTTATAGAAAACTAGGAGCTAACAGGGGCACCTTGGTGGCTCAGTTGTTAAGCTCTGCCTTCGGCTCAGGTCATGATCCCAGAGTCCTGGGATCGAGCCCCGCATCAGGCTCCTTGCTCCGCGGGAAGCCTGCTTCTCCCTCTCCCTCTGCCCCTCCCCCTGCTTGTGTGCTCTCTCTCCCTGTCCCTCAAATGAATAAATAAAATATTTTTTAAAAAATTAGGAGCTAACAATACAGAGAAGACAACAGAAAGCACCACGTACTTATCACTGAGAGGTCACTGACTATTGCTTGGTCTCGGTACGGTCCTGTCCCCCCTTTTTGGGCTTCCCCTTTGGGCTGCGTTTCCCCAGCTCTTGTAAGGCTTTGTAAGCATAAAGTCTGTAAGTGTGAAGGGAGGTCCGTCGTCTGGGTGGTGCGAGTAGGATTTGGTGGGCAGAAACAAGATCAGGGGGTCAGGGGTTGGAATGGGGTCTACAGGAGGCCCCGAGGCTGGCAACAGGGATTCTAGGACATATGTTGACCCTAGACCCGCTGGACCCAATCGTGACAGTGAAGCCGGTTGCAGGGCCCTTCCACATTCTGAAGGAAGGTGGCCCGTTGCCATGAGAGTGGAGAGGGCATGGCTGTCCAGGGTAGAATCCGTATTTACATGCAGCGTGTTCAGCATTCTGTCATTGGCCTTTGCCTCTCCCAGCCTGTCCCTCAGAACGTTCTCTGGCTGTTCCTTGTCCATACGCCCTGCTCTAATTGTTTCACAACCCCGCTTGGAAAATGCCCAGTCATATGGTGTCCGTTGTCAGCCAGATATTGGTATGAGCAACCTGACTGCGCTGTTCACCTAGCACTATGACCCACTGCTCCTCCTTTATCCTACGAGGGGCCTGAACCCAAGACACTCCCCAGGTTGTATGGTTTGGAGCAAATGGGGGGCACGCTGCAGGGGGTAGACTCTTCCTCTCTGGCCGGGGCCTCCCCAGGCTATGCTGCTGGGGGCCTCCAGGGCACTTCCAGCCCTGCTTCCCTAAGACCTTCAGCTCCCGCTAGGCTCCCTGAGACCTTGCCATACTCCCTTCCTGCCCCTGCCCAATGACCTCTGTCTCTCCAGCCGCACCTACCCCCCTCCCCCGCCCCTCCTGGGCCCGCCTCGACAGACAGTTTGCCTCTCAGCATTTCTTGAGTCCCCTGTGTGTGCAGTGCCCAGAAGTGCAGGTCCGAGGAGCCGTGCCTTGGCGCTGCCTTCGCGCAGGCGCAAAGCGTGAGGAGAATTCGGCGTCTGGGTGTCCCCCGTGCTGCTGGATGTGGCTTCTGTTCAGGAGCAGGGTCAGACTCCAGCATCTTCGCTGGGTCACAGCCCCGGTTGGTACGAGAGGGAGCAACGGTGAGGAAATGCGCTTCCCCAGAAATGCGCGTGGAGAAGCTGGGCTGAGCTGCGGCAGAGCCCCGAAAGGCCTGTTGCGGTAATTGGGCTGAATCGGCGCCTGCGTGCCCTCGCCTGGGGAGGAGAAGTGGGGGATGGCGGGCGGTTAGGCTGGAGAGCCGGCCCGGCGTCTGCGCGCCCCCACGGGGCCCCCATCGCGGTGCCAAGATGAGCTCTCACGTGGGAGCTGATGGATGACTGAAGACCTCACTGCATGTCTGGGCCCGGCGCGGTTGGAAAATGGCCTTCAGGATCACCCCAGAGCCAATCAGGAAACCTTGGCCGGGGGAACAGACAGTGTGCAGTTGGGTAAACCTCAAAAACAGAGGAGCTCCCGGAGTGACCGCCGCCGAGCAAAATCCTCCCCCTGCGGCAATATCAGAGGAGTGTGACTTCACCTGTGACAGGAGGTGGGGGGAATGTGGAGGTGGCCGAATTTCCATAAATGTGTAGGAGAGGCTGCAGGGGTTCAGAGGTGGGGCTTCAGAGACCCTGTCCAAACCTTGGCACGACATAGCAACCCGCTCTGAGCCCTGCTCTGAGCCACTCCTCTCCAGCTGGCTGGCTGCCCCGGTTCACCACCAACTCGTCCGCCAGGAGCTCGTCCTCCCTGACTCCTCAGCAGCTGTTGAAAACCCCAGGAGGGGCCACGAGGAGTAGATCCCAGCAGGTTGGAGGGAGGCTCTGGCTTTCTCAGCCACCCAGCGGCCCTTCACACACCAGCGTTGTTTCCCACGCCTGCTGGCATGGACCAGGAAGCTGCTCATGGCCTCTGTAACCGTTCTGCCGTCTGTCCTGTGAACGCTGCTGGCCCCAGGCCCTGGGCCCCACAGGCTCCTGTCTCAGGTGACTTAGCTTGGGACCCCAAGAGGCCCCATGGGGTCGAAGGAAGAGCTGCTGGAGTGACTGGTCTTGCCTCTTGCTTGCTTTGAAAGTATGAATATTCTCTTCCATTCAACAAATACACATTAGGCACTGCTCCTGGGTTGAACTGTGTCCCCCTAAAAGATATGTTGAAGTCCTGCCCCCTGGTCCTTGTGAATGTGGAAATAGGGTCTTTGCAGATGGAATCAGGTTAAGATGCTGGAATAGGGTGGGCCCCTAATCCAATATAAGTGGTGCCCTCATAAGAAGAGGAAAATGCTGTGTAAAGACCCAGATACACGGGGACCACACCGCGTGAGGTCAGAAGCCGAGACTGGAGTAACACAGCTGCAACGCGGGAATGCCAAGGGTGGACAGCCACCACCAGCAACTAGGGAGCGGCCAGGAAGGCTTCTGCCCAGAGTGTCAGAGGCAGGATGGCCCTGCCGACACCTGGATTTCGGACCTCAAGCCTCCAGGACTGTGAGAGAATACATTTCTGTGGCTCTAAGCCACCCCGTCTATAGCGCTTTGCTGTGGCCGCCCTGGGAAGCTAATAGAGGCGGCTCCTGTGGTCTGGGGGGGCGGGGGGGCGGATAGGGCAGAGGGCACGTGGATGTGACTGTCCTCGGTCAGTCACCCGGTGGCACATTTTATTGAACAGTTACTCCGTGTGCCAGACATTGTGCTGGTAGCTGGGACGTAGCAGTGAATGGAATAGGCCACAACCCCTCCCTCAAGGACTTTACATTCCAGCAGGAAGAGATCAACAGCAGCAGAAGGGTAACACAGACAACAGCAGGGCTCCCGTACGGAGCGCGCAATGGAGAAGACCATGCAGGGAAGGCAGGCCGACATGGGAGGGGCTGTAGATTCAAATAGGGTGATAGAAGGCTCCTTGAGGTGACATTTAAGCGAGTGCAGTGGTTCTCAACCCCGGCTGCATATCAGAACCACCAGGGAAGCTGAAAATAAAACAAAACTGGGCAAGTGCACGCAATCAATAGCAGAGCCCTACCTCAGACTAATTAAGCCGGAATCTCTGGGCGTGGGGCTCTGGGACCACTCTTATAAATGCTCTGGGTGTTTCCAACAGACCCCAGCTCTAGGAACCACTGGTCTAGCGGGACGAAAGCAGCTGTGGGGGAAAGTGTTCTAAGGCCCAGCGAGGTCTCCTGTGGAGAAGGAGAATGATGGCAGGCCTACCCACAGGCAGCCATGGCCGAGAGAGGTGGGCCCTCCTGACTGGCTAGGTGAGCTCAGCAGGTGTGGGGTCACAGCTCAGTGAGGTCACAGCTGCTGAGTGTGGCCCCTCTCGATGGAGTCCCAGACTCTCCCCCCCGCCCCACACTCGTGTGTCTCCTTCCTCCCCCTCTTTCTCCTCAGCCCGGTGCCATGGGTTACTGGACCCAGTAGTCATCCTGCCCAGCTGGGTTCAGGGATTTCGGGGTCTCACCAGCCCCCAAAGCCAGGCTTCCGCTGTGTAACTTTGGACTTAGCATAGAATAGCCGCTGGGCCTGATATCTGCTGGCTTTGCATTAGAGATACTGACTCTGGCCGAAGGAATCTTTCTTAACTCTGGAGCCGTGGATTTTGACCCCAACCTGAACTAGCTTTGGTTTCCTGAGAGTTAAAGAAGAATTTCCAGAACAACTATATGGTGGTGCTTTTACATACACTGGGGGAGAACTTTCTCTTGTTCCTAAGTGGAGTGGGCCAGTTGCCTGCAAGACTGACAGGCGGAGAGGTGGCAGGTGGGTGGGGAGGCGGCTGCACCTAGTTAGTTCGGGAGCTGAGATCAGCATCTGGGGCGTGGCAGCCTCCCCTCACCTGCTCTTCTAACCCAGCATGCAGACGCCATGCAGTCCCCTCGGGCGGGGTGCCGAGCCCGTCGGCCCAGTCAGACCCCAGGCATCAGTGGAGGTCTGATGGAGACTCCTGACTGCTTTGCATCTTCTGTGCCCCTGCCCGCCTAGGTGCCCACTCAGGAGAAGCTTGTCTTCTTTCCTGAGTCCTGT
Organism: Callorhinus ursinus; assembly: GCF_003265705.2. Taxonomy (NCBI): domain Eukaryota; kingdom Metazoa; phylum Chordata; class Mammalia; order Carnivora; family Otariidae; genus Callorhinus; species Callorhinus ursinus. Next base: position 59,016,054 of record NW_027397063.1, on the reverse strand, counting down.
GGCCTGCCGGGGCAACATCTCTCCTCTCCACTCCCTCCTCCTCCTCAGCTTTTCTTCTTTCCCCTCATTTGGCTTGTCTGTTTGCACCTTCCCTTGTGTGAGCTGGCAGGCAGCTACTGAGTGTGCCCTCTCTTGGTGGGGTCCTGGTGGCCCGTACGTGCCCTTCCACCTCCCTCTGCCCCGTTTACCATGCCAGACCCCTGAATTATGCTTGTATTCACTTAAGATGGCTCTGGGGCCACCAGCTTAATATTTATTGGGTCAACTCCTGGGCCATGAAGCCAGGTTGCCCGTGTGGCCTTGGGCACGTGATGTGTCTTCTCTGTGGCTCCGTCTTCTCCCCTGTAAAAGGAGGATTCGTACCTCACGGGGTGGTCATGATGTTTAGGTGAATTCATACACATAAAGGGCTCAGGACAGTGTCCAACTGTTTTAAAAGGCAGGTTTTATTATTATCCAGGTATGCAAAGGCCAGTAGGTGAGGAGACAACTGCCATTGAAAATATCCTTTGTTACTCCTCCCGGGGGAGGGAATCCACCATACCGTGGCGCCCCGTGGGGAAGCACCGCTCTGGTGGGTCAGGAGGCAGAGGGAGAGGGCTTCGAGGATGAGAACCTTTACTGGGGTTTCTGCCGGAAGGAGTGGGTGAGGCAAAGTAAGCCGGCTTGGGATGGGCTTGAATCGTTTCAGCAGGCTCTGGGGGGTAGGGACTGTCCCGAGTCTGGTACCAGTCCCTGGGGTGGTTGGGGCAGGGGATTCGTGGCCCGAGTGTGAGAGCCTAGCTGGGCTGTGGGGCTCTGGACCCTAAGGCAAGCTCTTGACTAACTCTAAGACCCAGCCAGCCTGGGGCCAGCAGGTTCCCCAGGGTCAGTAAGGCCCCAGGTGTCAAACATCAGAAGAGAAAGACAGGATTAATGCACCAGTACACATTTTCCAGATAAAATGACAAACTATGTTTAGTTCTACATTCCTAATTTAAAAAAGGAAGACTATCTGGAGCCTCAGGAGCCTGGTGGAATAGTGGGAAGAACACGGGCCTTGGAGAAGGAGTCCACCATGCTGCCGTCTGCAGCTTCTTCTCTGAGGCTCAGCCGCCCCGCCTGTGAGAAGGAGATGCGAGGCTTCGCTGCAGGGCTGCCTGGAGCACTCAGCGAGAAGACAGCCTGGAAGCCCCCAGCCCTGAGCCAGGCCACCAGGAGCCTCTCCGTACATGAGAGTTACTACTTTTTTGTGTCCATTTAAAGAAAAAAACTCCAGGGGCCCTTCCACACTCCAGCCCTGGGCTAGAGGCCTCACCTCTAGCGGTGTGTTGTGAAAGAAAAGGAAGACGGTTTCAGTCTCCGGAACACAAGCCACAGAGACGGACCGAAGATCCACAGTGCATAGTGCGGGCACCAGCTGCTCTGTTTGCCTACGTGCCTGGGGATGAGGTTGACGTTGCTGGCAGGGACAACTCAGAGGCTTCCAGACATGCTTGCTGGCTGGGTCTTTCTCTCTCTCTCCTCCCTGAGCCTCTTTAGTCTGTCCCTTCTAGAGCCTCCCTAGGGATGGAGGGCTTGGGTCCGAAACTTATCTATGGGGCTGGGAAGTAAGACCTTTGTATGGTTGCCACTGGGGCCTGAAACACTTTCCAAGCCCATGAATCAAAGGCTGCAACTACCTTGAGGGGGCTGCTCAGGAGTCAAACAGGGCAGGCCCAAGAGGGGACAGAAATGGGGGGTACAGGCCCCTGTCTTTGATAACTCAGGCTGGTGCACATTCCCAGGCCTCATGTGCCTCTGTGTGTGCCCCCCCCACCCCCGCCGCCATCCCCATCCTGGGCGGGAGTGAAGGCACAGTGAGAGCACAGAAGGCGTCTCCCGGCCAGATGGTGAGGCCAGCATCTTTGACTCTCCAGTGCCAGAGCCCCTTTATGCCCTCCCCAGCAGCCATTTGGAGCACCCCCTCCCCAGGACTCTTGCTGGCCAGCAGCCCTCCTAAGGCTCAGGGTGGTGACCTTCCTCCACCTGTCTCCCCAGCATCCTGTTTGCTGACATCGAGGGCTTCACTAGCCTGGCATCCCAGTGCACTGCCCAGGAGCTGGTCATGACCCTCAACGAGCTCTTTGCCCGCTTCGACAAGCTGGCCGCGGTAAGTCACCCTCCCTACCATCCTCGGCACCCAGGGCTCCATCTGGGCCACCCAAGAGTGCTGCGGCCAAGGCCCCATGAGCTCCAGGGATGGGCCCTGGGCCGGCCTGTGCCCTGCTGGGCAGAGGGGCTGCACGCGCTGTGGCTGTGTGTCCTCACACCGCACGCAGTTGGACGTGTTTTTATGCTGTCGTTGCTCACGAGGGAGCAAGCGAGGGAGCCCTCCACCTGAGGGAGGGCGTGGGAAGGCCTGCAGGTGACACTGCCCTGGCCCCTGAGGAATTTCGGTTCGGTGGGGCAGCTTTGGTGCCCATAGAGCCACTTTCTTGATGAGCTGGGCCAGAGTGGTAAGAGAATGAGTCTGAGTCCCAGCTGGTCTGCGCAGCTGTGCACAACCCCCCAGAGGCTTCCAGAACGAGGACTCTGCGCTGTTTGCACAAATTGGAAGTAGCATCCCAGGGTGTGGAGTGGTAGATGACACATTTACCCATTCGGTCCCTGTTTATACTGTCATCCTCGCCAGCTTTTGTGTCTTTGAGTGATGTCTTGGGCCTTTGTCGGGTCATTACATGTCAGGGGCTGCTCACTGCAATGTCCACTGACAGGCAGACACGTTCCCTTTGGCCCTCACAGGACATCAGATCATTGATGAGAGGCTGGCGCCGGTCAGAGGTGGTGCCAGGGCCTCCAAGGGCATTAGATGGCGGGTCGCACACCTGCCAGCAGCCCCTTTTTATCACTGACCATGAGTGAGGGGAGTTGGTGTATGCTAGGCCCTCGGGCATTGGATGGGCCTTAAATGAGAATCCAGGCCACGCGGACACTTGAGTCCCAGTGTTGTACTTTGTGAAGTAACTTCTGGGGGCCAGACTTGGAGAGCTGAGAATTGGTGACTAGTGACATCCCGTCCCAGTCCTGGTCCTGGCTCAGTTGTGACCTGCTGGGTGACCCCGGCTGTGCCCGTTCCTCTCCTCAGGCGCAGCAGTGGGCAGGCACCTCAGCTCTGGTGGGGGGGGGGTGGTCTTAGCGCTCACGTGCTTTCTGGTTAGCAGCACGCCGTTTGGTCAAAGTCTCAGACAGGCTGAGGGACAGACGAGCTTTGGTTAAGCCTCATTCCTGCTTCAGTCTTTTTGTAAAAGAAGGAGAATCAGAGAACTGTTCGTAGAGCCTTAGGCCAAGAGTCAGAGCGTTCTCCAGGGCCTGGGAGTGGAACCAGGGACCTTGACTCTCATCTTGGGCCTTCCTCGAATTGATAAGTCTGCCCTATTTGCTCCCACATCGGACCAACTGCATGCTTCTTGGGTCTCAGCAGTGACCATAAAAGCGAGGTCCTGAGCCTGGGGAGGCTGGAATGCCTGAGGGCTGCTCAGCCTGTCCTCCATCCTCCCCCCTTGGCTCCTGATAAAGCCCGTCCTGGGGCCAGCCAGGGCCATGCATCTGCCGGTGCTGGATCTGTGCTCACTGCCCTAAAAGGCAAGTTATTCCAGGCACGGGGTGAATCTGTTTGCTTCCCGTTTCTTTCCCTCCTACTTCTCTTTCATACTATTTTTAATTTTTAAAATTACTTTGCTTTCCAGGAGAACCACTGTTTACGTATTAAGATCCTGGGGGATTGTTATTACTGTGTCTCTGGGCTGCCGGAAGCGAGGGCTGACCACGCCCACTGCTGCGTGGAGATGGGCATGGACATGATTGAGGCCATCTCGTAAGTGCCCGTCTCGGAGGGGACCGTCCCACAGCCTGAGTACCTGACATTGGAGGGTTGATTTGTACCTCTCGGCTTGGAGCCTTCTCCTGGGCAACTTCAACCTGCAGCAGCCGGGAGGCTTTTCCCAGAGGAACGTGTCCTGTAGGAAGGGAGAGCTTTGCAGACTCCAGGGCAGTAGGAGGTGTGGCCCCACCTCTGCAGGGGAGGAGAACAAGCTGGCCGTCACGCTGTGCCCTGTGCATTGCTCCCTCCCCTTTAGGTCCCACGGCCACCCAGCCAGGTGTAGAGCCCATGGGCCCCATTTCTTCCCCGGCGAGAAAGGTTGGACGCACGAAGGTTAAATGTCTCCCTAGGGTAATACAGCACAGCAGGTGGATGCAAATACAGGTGTCCCCATGTAAGAAAATCCATCCTTCGTGGGAGCAATAGCAAAAAGGATCTTTGGCCAATTCTTGGTCACTGCTGGCCAGAGAAGGGGCCACGATTATTAAAAGATGTGGAGATAATCCCAGCTTAGGCTCAGTAACTGAGCTTCAGAAGTAGCCTGGGCAGGGGCAAAGGAAGAGCCGCAGCAGACAAGGGCAGAGGGCAGAGTGGCTGTCCAGGAAGGCGGCCAGCTCCACTGGGTTTGGCGGAGCTCCTTTGGGCAGTGCTTGCTGAGTGCCCCTGCATGCCTGGGCTAGCTAGTGCCTCGAGCCCTTGCCTGGAAGCACGGAGTGTGTTGAGGGAGAGGCTGGGACTCCTGCTGCTGTGACACCAGGCATGCGGAGCGGACAGCACCAGGTGAGAGAGGCAGACTGAGATGGGGGTGGGGGGCAGGAGGGGACATTTGTTTCCATTGGGAGGACCAAGAGAGGCTTCATGCAGGACGTGGCCCTGGCGTTAAGCCAGAAAGTTATTATCAACCTAAGGTTGAGATATCATCAATCTAAGCAAGGGGCCCAAGGCACTGTGGATGGAAGGCACATTCCAGCAGGGGTGTCCCGGGACAAGAGAAATGATGAATGACGTAACTCTTCCCTGTGTCGGGTGTCAGCCTCTCAGCCGCTGGCTGAGTGGGCCTGTCCCAGGGTATCGGAGAGCATGCCGGTCCCCGAAGAGTACGCCAAGCACCAGCACCCTCTTCTGCATACCCCGTGCCTCACACGCATACTCCGTGCCTCACACGCATACCCAGAGCAATACCGCTTCTATCACATGCTCCAGCCCACAGAGGGCCCACCCATGTCCTGGGGGCGCCCTCAGCCCTGGGCGTGGTGCATGTGGTGGGAGCTGGTGCTGCTTCTAGCACGGGGAACCTCCCTGGTCAGTTAACCACCTTGCTCCTTTATGTTGCTAACATCCAAGAAGCTGCGGTGTGGACAACTCTGAGCATTATATGAATGGGGTTTGGAGCGGCTGTAACTTCCCTGTTTGGCTCGAGTGGGCACTAGTATGCATTTGCATCCTCCGAATACAGTTGAACTGACGGAGGGTAGTGAAGGCCCAAGGTGCCTTCCTGGGGAAGTGATGGGGTCTGGGTTGTAATGTGAGGCACTGTGCCCCCTTGTGGCCACACCGGGAAGCGATGCCTCACTGCCTACAGCCCCTGAGTACCAGGGCCCAGCCCCTGTCCATCAGGTGGAACAGTCTCAGAGTCTGGATTTGGGCTGGACCAGAGAGAAATGACTCTTTGACCCCTGCACCTTCTGTCACACCCCTGACCCCGTGCCTTCCAGCCTCACCCCCACTCTGTGCGCTTGGCCCCTGACCCTGTCCCAGCCTTACCCCTGCTCCATCCCCAGGTTGGTCCGGGAGGTGACAGGGGTGAACGTGAACATGCGCGTGGGAATTCACAGCGGGCGAGTACACTGCGGTGTCCTTGGTCTCAGGAAGTGGCAGTTCGACGTCTGGTCTAATGACGTCACGCTGGCCAACCACATGGAAGCTGGAGGCAAGGCAGGGTGAGTGAGGGCCCAGACTTAGCTTCCCGCCCCCGCCCCCGCCCCCCAGGATGACTGTTGTGAGGCATGGGGCTGGGGTGGGCAGGATGGGGTAACTTGCGACTCTGGGTTGGCAGAATTTAAATAGAAACTCCTCTCCTCAACAAATTACTTGCATCACACCCTGGCAAGTTGTAGGGAGCATCCTCTCAACCTTTGCCCAGACTTCACCCAGAAGATATTTGCACAAAACAGGGCGGCTTGTTGCGTGATGCAGTAGGTGGGGGTAGAGTTCTGAAAGAGGGAGGAACCATGGGTAATTTCGGGGTAGCCAGGATGAGAAGGAAGTGGGACACGAGCCTGGATGACTGGGCAGGATTCAGACAGGTGAGGGAGGGAGAGGTGAGGTGGGGAGAGAGCCAGGCCGAGGGGCCGAGGTGAGGACAAGCACCGGTTTAGGAAACGGTGTTCCGGAGGAATGGAAGTAGAGCACGTGGCCTCTTAGGGGCCGGTGGGAGGGACAAAGCCTGCATCAAAAGGACCTCTGGGCCAGGCTGGAGGATTTGGACTCAGTCCTGTGCTCAGCCGGAGCCTTCTGAGCAGGTTTGCAAAGTTTGTGGGACTGAGGCTGTGTCCTCCTGACAGGCCGATGATGTCTTCTGCTCTGACGATGCTAGAACTTCCGTGCAATGTGGTGTGGTCAGGGTGGCCGTGTGGCCGTGAGCCCAGACGGGGCCTACCCGAGCCACCATGATGATGACAGCGGAGGGATCCAGCACATTGAGATCTAGGTTGGGGTTAGCCTTTGAGCCAGAGTGTGGGTCTGTGGGATTTGAACTGTGTCCAAGTGGGGTGCAGTGTGGTTGTGCATGAAGGCTGGAGTTCTGAAGTCCTGTTCTCTGCCCCCCTCTCCCCACGCCCCTCCCCCCTCCCCCCTGCAGGCGCATCCACATCACCAAGGCCACACTCAACTACCTGAACGGTGACTACGAGGTGGAGCCAGGCTGCGGGGGCGAGCGCAACGCCTACCTCAAGGAGCACAGTATCGAGACCTTCCTCATCCTGCGCTGCACCCAGAAACGGGTCCGGCTGGGGGGGCTGGGCGGGTGGGGGAGAACCCGGGGGGCTGCAGGGCCTTATTCTTCCAGGGAGGAATGTTTCTTGGCATCCACTTCCTTCTCTTCTCACTCTTTCCTTGAGTCAAGTTGTGAATTCCCCATGCAGTGTGGTTCCTGCTTCCTGGGAAGCCCATGAGCTTCACGGAGGGCTTGCAAAGGCTGACAGCAAAAGCAGGAATGTTATGCCTCTGTTGCAGAAACGCAGTAGGCTTCAAATCAGTTAGCCACAGCACAGCCACAGGCCAGGCATGGACATGGAACGGCAAGGACTCTGTCCACCATCTACTCTCTGTCCAACCGTTTGTTTCGTGTCCCCCCTGCTCCTTGTCTGTTGCCTGAACCAGGCGGACATTGGGCCCTTCTCTGCCTCTGTGTGTCCCACATGTCTCCGCCGGTCCCTGCACACCTTCGTTTCTCCAGTTCACCGTCCTTCCCCGGTTTCACCTTCTAGTCCCTTTCTCCTCCCCCGCTTTGTCCCAGCCCACACTTGCCCAAATATAAAACTGAATTATTAGCAGACTTCGGCGTTCTATTTTTAATAGTGTCATGTTCCATGTTCTTAATTTTTAAAGCGAATGAAGAGAACGTTTTCTGTTTCTCCCTAGATTAAAAAGCTTTTTACTGATGAATCTTTCCATTGCATTGACCTGTTGGTCAGCAACCTTTAATAGAGAAAAGCTTCCCTCTTTCTTTCTTAAGAAGTTAGACTAAAGATAAAATTAAGCTGGGAGAAGAGTCCAGAGAGAGTCTTGGGTGACAGCAGAGGTAGATGTGGGGCCTCCTTGGGGGCAGGTGTCCACCCTGACAAAGACATCACAGGGGAACCTCACTTGCCACAACAGCATGGGAGCTGTGTCGGGCCCCCCACAGACCGCAGAGAGGGATGGGAGGATTTAGGCACCCTGGGGAGCGTGCCCAGTGGCTTATTTGACACATTTTTGAACACATTTTCCTTGGTCTTTGATTAGCCTATAAGTGAACTGACTTCCTCCCAGGCCCTCCCACACCCTCCCCTCTGTCAAGGTGACAGGGTCTTCAGCCCCCACTTCCTTCCCCACTCAAGCTGAGAGCTCACCTTCTACCCTGGGTTTTCTGGGCCCTGTTCTTCTGACAGGTGGTCCAGCAAGATGAAATGGAGACAGAGAGTGACACCCCATAGGCTCACCCCGCCTGGAACTGTGTTAGCTGAAGCAGGCTGTGTCCCCTCCCCTCTGTGTCCCTGATCCGACCAGCTCCCTTCCCAGGCTCAGAGAGGGAGTTGAGGGGAAGGCTGCCGCAGGTCTCCCCAGGGCCTCTCCAACCTTCCTCCTGGAGCCCATTCGGATGGATGGACAGACAGACAGAGATTGTGGGTGGCATACAGGGAGCCGGCTGAGGCCCCACTCGTGTGTTTGTACAATGTATATCGGCCTTTGCCTCTCAAGTTCTAGTGACCCAAACTTCCAGAAGCTGCATCTTTGGTAGAATATGCCTGTTTGGGATAAGTCGAGTGGAGACTGGAATCCTTGGTTTCCTCTCCTGCCTTTACCCCGGCGCCTTGGACCCGGGCTCTGCGCACCCCTGAGAATTCTGTGACAATGACAGTTGTCCCCACACCCCTTTGCCTTCTCACAAGACCAACCTCCCACCCAGGCCAGCCAGCGCTAGCGTTGGGGAGTGTGAAGGGATTGAGGATGCTTTCCGCAGTGAGCTCCAGGATCCCGGCAGACTCTAGGCTCCAGGCTGTGCACAGAAAAGAGGGACACCTGCCTTAACTCCTACATGGCCAGGCACCCAGGAGGGGTGAGAAATGCCCCACTTGGGCTCACCTGGTAGGCTCTGCCCACAGGCTGATGCATATGTTTTACTCTCCTAGAAAGAAGAAAAGGCCATGATCGCCAAGATGAATCGCCAGAGAACCAACTCCATTGGGCACAACCCGCCCCACTGGGGTGCCGAGCGTCCCTTCTACAACCACCTAGGGGGCAACCAGGTGTCCAAGGAGATGAAGCGGATGGTAAGTAGCAGGTGGGGCAGCGTGCGGAATGTGGCCTCTCCAGGGCTAGGGCCTTCCATGGGTGTGAGGACTGGGCCAGGCCCCTTGTGTTACCTGACAGAACCTTGGAGAGCCACAGAAGCAACTCTGGGCTGGGAGCCAGAGCGCCTGACTTCTGGTCCTGGGCTCTCTCTGTGAGTCCCAAAGTCTGGAAGCAGACCCCGAGTCCAGCCAGAACCTCCGGTGCTGCTGTGGCACTGTCTGGTGGGGCACCAGCTCATCAGACATCCTTCTAGCACCTTCCGCCTTTTCCAGGCAGCTGCAACACATCCTTGGGCTCAGTTGCTCAGAAACCATCTCAGTACTTTTTGAAAAGCGCCAGGCGATGGTCCCCTTTGCTCTCTGCGCTGAGAAGTGCTCCTGCTAATTACAGGTTTCCAGTGGGGCATGCAGACTGGATGAGCAGAGGCCGTGGCGGGGTGCTACCTCCAACTCAAGGGACCCTGCCTGCCTCGGGGTACAGACACCCCCAGCCATCCCTGTGTACACCAGGGGCCGTCTAATTCAGGATGCTATGCCCGGGTTCTGCCAGTGATGATAGAAAGAATTCAGAGGGTGGGAGACAAAGAGGAAGAGGTATGACAGAGGTCAAGGTAGAGCAGCAGGGTTTTCTTTCTTTTTATCTGAGAGCTTGGCTTCTCCATCCAAGCACACTCCTCAGCTCGAGGGCAGCCTGGTTCCCAGGTGGGAGGCGCCCACCTTGGGGAGAGGGTGAGTGAGGCTGGAGGATGCAGGGAGCTGTGTGTGTGTATGTGGGGGGCACTTTGTGTGTGCGTCCTCGGAGCCAGAGGACAGGAATAAGATGGGGCATGCTGGCACTAGGATCCCCAATTTGGGGTCTGTGTGTTGGGCCAGGTTTTAGCTACAGCAGCAGGGACTGCAGATAAATTCCATGAAAATCCAGCTGAGTCAGCAGAATGAGCCAGGGACAGGCTGGGGACCCGGCCACTCTGTTCCTTGGTAGCTGGCAAATAACAGATGAAAAAGACTTAAGGAAAATGTATAGGATCAAAACATGAATTGAGTCAAGACCTCCATTTTAATTTTTGACGGTAAAGAAGCAACTCATAGGACACCAAGTTTATGAGGGAGCAGAGTGGGGGAGGGGTGCCTGTCTTCCTCCAAGGCTTTGAACTTGGACTTCTACAGATCTCCAGCCACCACTCCCCCTCCTTGGGGGGCCCTCCCCAAAGCAAAGAGCATTTGGTGGACCCTCTCTGTTCTCACCCAGCCCTTTAATCTCCTGCGGACTCTGTATCCATGTGACCAGGACCAGAGAGGGGGTGAGCAGAGGGGGGATCACAGAAAGCAGCGTGCAAAGAGGGAGGCTGTCATCCAGGTGGCAGGGAGGAGGGAACAGGAAGACGAGAGGGAGAGGACAGAGGTGAGCAGGAGACTATGGGAGCGAGGAGAGGAAGAACCACAAGCAGGCAGGAAAGATGCCTGATGGGCTTTCTCTGTTCAAAATCACTGGAAAGCTTTTTACTTGGTGATATTTGGTATAAGTGGAGTCTTTAGTTATTTCAAAGTCTCAAAGGGGGTAGTTTGGAGTGTAAGCACTGATTTAGCAGACGCATTAATCATTGTTAGGACCAGGAGGAGCCTTGGAAGAATTAGCAGAAGGGCTGTCATCCGGGAGACTGGCTACAGGATTTCTGCGTGGTGTTGGTTGCCTCGCCAGCAGGAGGGGATGGGAAGGTGTGTGGACAAACAGGGTCGGGGACACCTCTGCCACAGCCTTTGGGAGAAGAGACTCCCTGCCCCTCATCCTGGCTGGGCAGAGTCACCAGAGGCCAGCGCCGAAGGACCACCTGCAGCCCCCAGCCCACGCAGGCAGAGTGTCCAGGCAGTGGATGGCATGGTTCCGGCAGCTGCCAGGCACGGCACTGCCATGAGTGGCACACTTGCCTGAAATCTTTGCGAAAGATATGCAAAAGAAGAGCTTCTACCCTGACTTCCACTGATGACAGCCATGGGGGATTAGATTAAGCAGTGACTGGGAGCCCTAAGAAAGGTACTAATGCATAGGCAGCCATTTTACTTCTTTAAATCTTGTTCTAACTTGGACTCAGCTTTTAAAATGTAGCGACGAGCTGCTCTGGTTGTCTGTCATAAGGTCCCTAAGGGTACTGATCAATAAGAAGGTTGATAGGAAGGGCACACAGGGGCCTCTTCTCATCCAGCCAGGGAGGCTCCGCGTTCTCTCGGGGCAGCAGGCCGAGCCCAAGTGCTCAGGGAAGGCAGGCCGGGTGTGCAAACCAGAGCCAGCGCCTCCGCGTGGGTGAGCGGAGGGGCCGCGGCCTCTGCTCCTGCCTTTAGGTCCAAGGGACAGGAATTGGGAACGAAACAGAACTGGCTGAGCTGAGCTGCTCCCTGGAAGTGCCATGGTACAAACCGCAGGAACCTTTCTGGGGGTCCTCCTCACCGGGCAGAGGACGGCTCTCCCTGAACTACTAAGCAGGTCAGGGAACTTGAACCCAGTCTGGACTGTGTTTTGTTTTGATTTAAGATTTTATTTATGAGAGAAATCACCAGCAGAGGGGAGGAGCAGAGGGAGAGGGAGAAGCAGACTCCCTGCTGAGTAGGGGGGCTGGATCCCAGGACCCTGGATCATGACCTGAGCCAAAGGCAGGCACTTAACCGACTGAGCCACCCAGGCGCCCCTGGACTGTGTTCTTAATGACCATCTGCCGTGGTTTATCTGCCAACACCCCAACCCCATGCTCAGCTCCCCACACTAGCATGGCACTCAGAGCAGACCTGGTCCCCATCCAGCCCCAGCAGAGGACCAAAGGAGTATAGGAGAAAGTCAGAGACAGGTTTGTTAAAAGCATGTCAGGTCTATTTCCGTGCTGCAGAAGCCGGCATAGGCATAATACAGCTCAGTTGTCCTCTGTCCCAGAGTAAGGTCGTGGCCAGCCCCTGTGATGGAATTCAGTGCCAGCCCCTCACCGCGTTCTGTGGAGAACTGGCCTGTCCGTGTTCCCCTGCTGCCCACTTAAGCTTGTGCCCTGATGGATCCTGGGAGTACCCAGCGTGGGCCTGCCCCCAGGCGGAGCACTCACTTGAGTCACACCAACTCCTCCCGCCTGGGGCCGGGATGGTGTAGTGGCCCGGGTCTCACAGCCAGGACAGAGGGCCTGATGATTCTCAGAGGACAAGAAGAAGGGTCTGGCTTGTTCAGGGAGACCGCTGCCAGGCAGCCTGGGAGGAGCTCAGAGTCCACAGTCGGGCACTTGGATTTGCCATGAGAGGCTGCCGAGGCTCCTGGAAGCCCTCCGCTGCGGGGTAGAATGGAGACAGAGCCCCCGGTGCAGTGTGGACCCCACATCTGTTTCAGCATCTGGCAGCTCTGGCTTATGAAGACCAACATAAATCCTGCTTTTTGCATTTTCAAACCAAGTCTGCAGTGAGCACAAAGAGAGGTGTGTTTGTTTGGGATTTGGGTTCACCTGGCATTTACTGACCTCCGTCTTTGCCCAGCAGTGTGCTCCACACTGGGCCACGAGAGTCCACAGGTCACCTTCTGTCCTTGTCCTGGCAACCTGAGCCTTATCTGAAACAGTCCTGGGGCTGCTTGCCACCTCCTCCACTGCTTCCGGGATTCCACCCCCTTCCCATTTTAGGGAACCCACCCTCCATTCTGCCACAGCCGGTCACACCCTGAGACGCATGTTGTGGATATCACAGATTAACTGTAAATAGGGCTTTGAGCTTGGCAACCAATCAGGGACCTTCACACTCACCCCTGCCGTGTGTATGTGAGCAGTAGTCACACCTGTGGCAGGCAGGTTTCTCACCTCCTGGGTCCCCACCCATCTCTGGCCTTGGAAGAACACACTGGTTCTCGGATACCACAAAAGCTGAACAGGTGATTTTGAGTGCTCAGTGGAGGTAGGGTGTGTGCGCACACACGTGGGAATTGATCACTCAGTGGTTTCTCTTACTTCAAGCTTATTTCAAGGCAGAATTGAGAGGGACCTACCAAACTCAGGGGCTGGGAGGAAGGGTGGGGGAGTTGGGGAGTCGGGTGTGAGGACAGGAAGAGCTTAGACACCTGGGTTTTGCCAGCGCATGACATGATATCACAGGGCTCCCCCAGTGTCTTGCGCAGAGCCTGTCCCATAGGAAGGCTGTATTTGCTGAAAGAAGGAAGAAAGAACTTCTGAGTGACAAGCCTCCCTCAGTGCAGGCTCCTTGGTGAGTTGGACTGCTTTCCCACAGTCCCTCCTGGAAGTGTCCTCTCTCTTCTCATACTCCTTTCTTTCTCTCTCTGTCCCTCTCTTTTAGGGCTTTGAAGACCCCAAGGACAAGTGAGTAATATGCCCTTCTTTATTCCTGCTTCCTTGGCCTGAGGGATAGCTCCAAGTTTGCCTTAGAGCTCGGTTGCCCCATGCTGGGTGGGCAGTGCGCCCGCACGGACCGGCATGGTCTCTGCATGGTCTCGGCATGGTCTGCATGGTCTCTGCATGGTCCGGCCCGGCACGGTCTTGGCACGGTCTCGCGGTCTCTGCATGGTCTCGGCACGGTCCGGCATGGTCCGGCACGGTCTCGGCACGGTCTCCGCATGGTTTCCACACGGTTTCCGCATGGTTTCCGCACGATCTCGCTGAGAGTGGCCAGAGCCCACTGCGGCTGCTAGAGGGGTAACCCAGGAGCCCGGGCCACCGGCCAGAGAGGCTGGGTCTCAGTGCCGCCCACGTGTCCTCACCCCACAAACACGTGCGCACACATACGTGTACATGCACACGCTGCACATGGCTGTGCACACACGTGCCTGCAGCTCTCAGGAAAATACAGACTTTGCCTGCTGGTCCGCGGCCCCTGGCCAGAGCCTAGTGCCCTGAGGGCCTGCCCTTCTCTTTCTCTTCCACTTCCCAGCTCTTGGGGGCTAGCCACCCCACTGACGACTGGGTGCCACCTTGAGGAATAGGGCTTTTAGTTCAGCACCCTGACCGTGAAACCTGCTTCCCAGAGGCTGGCCTGAGCCAGGGGAAAGCGCTGGGGTGGCTCACAGTCTCTGTGGCAGGAGCCTTGCCCCCCGATCCTGGCCATCGTTTCAGAATGGTGGTACAGCTGGACAGTGAAGAGCAGAGACTTACCTGTGGGGGAAAACAACTAAACCTTCGATGACAAGTCATATTCTTATACTGCAATAATACATCAGCGGAGTCAGAAAAGCCTTACTGTCAGCGAGGCCCTTCAGCCAGCTGGTCAGGCAAGGGCAGTTTTCTCTGCATGTGCGCAGTTAAGAGGGGAGACTTGGCCTCCGAGTCCCCGCCCCTTATCCGGGCCTTTCTGATGGGCCTGGGGGCAGGGGGGCCAAGTCAGCCCTCTAGCGGTGCCCCCTGGTGGTCAGCTTGGGTCTGCGCCTCTTGCTGCCCAGGAACGCCCAGGAAAGCGCAAACCCTGAGGATGAAGTGGACGAATTTCTGGGCCGTGCCATTGACGCCAGGAGCATCGACAGGCTGCGGTCTGAGCACGTCCGCAAGTTCCTCTTGACCTTCAGGGAGCCTGACTTAGAGAAGAAGGTACGGCCCCCTGGGTGGGAAGGAGGCCCTGGGCAGGACCAGAACCAGAGGGAGGAGGACAGGGCAACGCGCGGCTCCCTGCCTGTCCCCGTCACCACGGAAGGTGCCCTGTCTTGTTTGTGTCGCCTGCTCCAATGCCACACTTTTCAGGAGAGGGAGATTTTAGGGAGACTTTTCGTGGTCAGAAGGGATAAGTCTTAACTTCCGCATGCCTCAGTTTCCTTATCTGGAAAATGAGGCTCCTTAACATACCTTCTTCAGAGGGTCATGGTGAGGGTTAAACAAGTCCATATGCGTAAAACACATAAAACAGTATCTGCCACGTAGATGTTCAGTGATGTTAGTTGCTATCGATTTTATTTTTATTGTTACCATTATGAACATCACCAGTGGACCTCCCAGCTGCCTTTGGCACACTGGCGAAAAGTCGGGACAGTCGAGATCTCTCTGTCCCATCTCCTGAAGTTGTGACTGAGAGGGTGGGCGACTTGCTGTAGGCCACCAGTGAAGTCGTGACAGAGCCAGACCCGGCCTTGGTCCTGTGAGGCAAACTCTTTGGCCAGCGAGAAAGGGACCTGAGCCGAGAGCGCCCTCTCTGGTGACTCGGTGCCAGTGCGGCCTCTGTGGGCGCTGCTGGTTGGTGTCACAGGAGGAAGTGGGGGCTGGGAGATGAGCTCCGTGATTTGGGGCTGGGGCGAGCCTCCTGTCCACTCTGAACCCCAGCCCAGGCTCCTCTGTGAAGTAGCAGCTACATAGGTCCTGTTTCCGGGGCTCTGCAAGGATGTGGGAGGACAGCACGGACCGGGCGCGTATCCTCGCAGGTAGATGGTGCTCCGTAATTTGAGCCAGGATCATTATGAATGACTCTCATAGTGACCCAACCTGCAGAAAGTGTCTGGTGTGACACCTTTCAGCTGCCGTCCCCACAGGCACCACGTTATGGTGCTTTGGACTGGTTTTGTTGAGCACGACGGCTGGTGCTGGTTCTTCCAGGTCTTGGGAGTGGGCTGCCCGCACGTGTCTGGGGTGGAGCGGGGCTGGAGCACACAGGGCCCCTCTCACCTCGCGCCCTCCTCTCAGTACTCCAAGCAGGTGGATGACCGATTCGGTGCCTACGTGGCATGTGCCTCGCTTGTCTTCCTCTTCATCTGCTTTGTCCAGATCACCATCGTGCCCCAGTGAGTACTGTCCCTCTGGCTGCAGGGCTCCAGGGGTGGGAACGGAGGTCATGGAGCAGCAGAGGCAGGGGTCGGACTTGCTCAGACAAGGAGTGGCTTCCCCATGTGTCCTCGGTGGGACCGGGAAGCCACGAGTCTGAGTCCCCTGTGACAGGGCGGGAAACCTCCCTGGGCCTGCCTTGCTGCATGAGAGACTCAGCACTTTATCATCTCGCCCCATTGTCACCCACACCGTGGTTGCCCTTAAATCACCTGAAGTATTCACCAGGTGTGCTTCTGTGTGACCTTTGGTTCTTGCAAAAACATCAACACATCTTCAAAAGATAAAGGTTTTCTGCTACTCAGGGTATTTCAAAGAATGGATTTCTGGTTCTAAAGGCTTTTCTCAGAGATATTCCTGAACGCTTCCAAGGACTGGCTGCGTCCCTGAGAGAGGCCTGTGGCTTCCGAGGGGAGCACTCTGAAGTGGGCAGTGGGCTTCTGGAAATGAAGTGTTAGGTAGCTAGTCACAGAGTCACATGTGGACAAGGAAGATAATTGCTTGTGTTATCTTTGTTCTGTTTGTGTGTGTATGTACATTCGTATGTGCACGTGTGCATGTATCTACACATTTGTGACTTTTTATTATGCAGTATTGCAAACACACAGAAAAGCAAAGTAATTAATATGATCAGTACCCATCCCCTAGATATAACTATTGTTGATGTTTTACTAGTGTTCCATCTATTTTTTTCCTGATTATTTAAATTTTATTTTATCTTATTTATTGTTTTAAATATTTTATTTATTTATTTGACAGAGGAAGACACAGCGAGAGAGGGAACACAAGCAGGGGGAGCGGGAGTGGGAGAGGGAGCAGCAGGCTTCCCGCTGAGCAGGGAGCCCGATGCGGGGCTCCATCCCAGGACCCTGGGATCATGACCAGAGCCAAAGGCAGACGCTTAATGACTGAGTCACCCAGGCGTCCCTGATTATTTAAATTTTAGATGAAAGGACATTTTCCCCCAAAAGCCCTCAATATATATCTATTTTCAGGGCATTTTCCTTCTTAACCACAATGCCTTATATACCAAACAAAATTAACACCAGTTCTCTGCAATCACGTAACACCAAATCCATGTTCACATTCCCAAAGTTGTCTCCAAACGTCTCCTCCTTTTAGTTTATTCATAGCCAGGATCTACTCAAGATCTCCTGGTGGTATTTGGTTATGTCTCCTAAGTCCAACTGAATCTAGTAGAGTCCCCTCACCCCAACACCTTCTACTTTTCATTTTGAAGTAATTGTGGACTTAAAGCAAAGTTACAGAAGTACTACAGAGAGTCTCTGTACAGCCTTCATGTAGTTTTCCCTAGTGTTGACACTTAGGTAACTGCAGTACGAGGGTCAGTGGCACGAGATTAACCCTGGAATGGCACTATTACCTAACTGAAATCTAATTCCATCAGCGTTGCCCCTAATGGCCTTTTTGTGTCCCAGGAGCCAGGTTAGGATCCCACACTGCGTTTAGCTGTTCTTTCTCCTCAGTGTGATCTAATCTGTGATGCTTCCTCAGCCTTTACTTGTCTTCTGTGGCCTTGGAGCTTCTGATGAGTGCTGGCCAATTAATTTGTAGAATGTCTCCATTTGGGTTTGTCTGATGTGTACTCACAGGTTGAGGTTATGCAGTTTTGACAAGAATCCCACAGAAGTGATGTGTCCTTCTCAGTGCATGTTATCGGGAGGTACATGATGCCTACACGTCGTAGTACTCAGTGCCTTTTATTTTTGATGGCACAGTGTTGCAGAGGTGGTCCTGACGTTTGTGTCTGCTGTGACTCTGTGGGGTACCGCAGACACCGGCACTCTGGTTGTGCAGCTAATGCCCATTGCCCCCCACGCTGAGGTGGTGCAGAGCCGGTGGGTCTCTGGGCCCTTATTGACATAGGACCCCATTTTTTTCTATATGGAAATGGAGCTGCAGGTATAAATAAGCGACGTAGTCTTTCGGTCCCCTTGCTGCTCCTGATAGACCAGTTAGCCCGGGTGCCAATAACCCAGCCTCTGTGCCGCTTGCCTTTCTGTTTCTGCACTGTGGCTGGTGGGCTGGGTTTCCCTCGGTCCCTGCTTGGCCTGCAGTGGCTCCCCCCCCCCCCGCCCCGGCCACAGCTCCGAGCTGCTAAGGCATTGACGGAAGTCCTCTCTCTACGGAAGCATTAAAAGCTACTTTAAAGGTCTTTCTTTCCCTCTGAAGAGAGTTCTCTACCCTTGTTCTGCTTGTTTAAGGCATCTAAGTGCTGGCTTCTGGGGGAGCCTGGAACAAAGACGCCCTTTGAACGCCTCTCTAGAGGTATTCCCCTGCCTTGTCAAGCCCTCTGCTTGCCTTTAACCTGCTAACGATACCTGGCATCTCCAGGCCACTCTCACTCCCTGGAAGGGAAAAGGGATTTCTGTGACCACCTGATATGACGGGGTGTACCTTAGCCAGCTCCTGCCCCAGGAGGGCCAGTGGGAGGGTCCAGATGGAAAGTCGCTGGCAGCTCTTTTGTCTGAGGATTCCGGCCTGTGGTGAACGTTAAGATCACCTGTGATCTGCCCCTGGCAGCAGGGACAGGGGGAGTTCCTTGCATTTTCGTGTTGAACTGGCAAGTTGAGCAGGACTTGTTGTGGGGCCCAGCAGGGTACAGGGTTTAGGGACTCTGCCCCCAAAGGGACACATCACTGCTGTTTCTCAGAGGGTCTGCTTGGGCTGCTGACAAATGCGTTTTAGAAATGATGGCCGTTTATCCCGCTTTCAGCCTTCACGGTTCCTCACCTGGCCGTGAGTAACTGCTGGGAGGGAATAACCAGGTAACTTTTCAAATAGGTCCTTCCAAGCTTAATGAAGTGAGTCTGTGGATAGCTAAGAATTGGGCAAAACACTGAGCAGGTGACACTCACTTCTCAGTTCAGCCCCTTGCGGGTTTCCGCTCCGTGCAGGGGGATGGCAAAGACAGGAGCCGGACCATCACGGAGGGGGTCCTGAATCAGTTCACAAGGCTGTGTAAGCCCCCTTCTCAGTGAGTCAGGGGCTAGGAAAGACTGGGCAGTGGGTTCAGGGGAAATGGAGCAACGTCTCTTTCCTTCCAGAGGCTTTCAGAGCCCCAGAATTCCCCACCTCCTCTCTTTTTCCAGCTCCGTGTTCATGTTGAGTTTCTACCTGACCTGTTTCCTGCTGCTGGCGTTGGTGGTATTTGTGTCCGTGGTCTATTCCTGCGTGAAGGTGAGTCTAGCTCACACCTGAGCCCCCTGTCACCTTCTTCCTTCCATTCCCAGCCCACTGATAGGAGCTCCTCCCAGAGCCCGATGGGATCGGGGTACATGATGCTGGGGCGCCGCTCTTGATTGGCATCGGCAGCAAGCTAGGCTGCGGGGCGTGCTTTGTCAGTGGAGACTTGGCGGTGCCGGCTGTTCTGACCCGCCTTTGCAAGCCTTTGCGATGAGAAGACCGCGTCTCCGCCTCTCTTGTCTGTCCCCTTGGTGTCAGGTAGGATGAAGGAAGGGCATCTAGCACAAAGCAGTGGTCAATAAACATTTGCTGGACGAGTGAGTATGGAAGCGATCTCTCTCCACACCCCCTTCGGCGTCCCCATATGCCTGGAATATGGCCCTGGAGGGGACCAGAGAGATGATGGCTTTTGAGCCAGTCATCATAGAGATGAGGAGAGTGGCCCAGCGTGGTTCAGTGTTTCAGACAGGGCCACGCAGCCAAGAATGTGGGCATGAGACCCCGTTCTGTGTCTTTCTCTCATATCTCCTCTTAGGCATGCTGTGTGCTACCCCTCCCCACCCCCCTGCAAGGCTGTGTCCTTCGGGGGGACCTGGCCACAAGGCATTCTGGTCTGTGGTGGAAGCCACTTGGGTTCCCCTTTGCCTTGTCCACCAAGCCTTTCCCTCATTTCCTTCCCTGGTGGTTTCAGATTTCCCTGACAGGCCAGCCTGGTCCCAGAAAGCGCCCTGTCCCCAGGCAGGTACAAGCCCCTCCAGCTTCTGCTGGAACCATTTCTGTGTTCCTCCTTGATGCTCACTTGGAGCCAAGCCCAGGAAGTGTGGGGGGCAGGCTCTGCCACCATTCTCTATCTATATTGCCGTGGGCACCACATTCTTCTTCTGGGGGGGATTAGACCTTGGTCACCTCCAAAGTCCCCTTTCTCTCTCTCCCCTCTAAGCAGGGTATTTCATTAGACTGGTAATTGTTTAATTACCTAATGGTCAAGGTCTTGGCGGACTGATTGTCAGAACTGGAAGGCCCCCCGCGAATCATCTGGAGTGGTAGAGGATTTAATCCTGGTTTTCAGCTCCTTCCTCAAGGCTCTGTGTTCAGTCACAGCCTGTCTTTTGGTCTTGCTGTTGTCATCTCCCCCTACCCCCCCCCCCCCCAAGCCTGCTTTGTCCCCAGGGGGCCGTTCCACTTTCTTCATCTCATGGCTATCAAAGCACATGGTGCATTCACAACAGCCAAAAGGTGGAAATGATCCAAATGTCCACGCACAGATGAACAGACAAAAATGGTGCATCTCTGTGATGGAATATTATCCATGGAAGGCAATGAAGTTCAGACACATGCTACAACATGGACGAACCTTGAAAACATGCTGAGTGAAAGAGACCAGACCCAAAAGGACATAGACTATGTGATTCCACTTATATGGAAGATCTGGCATAGACAACATCATAGAGACAGGAAGTAGACTAGATGGTTCTGGGGTTGACAGGAGAGGGGATGGAGAGTTATCGCTTCACGGGTGCAGAGTTTCTGTATGGGGTGAGTGATGGAAGGATCTTGGAACTAGAGCATTTTGGAAATGGAGCGGTGATGGTTGTTCGACGGTATGCATAGAATTAATGCCACTAAATTGTATGCTTAAAAATGGTTAAAATGCTAACTTTATGGCACATATGTTTTACCACCATGAAAGAAGTCACAACAACCAACCAACCAACCAAACAAGCAACAACAACAAATGGTACACCATAGTTAAAAGGGCCTGTCAGCATTCTTTTTTGAACATCCAGAAGACTCTTTTCTCTATTTAAGTTATAAACTGAGGCAAAGTCGTTGTCTGTTTGAGGTACTTAATTAGCTGATCTCTCTGATCTGATTCTGGTCCAAGTCAGAATCAAAGCTATATGTGGTCTACAATTTTAAAACTAGAACCTAGATTTCTCTCTTTCCTGTTGGCTGCGCTGGTAGGCCTGAGCTACCCTGACTTCACCTGGTTTGCGTTCCCTGACTGGCACGTGTATCTGGGGGTAGGGGAGGAGGAGGGGAGGGAGAAAGGCTCATCTCCCCACCCACACTGGCCATTTTGAGTCCATACCTTGGTCCAGTGACTTCTTTTTGCTACTGTTCAAGATTATTTATGAAAATCATTCCTGGCTCCTTGTGTTTCATTGGATCTATCTATTCTGTAATCAGTGTCACATTCAATAAGCTTATTCTCAATTCTTTTATCCAGCCCACTGCTTTTACCGACGGTTCTGAGGAGGCCAGGGTCCCCTCAGGGGAGGCTGGGGAAGGGGGTGCCTACCTCCTGCCCCCCACTCCATCCCTCGCCCCTCCAAACACACCCCCCTCACCCAGGGGAGGCTGCTGATTCCATCTTGCAGTGCGGAGCTTCTGTAAACTATTTATTTGGGAAAAAAGCGCTCCCTGGCTTATCAAGTCTGGCATCTGCTGATTTGGGCCAGGAGTCAAGTAGACCCTGATACCCGCCTTGAGGTCCTGGCTGCATCCTTGTGCCCGGCCCCCGCCCGCCCCCCACCTCCGATGCGCCACCTCAGCCTTTTCCCACTTTCTGGGAAGTAGACCCCAACCTGAGAAGTTGCTTGTAGTATGAATCCCTCTCCCGTTTCATTATTCTTTCCTCCTCCGTGCTATGGATGAACTGTTGGCACACTAAGATGTGAAGGGGGTAATTGTCCTTTGGCTTCCGTGTCCCCACCGTGCGGCCCGTCACGGAGCACTGCCACCCCACACCGCCTGCAGGCGGACGGATCACCTCTGCAGGTATGGCTGTGACGCTGACTAGACTGGAACTTTCCGTGTCATTCTGTTTTCCCTTTGAAAACATTTGCCCTTTGCCAGAACCCAGACATCTCTCATCTTCCTTCCACGGTTTTTCAGGAGTCACGGGTGGTGGCTCTCTGATGAGATACGACTGTCCCTAAATTACCCACGGCCCGGACTCAGCAGACTCGCAGCCGGGCGGCTCTGTCAGCCACGGTGGCTTTCTCTGTTCCATTTGTTCTCCCATGTCCCCCAGACAGCGTGAACTTACTTGCTCAAATGTCCATAGTTTACCCTTTTTGAAGAGAGAACTGTGAAGAAAGTGTCGACTGAGTTAGTTGCAATGAGCCAACTCAGTGGTCTTAGCTGTCTGGCAGGCGGCAGCTGCCTGGGTCCTTCCTGTGGAAGGTGCTGGGAAACTCGCTCCCGAGGGCTCTGATGGCCCTTGCGTCCTGGGTCTGTTTGATCTGACATGGCGAGGCCCGGCTCACCCTCTGGCCTCAACGTGAGGCTAACCGGGTGCCCGGGTCTGTTCCCGCTGTCTCTGCACTGCTTTGCCCAAAGGCTCCTCCCTCAAGCACTTCTTTTCTTCTGGGGCCGGGCTGAATGAACACCTGCACACGTCACCCCTCCCTTCTCTCGGCATCTGAGCTGACCTGGGCACCAGAGCTGTTCGTCTTAGAAAAAACCATGCTGAATCCCTCCTTGCCATCACATGGGGTCCACAGACTCTGGGAATCTCAGATTGGAAATGGCTGGAGCAGTGAAGCAGCCCAGACACCCACCTGAGGTAGGAATCTTTTTATGATAACTGTGCGAGGAGGGTCCAGCCTCTGCTTGATTACCTCCAGGGATGGTGAGCTCACTCACATCTCCTGAGTACAGCCTCTTCTCTTTTTGGGCACCTCTGACTGTTCCATCAGCTTCCCTATGGCTTCTGCCCTATCATCCAGTGAAGCAGCCCAGGCCTACTATTTCTTCTTCTTCTTCTTCTTCTTTTTAAGATTCTACTTATTTCTTTTGAGAGAGAGCATGAGCAGAGGGAGAGGGAGAAGCAGACTCCCTGCTGAGTGGGGAGCCCCACTTAGGACTTGATCCCAGGACTCTGGGATCATGACCTGAGCCGGAGGCAGACGCTTAACTGACTGTGCCCCCCAGGTCTACTTCTGACAGTGCCAGCATTTTTGCTACCACCACCCAGATGGGTAGCAGGGGGTGGCTCCCCCCTTCCCCCACATCTGGCCTGGACCCCCCTGTCTTCAGTGTGGCTCATTAGCACTTCCTTGCTTGGAAGCCCAGCCTCCTCTTCTTCATTCTGAGGCTTGGGAGTAGTAGGTAGGCACAGAAGGAGGACTTGGCACTGTAGTTCTCGGCGTGTGTGTGTGTGTGTGTGCACACGCACGCATGTGTGCACAGGTACATGCATGTGTGTACTTCAATCTCCTTCCTCCTCCTGACTGCTGGCTCCCTCTTAGCTGCCTCCCATGGACTTCTGGGACCCGGTTCTCTGAGCTCCTGGGAACTATGAGCAGAGCTGCATCTAGACTCCGTATGCTCTGTGCAGTCACTAGAAACCTCTTCTCCCTCCATGCAGCCTGAATGTCCTCACCAACACCCCCCCCTGCCCCGTGCTGACTCTCCTTTCCACCACTGCAGCCTGACTGCTGTCCCCGGTTTCTGAAATAGGGTCTTACTACACAGCAGTACCTCTGACCTCTTCGGTATCTCCTGTGCTGTGAGGATTGTAGAACCCCCACGCTCAGCTTCCACCAGCATGCTCCGGGTCATATTCTATTAGTGGGAGGGGGTGTTGTGGCCAGACACATGTTCCTTTGGGGATAGAGAATTCTTCATTCCAGGAGGCATATCTCAGTTCCTCCCATGGCTTCTGAGTCCGTCAGTCTAGGGTCTGGATCTCAGCTCTGCCTCTTTGAGCTGTGTTTCCTAAGCCTCTGAGGTGGCTTTTATTACATCCACCTTGCAGATGATGACGATGAGGCTCAGAGGTTAGGCAGCGTTCCCGAAGCCTTGAGGCTAGGAAGTAGTATAGCTGAGACTTAAACCCCAGTGGTTCTTGACTTCCGAGCCCATAATCCTTCTTTTCAAAGACACTGCCTTTGTTAATATGTCCATTGAACCCCTGGGAGAGCAGTGGCGTGGAGCTTGGTCAGCTTCTGCCTGCCTTGGTTGGCCTCTGAATTTTTCATGTCTCTAAAAAAAATTTTTATGTAGTAGGAGCTACTGCTTTTTCACATTGTTTCTTGTCAAAAAGACAGTTTTAAGATTTTTTTCCCATCAGATTTCTTTTTTTTAAGATTTTATTTACTTATTAGAGAGAGAGGGAGAGAGAGAGCACAAGTGGGGGAGGCAGAGGGAGAGGGAGAAGCAGACTCCCCACTGAGGGCAGAGCCTGACGTGGGGCTTGATCCCAGGACCCTGAGATCATGACCTGAGCCGAAGGCAGACGCTTAACTGACTGAGCCACCCAGGTGCCCTCTCCCTCCCATCAGGTTTCATCACTTTTTTTTCATCTGTGCAATCCCCTGACCCCATATCACAGACAGGGAACCAGAGCCCCAGGCTGGTCATTGATTTGCCTGGAGGCTTTCAGAGAGGCCAGGATCAAAACTGTCCTTCACTCCAGTCATGATTTATTAATTATGTCCCCACTCCTGTTTTTCATATTGAATTGATTTGAATTAATCAGACTGGGAATGTACTGGTTGGGAATTCTTAAAAAATCAATTCTTTTTCTGAGCTGTAATTGTGAGTGAGCAGCATTGAACAATTGGTTTGCATGGGCACAATTATCCTGCTGCGAAAAATGGTCTCCAGGATTGCTGCAGCTGTGGTGCGTCCCTGTGAGAGATGTGCCCCCGGTGAAGAGTTTCACCATCCACACTGGGGTTAGTGAAGATGGGATTTAGGGCAAACACACAGATGAACTTTTTGATTACAGGTGATGAGATACTCTATAAACTGTTACTGGAGCAGGATCTCAAATCTTCTGGAGACTTCAAAACAGCAACTCTTGGGTTCCTGCCTGAGGTTTTAAAGTCAAGAGCAGGTCTTTTTAAAGGGTGACAAAAGGGATGGCTGGCTGGCTCAGTCGGTTAAGCATCTGCCTTTGACTCAGGTCATGGTACCAGGGTCTTGGGATCAAGCCCCGCATTGGGCTCCTTGCTCAGCAGGGAGCCTGCTTCTCCCTCTGCCTCCTATTCTCCCTGCTTGTGTTCACTCTCTCTCTCTCTGACAAATAAATAAATAAAATCTTTAAAAATAAATAAAAAGGGTGACAAGAGAAATCGGCTTGTAGCAAGCCAATGCATTAATTTGAAAATAGAGCTAACCTATGGCCCAGCAATTGCACTGCTAGGTATTTATCCAAAGGATACAAATGTAGTGATCCGAAGGGGCACATGCACCCCAATATTTATCGCAGCAATGTCCACAATAGGCCAACTGTGGAAAGAGCCCAGATGTCCATCGACTAATGAATGGATAAAGAAAATGTGGTACATATACACAATGGAATATTACTCAGCCATCAAAAAGAATGAAATCTTGCCATTTGCAATGACATAGATGAAACTAGAGGGTATAATGCTAAGTGAAATAGAGAAAGACAAATACCATATGATTTTACTCATTTAAGAAACAAAAGAGATGAACATAAGGGAAGAGAAGGAAAAATAAAATAAGATGAAAATTGGGAGGGAGGCAAACCGTAAGAGACGCTGAACTCTAGGAAACAAACAGGGTTGCTGGAGGGGAGGGGTTTGGGGGTAAGGGATAATTGGGTGATGGGCATTAAGGAGGGCACTTGATGGAATGACACCAGATGTTATATGCAACTGATGAATCACTAAATTCTACCTCTGAAACTAATAAAAATAAATTAATTAAAATTTTATATATATACCCTCACCCCCCCTCCCCCCCCGCCCCCCCAATCAATCATTCTTTAGAACTACAGTCTGGATTGAATTTAAAAAATAGCCTGCAGTTCTGCTCCTGACCTCTAGGTGGCCCCTGTGAAGCCCCAGGTCCCACCATCACCAGGAAGCCAGTGCGCATAGCCTGTCCCCCAGCCACCTTCCTTTAGCATCTACTAATCACCTTTGCCCGAATTTTACTGGTGTGTGCAAAATGATAAAAGAAACCCTTCAACTGATGGATAGCATGATCAGAACTGAAACGATTTAAGTAACATGGGTTAAGCGGGTAGGATGGAATGGCAAAACTTTAGGCAGACACAAATTAGGAACCATCTGTCATACCTTTTCAGAGCAAGCTCCTCAGGCTAGTGCCAGAACACTTTCCCCAGCTGTGAAACAGAAAAATTCCTTTAATAGGAAACAAGGACTTTCATTCCTGTTGGCAACAGAGCTCTTTAAAAAATTGCAAATATTAACTAAATTTTCTGTTGAATTTCACAGCTTATAATAGCACTTTAAAATGCATCATTTCTTTGAATCTTCATAGCCACCTTGGGAGAGAGATATCCCCCAGGTATGGAGAAGAAAACTGCGCTCAGAGCCCTTGATAGCTTCCCCAGGGTCACACAGCTAGTAAGAGCTTGAGCAGGGTTTTCTAGTAAGTGCTTTATTGAGATACAATTCACATAGAGAAGAGTCACCTTTATAAATGTGGATGAAGTTGTAATGTGGATGAAGTTGTAAGAGTTTTAGTAGATTCACGCAGTTATGCAACTATTAGCACCAATTCCAGCACACTGTCCTCACCCTGAAAAGGAACCCCAGACCTCTTAGCCGTCACTATTTCTTCCCTGCTCCCCACAGCTCCTGGCAGCCTCAAACTCCGCTTTCTATATGAATTTGCCTGAAATCATACAATATGTGGCCTTTTGAGATTGTTTTCTTTCACTTAGCATAGTACTTTCAGGGTTCAGCCATGTTGTACCATGTGACAACATCTCATTCCATTTTATGGCCAAATGATGTTCCATTGTGTGGATATAACCCACTTTGTTTATTCATTTATCAGTTGATGGACACTGGAGTAGTTTCCAGTCTCAGGCTATTATGAATAGTACTGCTATGAACTTTTGTATACAAGCTTTTATGTGCACTTAGGTTTTCAGTATTCTTGGGTAACTACCTAGGAGTATAGTTGTTGGGTCATCTGGTAACTGTGTTTATCATTTTGAGGAACCACCAACCTGTTTTCCAGAGCAGCTGCACTACTTTGCATTCCCACCAGCAATGTAAGAGGGTTCTGATTTCTCTACATCCTCACCAACCCTTGTTATTATCTGACTTTTGATTATAGCCATCCTAGGGAGTGTGAAGGGGTATCTCATGTTTTTGAATTGCATTTCCCTGCCGACTAATGCCAAACACCCTTTCATGTGCTTATTGGCCATTTATATAGA
Source organism: Callorhinus ursinus (assembly GCF_003265705.2). Classification (NCBI taxonomy): domain Eukaryota; kingdom Metazoa; phylum Chordata; class Mammalia; order Carnivora; family Otariidae; genus Callorhinus; species Callorhinus ursinus. The sequence goes on along the minus strand of NW_027397063.1, from coordinate 58,989,009 downwards.
TTCTTTGGAGAAATCCCTATTCAAATCATTGTCCCATTTTTAAATTGGGTTATTTGTCTTATTGTCGAGCTGTAAGAGCTATTTGTATATGGTAAACCTTATCTGTGGTTTCACTTTCTGTGGTTTTAGTTCCTGTGGTCAGCTGCGGTCTGGAAGCAGATAATCCTCCTTCTGACATATTGTCAGAAGGTCAGTAGGAGCCTAACGCTACGTCCCAGTGCTGATGTCATTCCCCTCACTACATCCCATCATGTAGGCACTTTATCTCACATCACCAGCAGAAGGGTGAATCTTGTAAGTTATTTTGAGAGAGAAAGAGAGAGAGAGACCACATTCATATAACTTCTATTACACTATATTGTTATAATTGCCCTATTTTATTATTAGTTATTGTTATTAATCTCTTACTGTACCGAATTTATAAATTAAACTTTATCATAAGTGTGTATGTATAGGAGAAAGTATAGGACAGTCTGCAATTTTAGGCATCCAGTGGGGGGGTCTTAGAATAAGACAGATAAGAGGAGACTACTATATTCTGGTTATAAGACCCTTATTAGATATATAGTTTGCAACAATTTTCTCCCATTCTCTGGGTTTCATTTTCCTTTTTAAATGTATGTAATACAGAATTTTCCATTGTAGCCTTTTTTAAGTGTGCAGTTCAGTGGCATGAAATGCATTCACATTGTTGTGCAAAGGTCACCATCATCCACCTCCAGACCTTCATCTTCCCAAACTGAAACTTTAGACCCATTAAACAGTAATTTCCCATTCTGCCTTCACCCCTGGAAACCACCATTCCACTTTCTGTCTCTTTGAATTTGACTGATCTAGGTATCTCATAAAAGTGGAGTCCTATATTGGGGCGCCTGCGTGGCACAGTCGGTTACGTGTCCGACTCTTGGTTTCAGCTCAGGTCGTGATCTCAGGGTCGAGGGATCCAGCCCCGCATTGGGCTCTATGCTCAGTGCGGAGTCTGCTTGAGATTCTCTCCCTCTCCCCCTTGCGCTCAATGTCTCTCTCTCAAATAAATAAATAAATCTTTTTTTTAAAAGGGGAATCCTATAGTACTTATCCTTTTGTGACTGTCTTCTTTCACTCAGCATACTGTCTTCAAGGTGTTATCCATATTGTAGCAGGTGTCAGCATTTCATTCTTTGAGGCAGAATAATACTCCATTGGATGTATATTCCCCATTTTGTTTATCCATTCATCCATAGATGGACACTTGGGTCTTCCACCTTTTGGCCCTTGTGAATAATACTGCTATGAATATGAGTCTGCAAATAGGTGTACAAGCCTCTGCTTTCTGTTCTTTGGGTGTATATTCAGAAGTGGAATTGCTGGATTATATGGTAATTCTGCTTTTAATTTTTTCAAGGAGCCTCCATACTATTTTCCACATCAGCTGCATCATTTTTGTGCCCACCAGCAATGCATACAGGTTCCAACTTTTCTATATCCTCTCCTTTTTTTTTTACTTTCTTAGTGGTGGTATTTGAAGCACAAAATTTTTTAAATTTTGATGACATCCAACTAATCTTTTTTTAAACCTTTTTTTTTTTTTTTGCCTGTGCTTTTGGTGTTCTAAGAAACCATTGCTCAACCCAAAGTCACAAAGATTGGCTTGCATATTTTCTTCTGCAAGTTTTGTAGTTTTAGCTCTTACATTTATGTCTCTGATCCATTTCAAGTTAATTTTTGTATATGACATGAAGTAGGGGCCCAACCTCATTCTTTTGCATGTGGATATCCAGGTGCCTCAGCAACGTCTTTGCGCATTGAATTATCTCGGCAACCTTGTCAAAATCAATTGATCAGAAATGTAAGGGATTATTTCTGGATTCACTCTGTTCAATTGAGTAGAATATCCTAGTCTCTGTGTCTATTAAGCAGGGTTTTCATTAAAGCTTATGCTCTCCAAATCACACTTAGCTCTCCTTCTAACATATAAGTGGGTTTAATCTGAGTGTCTTCTTTCTTACTCCAAAAGGAAGTGTTTTATTCAGAATAATGCCACAGACTTGATGATACATGAACACAGGTTGGGGGGCGCCCCTGCTGGAGTCCAAGGTCTTCACTGGCCTGCATATAGCGTGAGGTTGGCAGGCCTCTACCACTGCTGCGGTGTGTCCTTCTGTGTGGTCCTCTCTTTCCCTCTGCTGAATAGGGGGTGGCCTTGTTGGAAGGCTGGAAGGGGATTTGGGTAGAAAAGATATACCGCTTCCCAGCATGCCCACCCAGCTCAAAGCCCAACACCAAGGGGTGAGCAGGGCACTTACTTGATGGCAAGAACAGTGAAGGGTCTGAGATTTGGTTTCACCCTACTTGCAAGCTAGTAAGTGAGCCTTACTATGTCATGGATGCTGGCAGGAGACATGAGACTCCTGGGTGAGAGACAAAGGATGCTATGACTCTTAGCACAGCAAGCAGCAGGTACATCAGCGTATTAAGTGTTGACTTCCCAAAGCCCCGCGGGGCAGATGTGATGGGCCCACGTGGATGCTTTGCATATAGTGAATGGGGGTCACAGCTGGGGAACAGGAGACCAGGTCCCCATATGTGCCAGCAGGAAACACTATAGCGCACAATGGGAACGAGCAGGCACCTAGGGATCACGTGGTGTCCTTTTGCCTGTTTATTGTGTGTGTGACCATCCTGTCACTATCAGAGGAGGGCTAAGCCTTGTAGTCTGGTGTACGCAGCCGGAATGTGCACAGATGCTCAGGGCCCCGACAGTCCTACAGATGGGGAGCCTTCAGAGAAGGGATGTGACTTGCTGAGGGCCACACAGGAAAAGCCATGTCTAGAACTTTCCAGGCTCCCGGTCCAGTGCTTTTTCCACCACCCTCCTCTGCCCTCTGGGTTTCCAAAGGACACCTGGCATTTGTGCAGCAGACCAGCCTCACCGGGAGGCATCGACGTTGCGGGGGTGGCAGGGGAAGCCCAAGTCCACGCCTTTGTTTCTCTGTGTCTGCCAACATCTTTCTAAATCTAGGCTGCTTTGGAGATGAGGAGGGCATGGTGGACAAAGCCAACCATGTCAGATATGGTGGAGCGGGTCATTTAATTGCCAGAACTGCAGTGGGTCTTTGAGTGGAGGTGCAGTTTGTCTAGTGGAAGGCAATGCTGGAAGGGGTAGGTGAGGAAACAGATCAGTGAGAGTCCTGTAATACAGGTTCACTGAACTCACTTGTCCAGGGCCCCACCCTCCTGCTCACACGCTACTCTGCCCTTTCTCTCAAGCCTGTCCCCTCCCTCCAGACCTCAGGTCTCCTCCGAAACCTCAGACCCACGGCTCCCTACTGCCAAGAAGCCTTCTGACCCTCCTGGGAAAGTTCTGGGCCCCTCCATTAGGCTTCCCCACCTGCCATCTCCTGCCCGCCCCCGTTGTAATCCTGACCAGCTCAGCACTCACACGTCAGATTCATGTGTTTTTCTCCACTCCGTTGGGGTTAAGAGAGGCTCTTTCCTCCCATCATGCCTCTCTTACCTGTAAGCTCCCCAGGTGGATGGGCCTGCTGTGGATTCTGTGCTGTTGTTGCTGGAGGCAGGGGTGCATGGTGTGAGCCTGGAGTCTTGCACCCTGGGAGGGTGTTCAGGGAGGCCCCTGGGGTGAGGCTGGCCAGAGGCAAGGGGGGGCGGGTCCAACCAGCTCCCCTATGGCAGCTTGCAGAGCCCCCACTGAATTCTGTTCTCTCTCTCTCTCTCTCTTCTCCCCCTACCCCCCATCCCTCGGGGCAGCTCTTCCCAGCCCCCCTGCAGACCCTCTCCAGGAAGATTGTGCGGTCCAAGATGAATAGCACTCTGGTCGGAGTGTTCACCATCACCCTAGTGTTCCTGTCGGCTTTCGTCAACATGGTAGGTGGCTCCACCTCCCAGAACCTTCCCAGACTCTGGAGTTCTCCCTCCCCAGGACTTCTTATTAGGGCTTCACCTCAGGTCTCTGGAATCAGATTTGATTTCTAAAGCCTCTCACACAGACTTTTAGTTCTCTGCTCTCAAGGCTACAGACCCAGACTCCGAGAAGTCCCCAAGGGAAGTTTGCGAGCCTCACCCCCACCACCCCTGCCCTGAGGCAGCTGGGCGGACCTCAACAGCTCCTCAGCCTCCGCCAGGCTCCTCTCCTGTCCCCGCTCTGTGGCTAGGGGCATCCTAGCCCGGGGTCGGGGGGTGGGGGGGACGAGCACCCACTGCCCTGCGGAGATGGGCTGCCCTGGCCTGGCCCCGGCGGCTGACCCTGCCCTCCCCTGCCCCCAGTTCATGTGTAACTCCAAGGACCTGTTCGGCTGCCTGGCAGATGAGCACAACATCAGCACCGGCCAGGTCAACGCGTGCCACGTGGTGGAGTCAGCCGCCAACTACAGCCTGGGGGATGAGCGGGGCTTCTGCAGCAGTCCGTGGCCCAACTGCAACTTCCCTGAGGTGCTGGCAGGGGGAGGGGCAGGGGGGTTCCGGGCTCAAACAGACACCCTCCCACTGCACTGCCCCTCTGCCTTCGGCTGCTCTGAGGGGGTCCGGGGCTCTCAAGCTCACAGCCGTCCCAGAGACCTCCTTTCCCGTCTCTCACCCCATGTGTTGGACACCAGTGAACGAGGCCAGCCTTCTCGTAGAACAGTACAACAGCAGGGCTGTCATTTATATAGTGTGCCAGGCACTGTGTTGAGGACTTGACACGGCTTCCCTCATTCAGTCCTCATAGCAACCCCATGACACAGACACAATGAATATCTTTTTTATACAGGTGACCCTGAGTCACAGAGACGGTAAGTAACTTGCCCAGAGTCACACAGCTAGTAAGGGATAGAGCCAGAACTTTCACCCAGGTCATCTGGCTGTAGAATGCTTCGTCTCAGCCTGAGGGCAGAGCTGTTCCTGGACCCTCAGCTTTGGCAGCAGGCCTGCCTCAGGAGAAACGGCCCGAGCTCCTCTGCTGTGGGCCAGAGAGCAGGGAGGGAAGAAAGGAACCCTTTCTGCCATCAAGGTCACCCATTCAAAGTGTACAATTCTGTAGTTTTTAGTGTATTCACAGATGTGTGCCGCCATCAGCAGCATCATCTAATTAGAACATTTTCATCGCCCCCCCCTGAAGGAAATCTACCCCTAGGTTACTGGGTTTAAGAACCAGTGCCGAGAATCCTTAGAGAGCAGCATGCATTAAGCGCCTATGGTATGCGAGGTGCTTCATTCACCTTTTTCTTGGGGAGCAGCTTTTGAGTGAGCAGCCGGGCCAGTCCGGGGCATCTACTCCATGCACGGGGCGATCTCCCACACCCCAGCTGCCTGCAGGGCCCACACACAACCTGTGAGTTGTTACCCTTTTCTGAGGAAGGTCCAAGCTTTCACCCAATTCCGAAAGGGCCCATGATTCACAGAAAGGTCCAGAACTGCAGTGAGGGCCCCCTGGGCTGTCATGGTGCTGGCCTCCCTTCCCCACCCCTGGGAAGGAGCCTGATCCCTCTCCCCTGTACAGATGGGGCAAGGGGAACTCAGCGGGGGGCAGGACTTCGCCAACGTTCACCTGGTCAGGTGCTTTCCCCCACCCCCGCCCGCCCCTGGGCCCAGGCCAAGCCCTGCCCCTCCTCCCCTGCGGCCCTGCTCCCCAGACGCCAAGGCCCGACTCCTGCTTCTGTTCCCTCACGCAGCTGCCTGAGCCCACAGGAGCCGTGGCTTGAGGGCTGTCTGCTGAAAAGCAGAAGCTGTGTTTGATCTTGTGCTTGCCCCTTGGTGGTTGCTTCATGGAAGAAGCTGAGGAATGGGGGAAGAGAGTGGGGGGTGGGGGTGGCGGCAGGTTTTTCTAGCTCCTCATTTGTGGGAGATGGCTGGTCCCTGCCTCCAGCCCTCACCAGTCCTACCAGTTTCACTCACACTGATCCCAGGCCTTGCTGACTACAGAGCTCTTGGGCTCCCCCTGCCCCACAGGTGTTCTGATTCAGCAACCCCTCACAGACCCCGAGGCCCTTCGGGGACCCCTGCTTTAAGCCTCGACCTCCTGGTTGTCTGGCTCGGCATCTGAATGGGAATCCAGGCTGGCCCTGGGGGCGCCCTGCCCCTCTCTCAAGGACAGGATTATGATCCTTGGGGCTGGATTATCTGGGTGGGCCCTCCCTGCTCCTTCCTCTGCCCGTGTTCCAGGTAAGTGGCTTGAGGCTGGTCCCTCCCGTTTCCAGTCACCAGGGGCCCTCCGCAGCCCCTCTCTGGATTGCAAAGGGTTGGGGCCTGGGGAGGCAAAAGGTTCAACCTGGAATCATCCTCCACTGCCATTTGGCCTCCAGCCCATGGCAGAGGAAGCCAGTAGTGAGGCCCAATGCTTGACTCAGAAGAAATGATGCTAAATTTAAAAGAAAGAACAGTGGTTGGCTCCATAGCTCAGGGGTTAGAGCACTGGTCTTGTAAAAGAAAGAACAAGGGACAGCTGGGTGGCTCCGTCGGTTAAGTGTCTGCCTTTGGCTCAGGTCATGATCCCAGGGTCCTGGGATTGAGGCCCGCATCGGGCTCCCTGCTCAGCAGAGAGTCTTCCTCTCCCTCTCCATCTGCCTGTCTCCCCCACTCATGCTCTCTCTCGCTCGCTCTCAAATAAATAAATACAGTCTTTTAAAAAAATAAAAACAAAATAATGATACATGTCTAGGATTAGCATCAGGGGATGGCAGCAGAAAGGAGCCTCTGAGATCTCTGGTTCAGCTCCCCTGTTGTCTGAGAAAGAAACTGAGCCTCGGAGACCAGAAGGGACTTCCTAAACTAAATCATATAGGGCCACAGTCCCTTGTCTGAAGGCTTCCAGGTCAAATGTATTTTGAATTTTGGAATTTCTCAGAGTTTAAAAGGGTGTTTCACACCCCCAGTGTAGTTTGGGCAGCACCTGATCATAACATACAGTAATATTTCTGCAGCAAAATGTATGCAGAGTCACAAGAAGCAGGATAAAGATGCTAATTAGCAGCATACAGTTGGGGCGGTTTTTGCCACCAAATAAGGTCAGCTCAGGTGTTGCCGCCCTATCAGTCATGAAACACTTCGGTTTTCAGAACTTTGGATTTAAAGTTACAGACCCGGGGCTGGGGCGCCTGGGCTCCCCACAGTTCCTGAGGGCACCAGGCCCAAGCCACCAGGTACTTTCATGTCATGGAACTGTAGCCCTGAGCCCATGACATAGGAGCTTTGGCAGATGGGGAAACTGGGGCTTTGAAGGGTTGAATAAATGGCCCAAGTCCCACAACCAGTCCATAGTAAATCAGGGGTGAAACTCAGGTCTGCCCGAGCCTGGAGCCCTGCTCTAACCATGGGGCTGTACTGCCAACACCGGCCAGACAGCCTGGAGCCCCATCTCCTGGTTCCTACTGGGGCCCTTCACTTTCCCTCTCAAGTTTGCCTCAGCAGAAACACTGGCAGAGCGGGCTTTGCCTGCGGCCAGCTCCGACTTGGGGGGATGCTGGAGGGTGGGCCGGGGGACGGTGGGGCCGGGCCGCTGAGGCTCGCCAACCTCTCTCCACAGTACTTCACCTACAGCGTGCTGCTCAGCCTGCTGGCCTGCTCCGTGTTCCTGCAGATCAGCTGCATTGGGAAGCTGGTGCTCATGCTGGCCATTGAGCTCACATATGTGCTCATCGTCGAGGTGCCCCGTGTCACGCTCTTTGACAATGCTGACCTGCTGGTCACTGCCAACGCCATGTAGGTGGCACCGCCCCCATCCCCCACTGGGTCTGGGGCATTGCGGAGAGGCCGGAAGAGTGGGTGGCTGGGAGCCTGGGCCGCAGGGGGCTTGCGAGGAGAGTGTTCTGTTGCTCCCCAGCTGGCCCCCTGGGTAAAGCACCACAGTGTCTTGTTTCCCTCTCTCCCTCCCCCAGTATGGGGGGGGTGGCCTCGGGGTGACTAGGTCCTGCTATCCTGCTTCCAGTTTGCTATTCAGTCCTGCCCTCGGGCCTCAGTGAATTGTTCCGCATTTGTTCAGGGCAGCCTCTGATGAGCTGTTTTCACTTAACTCCATCTGCCTGTGGCACCTCAGGCCCAGAGAGGGGTCAAGATTCAACAGAGCTGAATAGCAAGGTCTGTGGAAGCAGAAAAACAGCCTTTGTTCTTCTTGAGCTCTGTGTCCTGCCTCGAGCTAGGACATACATTATCCCTTTTCATCCTCATAGCAACCCAGCGAAGTAGGCAGGGCTGCCACGGATGGTTGGGTAGTTTGTGCACTGCTCAAAGGCTCCTAGTTATGATGGTGAGCCATTAGGTCCCACATCTAGGTAGCAGGCTTGGGAGTTGTACCTCAAGCTGTCTAGCTCCCAGTAAAATGGGAATAATATCCATAGTAGTAAAATGTTCATAAAGTGCCTGATGTCAATACCCTTCTCTTCCCATCACCCCACTACACACACACACACACACACACACACACACACACACACCAGGAAGTGCAAAAACTGTGACAGGTCTGTGTCCCCTGAGAAAATGCAGCAAACTGTATTTTCTCCAAGTTATGGGAAGGGATCCATTCATCCTTCTATCCATTCATCCAAAGATATTTATTGAGGGCCTCCCATGTTCTAGGCACTGAGCCAGTGGCAGAACAGTCATGGATAAAACAGGCCATAACTCCGGTGTCAGAAATGTCACCTTCTGGTGAAGAGAGTGTCACCTGAGCAAAGGAAGGGGTAATGAAGGATCTGCGATTCAAGGCTGGCCTTCCCGGCGGCTGCGTGGTGCTGTGGGCAGCCAGCCGGGACGGCCGGCAGCACCAGGAGGGGGGCAGCCCGCAATCCTTTGAGGACCAGGAGAGCGAGGAGTCCCGGGCCTTTCTACTCCGCCAGCAGGGCAGGAGCGGGGAGCTTTGCCTCCTCTTCCTTACGTGCCCCTTCCCCGACCCCCAGCGTCTCCTCTCCTCCCGCCGGAGCCGCAGTAGAGAACGGAGGTCATTACTGATTTGGGAGACCCTGGCTTGGCCCTAGGGCAGCACTGTCCAGTAGAGAAATAATGCAAGCCACGTATGTCATTTAAAATTTTCTAGTAGCTGTATTAAAAAGGCAAAACATGCAATTTTAATCTTTGTACTTAACCAATATATTCAAAATATCATTTTACTATGTAGTCAATATAAAATTATTAATGAAACATATTACATTTTTCCCCCACACTAATTCTTCAAAACCTAGTATCTATCTTACACTTCCGGGACATTTTAACTTGCACTAGCCACATGTGAAGGCTCAGGAGCCCCACGTGGCTGTGGCAACCACACCGGACAGCACAGGTGTAGTGTTTCTCCTCTTCTGGATGCAGCAAAGGGCTGGGGTGGGAGGTGGGCTGGCTTCTGCCCAGGTGGATGTGCTGGGGGCCCCCAGGGTCCCAGGTAAGGGCTGGTGATTTGTGGTCATGGTGACCAGACGCCAGTTGGGGCTGGGCTTTCTGCAAGCCTCCCATCCTGAAAATATCCTTGGAGCCCGAGGAGTGCTGGGGGTGGGGGATGAAGAAGCAACAGTAGCGGGGTGCTAGTAGTGGGCGTGGGGTGGCAGGGCTAGGAGTGGGGGGCACGGCAGTGTGAGGGGGGGCAGAGCAGGGTAGGGGAGTGCAGCGGGCATGGAGACTGCCCTTGCAGAAGAGCAGCCCCAAACAGCCCTCCCCACTTCCTGTTCACAGAGACTTCAACAACAACGGGACCTCCCAGTGGTGAGTGGATACTCTCTAAGTTCGATACAACCCCTCCCTGCCCTTGGCATGGCGCAGCGAGAGGCCAGCCGCCCCGGGCCCAGCAGAGAAAGCAGTGGTGCCTGGCGGGGAGGGGGCCTTGGCGGCAAGGTGGGCAGTGAAGGAGGAGGCTGGAGGGGGCCAGGAAGCCCTTTCCTCACTGGGTACCAAGGGGTCCTCACTGGGTAGATGCCCTTTTCTTGTATGATTCCCACCACCCCAAGATGACCTACAGGCTCGGTAGCTGGGTCATCAGGACCCGCAGGCCATTCCACAGGCCTCATCTAAAACATGTGGCCTCAAGCTCTTCCCCAGGGGCATGTGTGAGATCCCAGGCACAAGAGAACGGGAACTGGTGACCTCACCCCCCCTGCCCCCGCTGAGGAAGAAAGGAGCCAAGGCAAGGCCTGTGGGGTTTGTAGCGTAAGCCCTGCACTGGGCTGCTGCTGGGCAGGGAGTCTGCAGAGTTCACAGTTTGGGCTCTTTGCTGGGACAGGGAGCAGGGTTTGGGATAGCTGCTTGGTTTTGTGTGGGGTTTTTTTTTTTTTTTTTTTGAGACAGCATGCGCACATGTGTGCATGTGGGAGGGGAGGGACAGGGGGAGTGGGGGGAGAGAGTCTGAAGCAGATGCCACACCCAGCCCGGAGCCTGACGTGGGGCTCGATCGCACGACCCTGAGATCGTGACCTGAGCCGAAATCAAGAGTCAGCCGTTTAACCGACTGAGCCACCCAGGCGCCCCAGGATAGCTGCTTTTATTAAGAGTATTTATTAATAATGTTATTAGGAATGTAATTAGCCATTACTAGCTACCAGTTTTGGAGGTCCTACTGTTTGTCAGATGCTATACAAGGAATTTTATATACAGTATCTTTAATTCTTAAAATGTGGGTGTCGTTATCCCATTTTACAGATTAGGAAACTAAGGTTCAGAGAGGTTAAGAGACTTAAGCCCAGAGCCGGTCAGTATGGCCTGCCTGACTCCCTTGTTACTGTGCCTACGGCCCCTGTCTTGTCCACTGGGAGAGACCTGGGATGTACATGCTGCCTTTTACAAGCGCCTCATTGATCCTCTGATGTGACCAGAGACGGGGAAGAGAGGGGCATCAGGAGAGGAGCCATGACTGCTGAGCTGCTGGGGAGCAGGGGCTGCGATGGGGCTGCCAACCAAGGAGGCTTCCTGGAGGAGGCCGTACCTCAGGCAAAACTTGAGCAGGAGGGTGAAGAGAAGGGGGAGTAGTAGAAGGAGGCAAAAGGCCTGAGGGGGCCTCAGAGCCTGCCACGAAGTGCCAAGGCATCTCCCTCCCCCCGCAGCCCTGAGCATGCGACCAAGGTGGCACTGAAGGTGGTGACGCCCATCATCATCTCCGTCTTTGTGCTGGCCCTATACCTGCATGCCCAGCAGGTGGAGTCCACCGCCCGCCTGGACTTCCTCTGGAAACTGCAGGTGGGTGGCCTTGGGGCTGGGGTGGGGAGGCATCCAGACCTCACAGCATCTTGTGAGTGAACAAGTTCGTCACCTGGGCTGACAGGGCCTTAGTTCTGCACTGATGGGGTTTCCTGCTCAGGCCTCAGCCCAACTAACCAGTGCCCCACGTCCCAGCAGGTCTGCTCCCTGCTTTCGGGAGCCCAGACACAGAATCCCAGAGCAGATTCCAGAATTCCAAACAAACCCACCATTGACAGTGCTGGGACTTTGGTGGGTCCCAAATACCGAACAGGCATTACTGTGTGCGTCCAGAGGCAGGGATGGGGGCTAGGCATGGCCAGCTCCGGTTGTGGTGTGGGCAGCAGGGAGTCAGGAGGGTGGGGAGGAAAGAGTGGCAGGAGGTGAGGAGTACGGGGAGCGCAGGCACCGAGTCATGGAGGCCGCAGCGTGGGAGCTGGCCCACCGGGCTGCTGAGCAGGGCTCGATGTGACCAGAAGTGGCTTGAAGGCTCTTCCAGGGGAGAATGGACGGAAGGGGCATCAAAGACCCATCGACAGGAAGCCTAAGCAGGTGGCTGTGCCCCAGCCCTGGGGAGAGGTGGCCCATGCAGGGGCAGAGGCAGTGGGGTGCTAGGAGCCCCGCACTCCACCCTCCAAGCTTTGTGCCCTGTGCCCCGATAGTGTCCACCTGGAGGAGGGGCTACCCCTGGGCCACATGCAGGATAATGCTCCAGGTGCTAGCAGGAGACCGAGTTGCTCCTTGTTACCTGCTAGATGGCCTCAGAAGCTCTGGAGAGGGCACCCAAGGGCATTCATGGTGAGAAAGCCGTCTTCCCTGTGGGCAGCCTCAGACCGGTTATTCCAGCCCAGCCTCTGCCTGTCCTGGCCTGGCCTCCATCCCCAGACCCCTTCTCCAGCTCACCCGCGACTCACTTAGGCCTCCTCCATCCTCAGCTTCTTGCTCATGCTGAGATTCAAGTCTTCAGGCTGGGGCAGGAGGTCCTGAGTTTTTGTTAAAGATGGGGGCATCCAGTTGCCCCTGCTGCTGGATATCTTGCATGAGGTTGACTGAGGTCCCCACTGAGCAGATGCCCTGAGGTTGGAGGGAACCTGTTTTGCATGTGGAAGGCCCCTGGTCAGCCCTGGGCTTGGGAGGGACCTGGGGGATATCCAGTGTGAGGTTCTACCTTCTTGGATCAGATTGCTGCCTCCCTGCCTTCTCTTGGCTCTCTCACACCCCTCTCCTCTGAGGCTGGAAGCTCCCTGGAGGTTCCAGCTCTCTCCTAGGGGCTGACCAGGCTCCGTGGGACCAAGGGCTGATGTCCCTCCACTTCTCTGCACACACACACACCCCACCTCCCACATGAGCCCCGAGGAGGTCTCCTGCCCCCTAGACTGTTGCTGTTGTGCAAGTCAGCTGTGTTGCAGAGACCTCTACAAAGGGGTGGAAGCAAGGGAAGGGTGAGCCTGCCACTCAGCCTGCCTGTGACCTCCTGCCCTGTCACCCCCGCCCGTCTTTGTCTAGCTCCTGAGTGCCTAGGGTCAAAGTGAAGCTCTCTGCCAGGGCTGAGCCGAGCAGCCTGAGGCTTCCTCACAACCGCACCCCAGTGCCCAGGCAACAGCAGCTCCTCTCCCACTTTGAAAACGATTAAGAAGGCCTGTGCACAGATGTGTGGGGGTGGGGCGGTGAGCATGTCTACCTACCAGGTGTGTTGGCCTCTCTCCACTGAACCCCCGCAACAGACTCAGGATGCTTACACATCTCCATCTCCTGTGCTCCTCCAGGACTTTTGGGGGGGGGGGGGAGGACAACATACCAATAAGCAAAAACTTGAACACAGGCTCTTGGGATGGGTGAGTGATAATCCGTTACCCCACCCCTAGACTAACCCAGAAGCCAGTTTTGCTGTTGGATCTTTGGTCCTGGTGGGTGGGTGTGGTGCTTGACAGGGAGCTGGGGAAGCCTGAGGTCCTTAGCGTCCCTGAAGCATCTGCATGAGGCATCAAGTCTGCTCCTGGCCAAACCCCTGGGTCTCAGTTCTTGGGCGAGCCCACTCCCGTCCCTCTCCCATAGCACTGACCTTATTGGGCTCAGCACGGGGGCTGTGGCCCCTGAGTCTTCCTGCTTGGCCAGAGCCCAGTCCTAGAAGCAGCTGGCTGTGTTGGGAGCTGCCCAACATCATGTCTCAGGGCAGAGTTGTCCCGATGTGGCAGGAGCTCCTGGGCAGGACTTGGCCTGTGTTCCCAGCGGTCGCCACGCTCCCAGCGTCCCAACCCCAGCCTTCACCACCACCTGCCTGCCACTGGGCAGATGCGCTAGGGGAGGGCATGTGTTAGGTTTCTGCCGCCCTGCTGGGCTGATCAAAGGAGCTGCAGTGCTCCTGGGTGGCCAGGCACGGGGTCTCAGCGGGCAGTAGGACTGTACGTGGCCCGTACACTTGCAGGGGCAGACGTACCAGCTGGGGCTCCTCCAGAAGCACAGAGATTCCCGCTCCAGCCTGTCGGCTCTGGCACCTGTTTCAGAGCTAGGAGCAGGTGGCCCTGTTTGGGAGAGTCTCACCTCACAGGGGCCGGAAGGTCGCATGTGCCCGCTGGGCCCACCTGGCATCCAGGAACTTCCTTAGGCATGACCCCCATTCTCAAGGCCATGTTTCCAGTTGCTCTAGGCGTGATGGGCTGTGGGTCCTCTCACTTCAGGTGCAAGGCTAGGCCAGGCCTCTGAGCCTTGGGGTCCTTGCTGGACCCGGGTCCTGTGGCCTTAGCTGGGTGTGCCAGCAGTTTCCCCACGAGCAGCCACCGCCTGCTGGGAGAGCCAGGGATGTAGTCCTGGCCCTCGCAGAGATCCCTGGTGCAGCCAAATAGAAAGACCTCCGCATTTAGAGAAGGCCCAAGCAGGCTGGCTGGATCTTTTCAACGGCCCTGCTAATGATCCTTTACCTGCCTGTTTTACCAACGTGGTCACTCCCCGTTAAAGGGGCCATTTTGTTTGCCGTCGAGGGGGAGGAAGCCCGCAGATTGCACTCTGTCCCTCCTGTGTCACATGGCTCCTTGCACACCTTGGTGCATGACTATCTCTGCGTTTCAGCCTGTGGGCCACTGTTGGCCTCTTGATTTGAGGGCTCTGCACTGTCCCTCGTGAGTGACCACAGACCTCAATTTCCCAGACCCAGGACCCAAACTGGGGGAGAACCAAAGTCACTGGTGGTGTCCCTATCCCGCCCCAGGGAGCACTTTGGGGCATCCGCACCTCCTGGCTTTGGGATGGGTGAGTGATAATCCATTGCCCCACCCCTAAACCAATCCAGAAGCCAGTTTTGGCTACATTCCCACACCCCAGTGGGAATGTAGGGCCTGGGGTGAAGGATGATGGAGCTGGGATGGGGCTGTGCTGGAACCAGGGAGAGCGGACAGGGCTTTAAGACGTCTTCCCGTGGGGTCAGTCTGTTAAAGTCATCTTATCAAACTGCATTTCCTGATGCGAAGAGGAAAATGGACAGTTGAGGAGCGCTTGGTAGCTGGAGGGCCATTGGTGGGGGGGTGGGTGTGGTTTTGGACCATCCCTGTAACTCCATGCCTCGGTCTAGCTTTGGGCAGACAGGATGCTTTCAGCCTGTCCTCCAGGAGGTTTCCAGTCGGGGGCTCCCTCCTTCGGGGCCTGCGCCCTCCGGTGCGTCACGTTCTGAGGGGCAGGCAGGGCAGAGGTGGAGGTGTACCCGTCTCTCCCTTTTCTCATGGTCGGAGTGCTAGCCGCTCCCTGTGGAGAGCTGCAGGTGGGGACGGCGCGGGGGCAGGGGGCAGAAAGCCGGCCCCGTGGCGGCGTTGGGCTCATGCCCCTCCTGCTGACCGGGTGCCGCGTCCTAGGCCACGGAGGAGAAGGAGGAGATGGAGGAGCTGCAGGCCTACAACAGGCGGCTGCTGCACAACATCCTGCCCAAGGACGTGGCCGCCCACTTCCTGGCCCGCGAGCGACGCAACGACGAGCTCTACTACCAGTCGTGCGAGTGCGTGGCTGTCATGTTTGCCTCCATCGCCAACTTCTCCGAGTTCTACGTGGAGCTGGAAGCCAACAACGAGGGCGTCGAGTGCCTGCGGCTGCTCAACGAGATCATCGCCGACTTTGACGAGGTGCGGCCAGTGGGGAGCTTGGGCCCCTGGAGCAGGAGGGACACCGGGGCACCTGAGGGCAGGCCCCGTGCCTGCATTTCCTCCCCTAGCCTGTTACAGAGGAGGAGACAGGCACATAGACGGGGCTTAGCTCACGGGCAGTAGGTCACAGAGTGGGCGTCAGCCCAGGCCACTGGGATCGCAAGTCTCTGCGCCCTGGCTGCCCCCTTGAGACCCTGCACGGCCGTCTCGCTGATCCTCCCTATTCGCCGCCGCTCCTCTCGTGCCACCTGAGGCTGGGCAGGCCCCGGGCTTGGGCCCAGCTTTTGTGAGAGTCCAGGGAAGGAGGGACTCCCAGGCTAAGGGAGAAGGAAGGACAAAGATGCAAAGCCCTGAACAGCAGGGGCAGAAACACAAACATGCACCCTCGCCAAGTCCCCAGTGTGTGCCAGGCACTGGGTACACTGTGCCCAGTAGGGCATCTCGACCCTGGGAGCTCACTGAGCGAGGAATGTGAGGGGGTCAACCCCAGTAGGAATGCAGGGCCTGGGGTGAAGGATGACGGAGCTGGGCTGGGGCTGTGCTGGAAGCAGCCCATGAGGCTCCTGGGGCAGGGGGTAACTGAAGTTGGCTGAAATGGGTCTGGGCAGGCTTCTGGCTGGCAGGGCCTGGAGACAGAAGAAGGGGGTCCCTGGGAGGGATGGGGAGGTGAGCCAGAGAAGGGGGGAGATGGCCACCAGCCCCTGTTGGGGGCAAGAGGCTTTGAAGTGACTAGAGAGCCGGCCCCGGGGCTCTGGGTGCAGGGCGGAGGGTAGCACCCGGCCACCACACGTGGGTGAGTACTGGAGGAGGCCTGCTCTGTCAGTCTTGCACCGAGTTGGTGTGCAGATGGGCCCCCTGTGTGAATGGAGGAGGGGGGCACATGGGGGGGGCATGCTGCTGCCCTTCCCTGTAGACCTCAGTGCCCCAACCTTGGTGGAGACCCAGGTTTGGCCTCCTTCCATCCAGATCATCAGCGAGGATCGGTTCAGGCAGCTGGAAAAGATCAAGACCATTGGCAGCACCTACATGGCCGCCTCAGGCCTCAATGATTCCACGTACGACAAGGTGGGCAAGACCCACATCAAAGCCCTGGCCGACTTTGCCATGAAGCTCATGGATCAAATGAAGTACATCAATGAACACTCCTTCAACAACTTCCAGATGAAGATCGGTGAGCTTGGCTTCTGACCATTCGGGCCTGGGAATAGCAGGTGGGGTGAAAAGCTCCATGTGGCTTGGCAGGACCGAAGAGGAGGGCTATGGAGGGCAGTGTCTTACGAACAGATGACACTGCTATTTGGGAGATTCTGCCATGTGTGTGGTCCTACGTCGCACACAACAGCAAGGCTTCATGCAGCCCCCTGTGAGAGAGACCATTTCTGTGCTAAGAGGGAGCGCCCAGGGGCTTGGGGACATGGCAGAGACTGTCTAGATGATGTCAGCTGAGCCAGGTGTGTTGGGGAAGGCTCTGGCCTGGAGTGGAGGGGAAGCAGCACAGCGAAAGCGGAGTGGCAGGGTGATCGGGGTTGGTGTGGGTAAGACTGGGACGGTGGAGAGACTAGAGCAGATGTGCCAGGAGTGAGACAGGGAGGCTGCGTGCAGGGCAGCAGCCTTGCTTCCTGGGGCTGGGTCATGGCGACATCCCTGCACTAGCTCAGACACCCAGGAGGAGGAGCACTTGGACAGGGAGGAGACTGTGGGTTAGGAGCTAGGTTCTAAGAAAAAGAATGGCGGTGCCCCTCATAGAAACAGAGGAGGTAGAAGGAAGAAAGTCTGAACTGACAGTGAAAAACACCACTGAGAGGGGTGGTTAAGGAAGGGCAACTGGATGATGCCGCAGGTCACTGGACACTTGAAGAGGGCGGTCTTGGTGATGGACTGCGGGAGCTGCCCGCTGACTCAAGTACACAGGAGCAGTGCTGTGTGAACGGACTTCTGTGGTCTGGGTTAGCGGGCATTTGATGGCAGCAGCCAAGTGGGAGCCGCAGGGCTAAATGTGGCCTCAGGCCCAGAGGACCTTGAGTGTCAGGGAGGAATGATAGTGAGGGTGAGCGCTGGTCTGAGCCCTGAGGAACGTGCTGACGGTCTGTCCCCTGCAGGGCTCAACATTGGCCCCGTGGTGGCCGGGGTGATCGGGGCTCGCAAGCCTCAGTACGACATCTGGGGCAATACGGTGAACGTGGCCAGCCGCATGGATAGCACCGGTGTGCCTGACCGCATCCAGGTGAGTGTCAGAGCATCCACCGCCCACCTCACCCACATGGGGTGGGGGGCTCTGTCTGATGCTGCATGAGCTTGGGTGCAGGCCGCCCACAGTTCCCAGCCAGAATTTCTGCGGCCAAATTTGAAGGTGGTTGGGGCTACGTCTTGGGAGCTCGGAAAACACAGTTGTGTTTCAAGCCCTCAGGACCTTGGACAGATCTTCACTCCTGTGCCAAGCCCTCTACTGGCCACAGAAGGAATGGCCAGGGGCGGGGGTCTAGGCGGGAGCCACTGCTGATGCTAAGCCAGGAGTGCTCATGCCACAACCCACACATACAAGGGGACACAAAGATGGCTGCCGGGAGCAAGGTCTTGCCGAATGGAGCCCCCAGCACTCGCAGCCTGGTTTAGGAGAACCAGGCAAGGCCCCTCGTCCCCCTGGGATGGTGCCCCCAGCAGCCAAGGGGGCTGGCCAGAGACCCAGAGACTTTGGCTCCTCTCGATCCTTTGCAAGCTGGCTCTTGTGATGCCCAGGCCTGCCTCTCTTCAGCTGCTTTTTCTCAGGCCTTCCTCGATTTCCTCTGCTCCAATCTGACAATGGCAAGGCCCTGGACGGGGCTCTCTTCCTGTACCCTCCACCCCCCAGTGCCCCATGAGGCTGTGGGCAGGTCACTTCGTTTTCCTGGCCTCCATTTTCCCAAGTTTGAACTGTGCTCTCTTTACGGCCCTCTGCTCGCACTGACACTGCTTAAATGTCCCTTAAATTCTCTCTCCTGTGGGACCTCTGAACAAAGGGTCAGCCCAAAGCACAGCCCTGGCCAGATCAGCCGGCCCTGGCTGGCATGCAAATGCTGTCGGAGGGAACTGACCAAATGTCTTTCCCTCACCTCGATCCCTGTGCCAAGAGGAGAAGGGACAACAAGATGGGAGATGGGGAGAGAGGCATGTGTGTGCAGAGCTTCTGACCCCAACCCACAGACAAGTGAAGGACGCTGTGCAACCACACAGTGGCCTGGCACCTCACCTTCGCATAGGGTGTTCCCATGATCACACAGCAGGGTCACCTTCCAGCAGCCCAGCCAGAGATTCCCAGCCTGACAGCCAGGCGGGGCCAGGATCCTCAGCAGGGATGTTGCGGGGTATGCTCGGATAGCTGTTGGGTCACCTCACGAGACACGCGCTTGTATTGCTGCTCCGGTCAGCCTGCTTTCTCCTCTGCCTGGCAAGAGTTCAGTGATGACTGGAGCCACGGGTGAGGTCCCCTCTGTGTTCAAAAGCTAAAGCAGATGGGCAGTCGGATGCAGACCCGAGTCCAGGCTCTGCCATTTGTTAGCGATGTAACCTCAGGGAAGGGACTTAGATTGTCTGAGCCCGAGATAAAAGCGCTTTCCTCATAGATTGAGTGAGGTAAGCAGTGGCTTTCAACCTACCTGCTGTGGAGTGAGACCTGAGTGAGCACACTGGTCGCGTGCTCGGTCTCGATGGCGACAGGGTCAGATTGCTGTGGATGCGCCCAAGCACTTCCGCCCAGCTTCTGCACTTCTCAGTGTGGACAGGGACAGGCAGTTCAGGGACCACGGGCCACACTTTGAGCAGCGGAAATAGCACAGGTGAGTTGCAGGCCACACTGCCTGGCACGGAGTAGGTGCTGCCATTCTTCTGGTTTCCAATAGGCAGTACGAGCAGCTGTCAGTCCCTGGGAGCCCCTGCCTGGGAGGTGCTGCCCACCCACTGTGGTGGGGACAGTCAGGCAGAGCCACCAGTCAATAGGCTCACAGCTTAGCTTAACTGTGGCCTATCCTCTCTCCTCCACTGCCTCCTCAGGTCACCACGGACATGTACCAGGTGCTGGCTGCCAACACATACCAGCTGGAGTGCAGGGGTGTGGTCAAGGTCAAGGGCAAAGGCGAGATGATGACCTACTTCCTCAACGGGGGGCCCCCGCTCAGTTAGCAGCTGCCACCTGGTGATGCCAGGCAGCCTGGCCTCCAGAGAAATGGAAATGGCTTCTTTGGGTGCCGGTGGGCAGGTGGAAGCCTGCGCTCTAGCCCACATGGCTGCACCAGTGAGATTTTCCACTTTGACTCCAGAAGCAGCTTCTGCCTTTGTGGGCAGGCAGCCGCCTCCGTCCCAGGCCCCGGGGTGCCAGCGTCCTGCGAGCACCAAGCTGACCAAAGATGTTTCCTCCATAGAAGACTCCACTAGGCGTGATCTGAATCTCGAGTTTTCTAACGGGCGCTGCTGCTGCACAGGTGGAAAGGGGCTGCCGGCGCTCTTACGGTGCGGGGCAGGCCGGCGTGTGACGACAGGGCTGAGGGGGAGGCCTCAGCCTGGGGTGGGTGGGTTGGCGGCGTGACTCTGGCCGCCGGGAACCTAGGGGCCCCGGGGTCTGCTTTCCTGTGTGAGCCTTTCAACCGCCGACAGAGGCCACAGCCCTGCCCCACGGAGGGGCTTTCTGGCAAGAGTGCGGGCTGTGGACGGACTTCGGCCTTCTCCACAGTCCTCCTCCCACACCTCTTTGAGGGGAACAGAGCGAATTGCGAAGGGGAGGCGAGAGGACCCGAGGCAAGGAGGGGTGGTTCTGAGAAAAAGAATATTTATTAAATAAAACAACTTTCTGTGCCCTTTAGACTACACTAGTTGTATGCGTATGAGAGACCCACAAGCAAACGAAGATGCCACTGGGGTGGGAGGGCGGGGATCCCAACATGTCTTTTTTGTATTTTTTATTGTTGAAATCCTCGGAGATCTAACAAATATACCAAATTCTATATTTTGTAAATTATATTAGAAAACAGCTGTGCACAGTATTTGTACTGTACGTATGTCAGTGTGTGTACTGGTGTGTGTGTGTGCTTCGGCTGTGGGACTGGCCACATACGGGGTGCCTGGTGCCCTCAGTGCAGACGAGGCAGTTTGGGGTTTTCCCAGGTCCAGCCAGAGCAGGCAGCATGTGTCCTTTTGGGGTGCCCTACATTCAGATTAAGTGGGAAGATGCACGCATACATTACCCCATCTCTCTAACACATCACTTCCTTTAAGTTAAATGCAAGCGGATAAAACAAAAAGCTGTTTTCCCATCTCAGGCCCCGCTGGAACCAAGGGAAACAGCCCCAACATGCGGCAAACCACTGTCCCTTCTTCTGTTCCCTGAGATGTCAGCCATTTGCTACCTGCAGAGACGCAGCTCTGAGAGCTCAGGGATGGCCACAGGCGCTCAGCTGGCGTGGGGGTGGTAGGAAGCCTTACCTGCCTGCCTTGCTCAGTTGGCTACTGTGCAGGTGGCTCTCCCAGAGATAAGGCCTTCAGACTTGGGGGTAACAGTGCAGCCCTCAGGTTCAGGGAGGGTGGTGGCTTTGCTCTCCATCTGCAGACCAGACAGAGAAAAGTGGAGAGCCCAGCTTCAACGTCCAAAGGGCAAAGCTAGCAGAAATTTTGTTTCGTCTGGTTTTTGTTTTTTTGGGGGGGGGAGGGGGCAGTTAAATATATAGGAAAAATTACTCCTTATACCCTACAAGGGTATAAAATAGAAATGGGCATGTAAGTGAAAAATGATTATCATAGAGATATATTCAGACAGAATCCTTGGGTTCTGTGCCCAGATCTTTCTGTTGCTTCTCAGGGCAGAATTCTTCTCACCTCCAACACGAGCTTGAAGGAGGTGGGGCGGCAGCTATATACCAGCTGCAGAATGTTACTTTGATGCCCACCTGCACCGCCTCTCACTGCACCCTAGCGCCGGCCTCCCTGTTCCACACACCATCTCTCACTCCAGCCTGAACACCGCTCTGAGAAGCAAAGCTTACAGACCTAAAACTGCCAGCCCAGGTTTGTCCACGCTTTTGCTGCTCCAACCTTTGAGTTCTGCATCGCCCCCCCCACTTTGCACCTGTTGGGCGGGCTGGCTTTCTCCATGGTGGTGTTCTCAAGTCCCCTGCCCCTCCATAGTGCCCGCCAGTGGTGCCAGGTGTTAATTTTGCTTCCAGCCCGAGTAACGTGTGTGCTGAGTTCCTCCGGTGGTCCCCCCGTTGGTTACGGTCTCCTCGGCTCCTTGGGGGCCCACCCCTCTATCCCAGCAGTGACTGGTGACACCGTGCAGTGCTAGCTCTTCATTCCCTCCAAGGGTGTGCACTCTTTTTATTCCTGCTCTTGCAAAAACAGATACAATTATGATTTCCCATGGAAATTTAAAAAGTCTATTTAAATAATTTAACTATTAAACACTTTCACTGGTAATGTGTCCTGGTCTGATTTGCGGCTTGGGCCATGGGTCTGGTTCCAGTCCAAAGAACGGTGCACTCGGCCCTTGGTGGGGTGCTGGGGAGGGAGCCCCAGAGGGCAGAGACCTACCCTGGGTGGGGAACGGTACACTGCCACGGAGAGAATGTTGGCTAAGGACCGCGGTCATTGTGGCAATCAGGTGAGAGAACGTTCGTGTTCTTGGCAAGAGGTAGTTCCCTGGACTGAGGAGCAGGTACCAGGGTGCAGGAGAGACACCAGGAGTGAAAGGGGACAAGGGATCAAGGATGGTACCAGAAAAGATCCAGGGTTGAGGAGAGGATGTTGTAAAACAGGTGAGCCAACCCTGTTTCTATGCTAAGGGGGGAAAGAAAGTTGAAAATACAAGGACACAGATCCCGGAAGGGACCCAAGTAGCAGGGAGAGGAGGAGAGATGCTGGCTGGAGGCACACTGATTTGACCTGGATAGCTAATAACCATGGCTACCACTTATTGGACACTGTGTGTGTGTCAGACACCGGGATAAGCACCATACAAACTTTATCTCATTTGTTCTTCCTGGCCACCACATGTCACTGATGAACACACAGACTGAATTATTTGCCTAAACTCACACAACTGGTAATTAAGAGATGAGATTCAAAGCAGGCCTGTCTGCTAAGCTCATGCAGGTAACTTCATGAGTCGTCCTCCGTGCCCCAGGACGACTCTTACCTCACTCGAGGAAAGGTGGTAGAAAAGCAGTGCCTGCCTGCCACACCCATCAAATGCAGGGTTCTATTTGGGTTCAGGAAATAAGACCAGGGGCTTGGTGAAGTGAAAATGAAGGAGCCAGTGAAAAAGACTTCACTGGGTTCATTGCAACAATGGCCACATGGGGGCACAGACATGGCAGTCCTGCTCATAGGCAGGCCCCCTGCTCCAAGGAATTGGGACAGCATTAGTGAGGATTCCACTGTCCATGGTGTAGGATGCAATTGTACAGAGCTCATGTTTGACTCTCAGAACTTTTCAGGCTAGGGTATATCAATTAGAAAAGGAAACCAAATGAAAAGGCCAACCTTTAGGGGCTGATTAGACTAAGTTAGCATGTCAGCTCCTGAAGAATCCCCACCCTGCTGTGATGAGTGGGGGGCAAGCCTCAGGCAGGACTGGGAAACCGCGTGCACATACCCCAGTGCACACCAGGGCAGCCAAGGAATGCAACTCAGAACTTCCATGAGCCCGTCCCCTTCCCATCTCCATTGAGCTCATTCCAGAGAACACATCTGTTTCTTCCTTAGAGATTTATACTTTTTTGCAAAACCATATCCATACCTGGGATGTTAATTAGCAAAACTTACTAGCAAAGACACCATTGATACGTGTAGTGAGTTCCGGACAGCGCTTTAACATCCACTGACAGCAAAGACCGGACTTCAGCCAGCATGGTGATGATTTGATTGTAGAGAGAGGTTAGCAACATTGTGGGAAGGCACGGTGAAGCCTGGTGCACTGAGGAAGCTGAAGTTACATATTCACCAGGTAGTCGTGTTACTTTAAGACTTTCAAAAATACACTTATGGAACTTTTCCAAAAGCAAGTATCACCTGAGTGGCATATAGTCAGATGATGCCCAGAGCTGTGGTTTTTACATGATAAAAATTATTTTCCGTAATGTTGCAACCTCACCACAAGGTGCTAATTAGCAGAAAGTGAACCTCTAGAGCTTGGAAAAGATGCTGAGCCTGTATCATTGTGGGGCAGGAAAGCATTCTTGGGCCCTGGGATGTACAATGCTCAGAAATAAGGTGCTGAGCAGATCCTCGCCGCCACCTGAACAAGAGGAGGCAGTGGCAGGGACTCACACTGTGGAAAACCCACAGCTTTTGAATTTGTCTAAATCAAAACAATTCCTCACTGAAGACAACAAATGCTGTACAGATTGTTTCCTGAAGGAAGGGGCTGTTAAGTCTGGGCCGTGCTGGCCGTGGCAAGGTACCACTTAGCACAGGGGTCAGCAGGAGAGTTGGAAGGGCTAGTGTTGTCTGTGAGGATGGGGTCAGGGGAGGGTACAACAGAGCAGAGAACACCATGCCCCCACACCCTGCCTTTGGACGAACTTCATCCAGTGTATAAAGAGCTTTCCCATACATGTTCTCACTTGTGCTTGCCCCCAGGCCCAGGAGGCAGTGGGAGAAAGGACCGGCGCATCTCCTAGGCTGCTCTGATCCTCCAGGACAAAAGCTATGGCTCTAGCTCATAAGCACTTCTGTCCATTGTGCCTACCTGGCGGGGCACTGATGACCCTGCAGGGACAGAGGGCCTGCCACTTCTCAAGGTTGACAACAGATGAACTGAGGTCCACTTACTATACTACTATAGCTTTTCTTAGCCTTTCAGATTTTCAAAAAAGCCCTCTGGTGGGGTTCCCCCCCACCGCCCCCCGTCTTGGAATGTAAAATACGGTATTTGCTGTCCACTTCTTGCGTCTCTTTCCTTCCCACCGGCAGGGGCACTGCTTCTCAGGACAGACACAAGAACAAAGCCAAGTCCAGCCACTGGGATGGCTGACCTCCAAGGCTCCTTTCTTCTCTGGCATTCTTGGCTTCTAAATATTTGTGGGACCCTGTCCAATCTTCAAGTGCCAGACCACAAGTATGGCACAAACATAAAACAATCAAATTAGGATTTTAAGATTTTAAAGCTGAAGGCAGACAAACGAGATAAGCATCACACCAGGGGGATCTGCGGGAAGGTCACCTGTAAGCCAAAGCGGCCAAGCCTTCGCTCAGGCCCCCTCCGGGCAGCGTGCCAGCAGTAGCGGCCAGCGGCCTTTCCCACCACGGGCCCCGGGCCATGCAGTGCCGAGGGCCAGGTGCTCAGCCTCGGTTCACAGGCCCAGCAGAAGGGCCGGAAGGTGGGATGCAGGGGAAAGACAGTAGAAGGACGAGCACTGTCTAGGGCTGAGGGTAAAGTAGGCACTCTGTCCCCACTGGCTGGCCAGCCCTACACCTCACCCACCCGTCTGTTTCTAGTGAATGCCACGGAGCCACCCCCTCACTTGCCAAATGCATCTTCATCCTCAAGGCCCCTTTCCTACTGCTGCTCTATTAGGCCTGTGAATTAGAGAGTTTTCACTGGAGTCCATGAGGAGCCTCATCACTTTTTTCTCCCTCTCAGCCAATTTCTAATTTAGACCTGCCTGGAATCTCTGGTTTGTCAGCATCTCTATTTTCCAATTTTGCAAAATTTGCTTCTGTGCTTTGACTTTGTCAGTTAGCTAGAGTGGCACTTCCTGGCTCATGTGGGATTTTTTTTTTTTTTTTGGAGGGCTGCATTTTGCATCAGACTAATCTTTTAAAAGCCATGTTGCATTTGCACTTTTTAAGAGTGCCTTGAGCTTCACATCCCCAGCAGTATGTTATTTCTGTATCGCAGGTTGGAGGCTGCTGGCTTCATTCTGCCACCCTCTGCTTCCCATGAGAGCAGAGACCACGAGACCACACACACGTGCACACTCATGAAGGCCCTTACACAGTGGTGGGCTCTAGGGCAGCCACCATTCAAGAGTACCCACTAGATCAGAGTGTTCAAAGCAAACAATGATGGGGCCACAGTGCTAGGGCCACACTGAACAAGTGAGGTTCCCAGAGGCACCTTCCCCTTTGGACAGCACTCCAGCACCTGGGAGACTGTGGGGTCCTAGAGAGCACGGTCTGACACTGCCAGGCTGTGTGACAGCAGACAACGTCATCCTGCTCACACCTCAGATGGATTCTGTTAAAAGCTCACATAACCTCTTCAGCGAGCACCCGATGTACAGCAGGTGCTTGGCAAGCATGAGTGTCTCCAATCCCTTCTCCTCTCTTTGAATGCATCCTCACTGCCCTGCCCAGAAGTCTGCACCCAAGAGCTTGCCAGGGTAGGCAACATGCCTGCTAGACATTTCAAGAGAATCCTCACTTAGCTGGTGATCTCCGAAAACTTTGTACAGTGACTTCTACTTAGGGGCATTTACAGCATAAGAGACTTATTATCTTGAAAGTAGTGGTAACACCGACAAGACAGACCATAATGCTATGGACCACACTGTCCAGGTACTCACTGTGCCAGGCTCTAAGTACTCTATATTTATTGACTCATTTAAATACGCACGGCAACACTTTGCCCAAGGTACTATTATCATCCCCACTTTACAGATGAGGAAATGGAGGCAAAGAGGTTACATGGCTTGCAGAGGTCACAACGATAGTACAAGGGAGAGCCAGGGAGTCGGGCTCCAAATTCATAATCACTATTCAAAATTGCAAATAGTAATGTTCTATTTTTAGTTTAGCATTTTCAGATATAGGGACCATTTAAAGCAGACTTTCCATAAAATTACTTTATATTAAAGAACCAATCAATTCTGTCCTTCAGTTAGAAAAAGTAAATGTCTGAGTGGCCCCTGGGTGGCTCAGTCAGTTAAGTGTCTGACTCTTGGTTTCAGCTTGGGTCATGGTCTTGGGAGTTGTGGGATTGAGCCCCATGTTGGGCTCTGTGCTCAGTGGGGAGTCTGCTTGGGATTCTCTCTCTCCCTCTCCTCCTTCCCTGCTTATGCACTAAATAAATGATTCATAAAATAAATGGATCCTTAAAAAAAATTAAAAAGGGAAAGTAAATGTTTATAACGAATGAATCACCAGTGAAGCTTTAACATTCTACATCAAGAATCATTAATTCATGAGTTAGTCTTACTACAAAGACCAGACGATATAGCTCCTTGCCCTAAAATCTAAGGCACGTTTAAGTTTCACCATACCTCCTGCAGCCACATGTCCCCAGGTACCATTACAGATGCAGGAATTTTAGGAAACTATTTTACTCAGTCTATAGAGGAAAATCCACACTGCAGGAGTTAGCACTGACCAATCTCTTATTTAAAAAGTAATGTAGATTACTTATATATACATTCCAACATTTATTCCTTATATATTTCAATATATTTCCATTTTGTCTAGCTTAATATTACATGGTGGTTAAGAACATGAGTTCTGGGTAAGACTGATCTGGAATAAAATCTTGGTGCCACCACATGAGCTAGATTGTGACTGAGTTCAAGTCCTTAAACCTCTTTAGACCTCAGATGCTTAGTCTATAAAAAAGAGAGCCTACAGAAAGGCTTTTTGGGAGGATGATGTGCTTATCATACACAGTGCCATTTCCCCTCCATGTCAGCTTTGTCTGTTCTCACTGCTGCTAGAACAGTAAAAGCCCAGTGGTTGTCGGGAACACACACACAAACTCACAAGGAATATTCTTCCTGAGATTCTGTGGCACAGAAATATGAACCCCAACTTTTGAATCATTTAAGCCTGAATCTCAGGGTCTGAATGTGAAGTTTCCTCAGGTGAACATGAGAGAGTGCTAGCCCATCCCCCAGGCTGCCGTAAGGATTAACCATGTCGGAGGACCTAGCCCTGGCCCACAGACGGCGCTAAGAATTCATATCATTAGTCCCAGGCACTGGAGGAATTCAAAGTAGAAGGCCACATACTGTTTGCTCACCTTTAGGCAAGGTCCTTGACAACCCAGCCTCACAGAAAAGCACTGGCACAAAACAGGCAAACAATCAGGGCAGAGCTGGGGAGGGGCTGCCAGGACCAAATGGGAAAGACAAATGTTGAGCCCTGCTTCCTACTCTCAGACGGAGCCTGACTGTGCTTCTATGCAGCGACACTTGCATGCTATGCTGTGGGATGCAGGAGCCAAGCACAAACAGGACCCGTGCATAAGGTGGGGCTGAGAATATGGTTCGTTACCAAGGAAAGAGCAGGAACAATCCGTAAGGCTAGGTTTTTGATTTCAAGAACTCTTTGAGAGCTAAGCCTGTTCTCTCCTTGAGTTTCCTACAGTCTCCAACTGTGCTAAGTAAGACTATTTATTACACACCAGCACTGCCAATGCAGAAGAAAACAAGCCCACATCACGTCAACAGCAATCACTGTTCACGAGCCAGAAGGATACCAGCCGCATGGCTTGCAACCACACAGTGCTTCAACATTGTGACTTCACCTGTGAAATAAAGTAATCTAGAGAGCCTGGCCACTCAAGGAAGAGGTTTCAATAGTGGCAGCCACAGTTTCTCTTTGAAAAGTTCATTGCTCAAACAGGAGGCTGCAATACGCCAGCATTCAACAGCAGTCTCAGAGCACTGATGGAGATGATCAGACACCTCTAGCCCTCATCAACAGAACCATTCAAGTTTAAATTCTCAGCCAACACAAACTCATTCATCACCCTTGGAGTAACTTTTAGGTAGCATATTACTAAAGCCAATTAAAACTAAAAATCAGGTTTGATCAGCATTTCCTTAGAGATGATGAAGCAGAAAAACACAAAGAAGGCTTGCCCATAGACAAAGATGGCAGCCCTGAGGAGTCACCTATAACTGGTGGTAAGGCTAAGTGTTCAATTCGATCCGAGTGCTGGCTGCTTTGGAAGTACAGTTGATCCTTGAACAACACAGGTTTGAGCTGTGCAGGGCCACTTACATGTGGACTTTTTTATAATTACAGTATTATAAATGCATTTTTCTTACGATTTTTAAAAAAAATTTCTTACTTTATTGTAAGAATACAGCATATTATACATATAACATATAAAATATGTGTTAATTGCTTATCAGTAAGGCTTCCAGTAAGCTGTAGGCTATTAGTAGTTAACTAGTTATACATAGATTTTTGACTGCACAAGGAGGGGTTGGTGCCCCTAACCCCTGCACTTGATGTTCGAGGTCAACTGCAATTTATTTGTTCTTTTACTACATACTCCATGATAGCTCTTTTTAAAATAAGTTTCTTAAAATAAAAATCACATACACACACACACGCACGTGCGTGCATTCTGTTGTATCTCTTGGAAATCCAACAGCTCAGAGTGAGGTCCCCAGTTTCCTTAGTAAAACTTTTGGAATAAAGGCCAAGCAACTCCCTTTTTGGTGGGCTGCTAATCTCAGCAGGAAGCACTTCCGTGACATGGAGGTGAAGGTTCATACAAACAAATGTGCTCTGTGGAGCCTTGACAAATCAAATCTAATGAGATTCCAGACATGGCCTAACAGAAATGGAGCCAGACATTTCTCCAGACTAGATTCCACTATGAAAAAGACCACATTTAATACAAAATAAATGTGCTAATCCAGGGACAGCACATTCACTTTATATAAATTATAAAATTACAAAATTAGCTAAAGGTTCTCCATGTCTCCAGGCATTTGTCTCAAATGGATTTTCAAGCTTTAACACATACCTAATTTTAGCTAAGAATTTTTCCTAATGGAAACAAAACCCTCTATAAACCACACCAAAAATTCTTAAATGTACCTCTGAAAGCTGGTACAAGTTGAGGATTCAAGGCACAATCACAATATGCAAATGTCTAAAACAGTTGAGGATTCTGTTCATTTTAGCATTTCACAGGAGCCCCAAGTGCCGACATTTTTATGAGAATCCCTCAGGAAGAAGCCCCCCCCCCCCCAGGAAGTGGTGTACTCTGACTTACAGAGCAAGCTAGTGCGATGCAAAACTTGTTCCCCTTCTCCTAAGCTGTGACTTGCAGGAAGTTCAAGAGTCAAATTTTATACTTGGTAACAGCAACATGTTCCCTTTTCCTTTCATTTTCACTGATCTTGTTTTTCTCCCTTTCTGTTCATATTATTACCATTGCTGTATAGGTCTTATTTTGGTATCATGCTTCAAGTTCTTTTGGGAAAAAGGCCAGGTATAAATACATTTCAAATACAGACCAAAAAAGCAAGCAAATATTGTAATTATTTTTAGGATATAAAAGACAGCATCTATGCCTTCACAGCACACCCTAATAAAAAAGCAATATTTCTGAATTACCTTAATAGACACCTAGGTTTGACACTACCAGGCCTGAGCTCATTAAGTCCCCAATTCCCTGATTTTACCAAGAACAAACCTATTCCCTGAGTACAACCTTAGTTATCTTCATCAGTTCCCACTCTGGTAGGGAAGAGCCCCAAAGCTAAGGGATAAGATGTTGTATGTGCTTAGCTCTGTGACCCTAGATAAGTCATTAACATGTGACAAGAAAGCAACTGGGGTGCTTGGGTGGCTCAGTCGTTAAGTGTCCGCCTTTGGCCCGGGATCAAGCCCCGCATCCCGCTCCCTGCTCCACAGGAAGCCTGCTTCTCCCTCTCCCACTCTCCCTGCTTGTGTTCCCTCTCTCGCTATGTCTGTCAAATAAATAAATAAAATCTTTAAAAAAAAAAAAGGCAACTTATTCTCCTACACTACAAAACTCATTATAATTAGGTAAATGCAGATTTGTTCTTAAAAGTAAAAGTATAGTATAAATGGAAGATATTACTATCATACACATTAGAAGCCTAATGAGCTTCAGAACTTTACACTCATGGCAAAAATTTTTCATTCCAAATTCTTAATAGTTTCTTAGGCAACAACATGTTAGAGGCAGAGAAGTCATATAAACACTCAGCGATGCAGACACCAAATAATGAAAGAAAGCATTTCTATACATAAACATTATTTATGCCTATTTTCATTTTTTACATTAAGATGTAAACATCCCATCATCCAAAATAGCAGTGAAAAAAACAAAACAAAAACAAAAAAACAAATTAAGCCTTTAAAGACAGCTGGTGAGTTTTAAAGTGTCCTGGCTGAATGATCCAAACACCAACCACTATATTTCAATAATTCAGTAATATGGAGAACCAAACTGAACCAACTGGTAAGAGAGCTATAAAGTATCAATATATAGCAAAATCACAGAATGCTCCAACTTCTTGGTTGCCTGGCTATTTACAAGAACTCTTCTTGTTTTAACCATTAGTTCAGAAAAAATTTTCTAAACTGAACCACTTCACTCTCCTGGCTCAGTAAGTACAAAATGCCAAACATAAACCAACTTTATTTTGCTGATTTAGGATCATGTAGTCTATCTTGGGGTAGCTCTCAGAAAATACATAATTTCTGTGCAGTTTTGTTAGAGTCAGAAAACCAAAATGGAATTTCCTGTTTTAATTAAATCCTTGATATTACAAGCTTATTGTCTTCCTTTTGCCTCATTCTCCTAAAAGGTTCTAGTTAAGCAAGATTTTACAATTGCAGACATATCTACATATACAGGTTCAGGCAAACATGGTGGTTCAATGACTTTACCCCTCTGTATTATTCTGCTTAATAAATACACTTAGTAACATGAATTATATGTAATGGGTTCACTGTCTTCTGGATATCAAATTTTAGTACCTTATATATACTTTCCTTGGAATCTTTTCTTTAAAAACAAAAGAAAATCATTAATGAAGGTACCTTCCGAAACCAGGAGAGTTGCAGATCTTGCTAATGGAATCAAACTGTGCTTCCTGTATTATTAATTCATAACTGCTTAAACAACCTTTATAATGTTATCAAAAAGCAAACAAGTTCTCTAAGATACTAGGAGCTGAACTCCTCAAAGCCACAAAATACTAAGAGTTTGCTGGAAGTTGTTACCTTCTGATTCTCTTAGTACAGTTCAGTGTTTCCACAGAGCAGGACCCACACCACGGTGGCACACAAGAGTATTTAAGGTGGTATACAACACAGAATAATACAGAATCACAGTGAAATGTCATTCCCTTTACAATTTTATCCTTCTGATAATTCCACAGAAAGCGCCCCATTTTGGTGCTGGGTAACATCTCTCTCACCCTAACAAAGAGCAGGCTTCTTGGATTCAGAGCCTTGGGAGGCATTAGTATCTAGTTAGAATTTAATAACATCTTTTATTTTGTAGTTATTCCTGGTAAATAGATGCTGGTTTTCCTCTCGGAGAAGAGATTAGTTTGTTTTTTAAACTATTTGAAGATTTAAAAAGATAAATACTAAGAAATAACAGTGTATGTAATACTCAAGTGACTGAAGTTTGGGGAACAATGGCTATATAATCTAACAAATCACATGTTTAAAAAGTAATTTCAAAAGAAACTACAAACATGGTCTAGAAAGGAAACATATGTTACTGTGTTTTCAATACTTGTGATGTTCTAGAGATAAGCTCAAAAAAGCCTTCTCCTATATCAAGTGATTTCCAGATAAGATTCAAGCAAAAATATAAAAGGAAAAAGAACCAATTCCACACCATCCTGGACTTCATAAACTCTTGGTACCAAAAATGTGCATGTAATCTGATATTTAGCAAGTCGTCTGAAACAGAAACTCCACGGCATCTTTTTATTTAGGCTCTACTTAGGCCTCACAAAGGCGAACCCAGGCTGTAGAGTCCCCGCTTGGTCCTCAAGAGCACGGACCACACACAGTTTTTGATTGAACTCTTCAGAAGGATTCAGGACCGCTGGCCAATTCTTCCAATGGCTTCTGACTGTTCGTCCGCTGCCGTGGCCGTGTGGAGAGCAGTCTCCTCCTCCTCTGAATAATAATCTCACGGCTAACGTGAGGAGTCGGCCTAGCAGGTACCGCATGCTCCCAGGCATGCCATGCTGACTTAAAACAAACAGGATAGTTGGACAGAAAGAAAGCAGAGCTTCTTGAATGTGGTGAACAGTTTCTTCATCACAGTGGCAGTTAAGATAGGCTCCCTCTTCCTTTTTCCCCAGAAGCCAGGGCAACATGTCTGAAGGATGGTGTCAGACATCATAATCAGGAGCCTTGCCCTGGGCTTGCCTTAGCCAGATCTGCAGTGTAACGAACGCCCCCACAGTCACATGAAAGAAAAGCTGCCACAGGTTGCGCAGTTCATAGAGATACATGTTGCACAGACAGATTAAACCAAAAGTCAAAAAAGATTTGACATTCCGCCAGCCGGTGTAGTAGACAAGTAAGTAACACTGTTCAAAATATAAAATGAAAGATGATTAGGGTTACAAGAAAAGAAATAGATGCTTCTACTACAAAATTTTAACAGGCCACAGGGTAAAATTTAAGAGTGGAATAAAGGGATGTTTCATTTACAGATAAGATAATGTAGCCTCTTTAAGACATTCAGCTATGAAAGCTCTACAGCTTGAAAGGAAAACAGATTTTTCCTTTTATGTTTGTCATCTGTCAAAAGACACAACATTTTGTATCATATTTAAAATGGAGTTACAACTGGATGACTCCCTTGCAAACAGGCTGAACACATTCCTCAAGGTGACAGGCAACGATAAAGCATTCTCAGGGTCTGAGGGGATTCCATCTCTCATTCTCACCCCAGAACAGTACAAAAAACCTCAAACAAACCATAGCAAAATGGTCTCATATAATCTGAGTCTGCATATTAATGAAATCCACAAATATTTACTGACCCCCCCATTAAGTGCCTAGGAACTAATAAGCAAGGTAGAGTATCTGAATTCATTCAACAGATGTTTATTGAGGGCCAGCTACAAGTTAGGCATTGTTCTTTAGCTTCCAGTAAACAAATAAAGCCCTTGCTCACATGGAGCTTAAATTCTAATGGAGGGAGAAAGATTACATATATAAAAGATCATATATATGTATATAAAATACCAAATAGTTATGTCTTAAAATAAAAGATGGAACAAGGGGACAGAGAATGTAGTAAGTGCTATTTTAGAAAATATAATAAAGAAACTACCCCCCATAAGCCCCAAATCCTGGCATTCACCTCTTCCTGCTTTATTTTTCTCCACAATATAACTATAAACACACTTTAAAAATATGCTTGTTTTGTTTTATATATATATATTCTTCCAATAGGATCTAAGCTTCATGAAAGGAGAGATTTTTTTACTGTTTTGTTCACTCAATTATCCAGGGCCCAAAATGGCACACAGTAAGTGCTCAATAAAAATTTGTTGAAAGAACTGTTTTCTAGAAGATATCTAAAATTCACAACCTGTTAAATATAGTAATTATATGTGATTACAAAGTCTTAAGAAAGAAGCAGAAGTCTTTGTGTGAAATTCTATCCAGGCTTCAGTACAGGAAGGGCTTTAGGGTGTTTGCAACAATGCAGAAAGAATGTGGAAATGTTCTGTTAAATCTTTTTATTTCTTATACAAATTAGGACTTTGCTTACTTAAAGAGAAGACTGCTATCCAAGCAAAATGAACTGTAAGGTCTTATTTTGAGTGATTTTCATTGTGTAAAAAAAGTTGGAAAAATAATTTTTCCTTTTGAAATAATTTTGGACCTAGAAAAGAGTTGTAAAAATCGTAGAGTTCTTATACATCCTTCACCCTGCTCCCCCTAATGTTATCTTCTTGCATAACCACAGCATAATCATCAAACTACAAAATTAACATTGATACAATACTGTAGACTAATCTACAGCCTTTATTGGAATTTTGCCAGTTGTCCTAAGGCTCTTTTTCTGATCCAGAATCCAATCCAGGATTCCCTATTGCATTTAGCTGTTATATCTCTTCAAATCTGTTATAGTTCCTCAAGTCTGTTTTTCATGACCTTGACAGTCTAAAGAATATCAATCAGTTATTTTGTAGACTGTCCCTTAATTTTGGTTTGCCTGATATTGTCTCAAGACTGAAGTGAGGACATGCAGTTTGGGCAAGAATACCACAGAAATGATGTGCAATATGTCTTATAATTGGTGATGTTAACTTTGATCTCTTGGTAAGGTGGTGTCTGACAGCTTTCTCCACTGTGAAGTAACTATTTTTCCCCTTGTAGTTAGTAAGTTGTCTTGTGGGAGGAGAAATAAAGACATTCTCAGGTGAAAGACTAACAGAATTTGACATCTACAGATACACCTTAAAAGAATGGCTAAAGGAAGATCTCTAAGCAGAAAGGAAACAATAAAAGAAGAAACCCTGGAACACTGAGAAAGCAAAAAAGAACAGTCAGCAAAATAATGTAATAGGTTCTCCTTCTCCTCCTGAGATTTCTAAATTGATGACTGAAGTAAAAATTCATAACACTGTCTGATGTGGTTCTAAATATATGTAGAGGAACTATTTAAGACAATTATATTATAAACAGAGGAGAGCAAAGGGACATAAAAGGAGATACAATTTCTATGTTCCACTTGAACTAGTAAAATGACAACACCAAAAAACTGATAAGTATGTATAACACAATACCCAGAGCAACCATTTAAAAACTATACAAAGAGGGGTAGATGGGTGGTTCAGTCAGTCAAGCGTCCCACTTTTGATTTTGGCTCAAGTCATGATCTCAGGGTTGTGAGACTGAGCCCCACGTAGGGACCCAGGCTGGGTGTGAAGCCTGCTTGGGATTTTCTCTCCTTCTCCCTCTGCCCCTCCTTCCCAATCTTGCGCACACGGGTATACTCTCTCTCTCTCAAAAAAAAAAAAAAAAAAAAAAAAAAAAACTACAAAAAAAAAAAAACAAAAAAAAATTACAAAAAAAAAAAAATGGAGTTCTACAAAATGTTCAAGTAACCCACAGAAAGAAAGGAGAAAGAAAACATAAAAATGAAAACCAGAAAACAAAAAAAATAAGATGGCAAACTTAAACCCTAATATATTAATGTTACATTAAATGTAATGGCCTAAATACAACAATTAAAAAACAGAGATCAGCAGAATGGATTAAAAACAGCTTTTAATCTGTCTACAAGAAACTTACTTCAACTGATATAGGCAAGGTGAAAGTAAAAAGATGGAGAATATATTATGCAAACATTAAACAGAAGAAAGCAGAAATGGCTATATTAATATCAGATAAATATATTTCCAAAAAAGAACGGGCTAGAGAGGGATATCATTATATAAGAAATTATATAATGATATATAGTGATAAATGGATCAGTCCACTAAGAAGGCAATATATCCTAAATGCGTATGAGCCAAACAAAGCTACAAAAACTCATAGAACTAAAATGAGAAACCAATCCACAATCATAGTTGAAAACTTCCAATACTCCTCTCTCAACTGATAGAACTAGACAGAAAATCAACAAGGATACAGAAAATTGAACACCATCAACCATCGCGACCTAATTGACATTTATAGAGCACTTACTCAGCTACAGTAGAATACACATTCTGTTTAAGTGCTCATGGAACATATACCAAGACAGACCATATTCTGAGCCACAAAATAAATTACAACAAATTTAAAAGAACTGAAATCACACAGAGTGTTTTCCAACCACAATAGAATCAAACTAGGTATCAATAATGGAAAGAAAACTGGAAAATCTCCAAACTCTTGGACGCAAAACACAATTCCAAATAACCCATAATCCATAGGTCAGAGGAAGCCACAAGGAAAAAATTTTTTAAATACATTGAATTAAATGAAAATAAAATGCAACATATCAGCCAATGGAAAGAGCCCAAATGTCAACCGACTGATGAATGGATAAAGATGACATGGGGTGTGTGTGTGTGTATCCCATTTTATATGTATATATATATTCCATTATATTCCTATATATATTCCATTATATATTCTATTCCTATGTATATTCCATTATATGTGTATATAATATTCCATTTTTATATATATAAATTTAAATATGTGTGTGTGTATATATATATATATATATATATATACATATATATATTTATAATGGAATATTACTCAGCCTTAAAAAAGGAATGAAATCTTACCATTTGCAATGACATGGAGGGAGCCAGAAAGTATTATGCTAAGCAAAATAAGTCAGTCAGAGAAAGGCAAATACCATATGATCTCATTCATATGTGGAATTTAAGAAACAAAATAGAAGAGATGGGGGGCGGTGAAGAGAGGCAAACCAGGAAACAGACTCTTAACCACAGAGAACAAACTGAGGGTTGCTGGGAGGTGGGCAGAGGGATGGGTGAAAGAGGTGATGGGTATTAAGGAGGGAACTTATTGTGATGAGCACTGGGTGTTGTATTTAAGAGATGAATCACTAAATTCTACACCTGAAACTAATATTACACTATGTTAACTAACTGGAATTTAATAAAAACTTGGAAAGAAAGAAATAAAATGAAAAAAATGCAACATATCAAAATTTATGGGACACAGATAATAAAGTGCTCAAAACAGAGAAATGTATAATGCTAAAAGTATATATTACAAGAGAAAAATTCAAATCAATTATCAAAGCTCCCATCTCAAGAACCTAGAACAAGAGTCAAATAAACCCAAAGCAAGCATGAAGAAGGAAATAAATTGAGCAGAAATCAGTAAAAATTGAATATATGAAAAAAACAAAACAAAGAGCAGGTTCTTTGAGAAGATCGATGAAATTAACAAGTAAGTCTGACAAAGAAAAAGAGAAGATACAAATTACCAATATGAGGAATGAAGTAGAGGATATCACTACAGATCATACAGACACCAAAGAGAGAGATAGTAAGGGGATACTACAACCAGTTCTACACACATAAACTTGGTAAGATGAAATAGATCACTTCCTCATAAAATACAAACTAACATAATTCATGTATTATGAGAAAGATAATTTGAATAACTGTGTAACTATTAAGAAAATGGAACTTAATACAGATTATACAGTCACGGTAATCAATACTATGTGGTACTGGCAGAGAGACTAATACATAGATCAATAAGACAGAATACAAAACTCTGTACACAAATACATCCAACTGATGTTTGACAAAGATGCAAAAGCAATTCAGGGGAGAAAAAAAGCCTTTTCAAAAAAATGGAGCAATTGGCCATTCATTCACAAACAAAACAACACAAAACCAAGAAAATTAAAACTCAAAACCAAAAACACAAAAATCCCTCAATCTAATCATCTAAGTCATTTCAATACAATCTATACAAAACTTAATTAAAAATGGATTTTCAAAGGTGTTTATTTTATTATTTTTTTTATTATGTTAGTCACCATACAGTACATCATTAGTTTTTGATGTAGTGTTCCATGAGTCACTGTTTGCGTATAACACCCAGTGCTCCATGCAATACATGCCCTCCTTAATACCCATCACTGGGCTCACCCATCCCCTGTCCCCCTCTAAAACCCTCAGTTTGATTCCCGGAGTCCATAGTCTCTCATGGTTCGTCTCCCCCTCTGATTTCCCCCCTTCATTTTCCCCTTCCTTCTCCTAATGTCCTCCAGGCAACAGCTGATGCCAGAATATTTATCTAAAGACAGTCTCTCTGGAGTCTCTGGCCAGTGCTAGGATGACTTCCTGCCTGGAAACAAGACAGGAAAGTGCTGGAAGGGGTGCATGCCAAAAGGGCTGGGGCCTGAAAGCAGTAGGGCTCAGTTAGTGAAAGAAACCACTAGAGTCAGCTAGGGAGCTTTAGAGAACACATCAGTGCTGTCCTGCCTTAGACCAATTAAATTCTAAACCACTGAGCAGGGCAGGAGAAGGAAGAGAGCAAGCAGTTATATTTTTTTAAAGCTCCCCAAATGCTTACAATAGGTAGCCAGGGTTGAGAACCCCACCATTCCAGGGCTTCCTTTAACTTGCTTCTGCCCCTGGACCGGGCCTCCTCGTGAGAGGCTTCTGGAAAGAATGGGGAAAAGAAGAGGACATTGCCCAGGAACCTGCTCCTCATAGCACCCTCCTCAGGAGTTGGCCAGGGCTTTCCCTCTGCTCAGCACTTTGCAGAAACCAAGTGGGAAGAGAAAAATAGCATTGCCTGCCCTCACAGAGCTCTCAAAACAGCTGGGGGGTCGGTGGCAGAACCGCGAGGCATTAGGCTGCAGCGGGATTGAAAGGACAGACTCTGAGAGTCCCACCGGGGCGGGGGCGGGGGGTCGACATGGAGGGCATGGAGCCTCCTAAGGATGCGTAAGAGAGGGGCACAAGGGGAGCACAAGGAAGGCAGCTACGAGAACAGTGCACAGAGTGAGCAGAGTCACAGAAAAGGCCTGGGGTGGCACAGTGACGAGACCACTCTAGGGTGCAGGATGTCCCTGGAGAGTAGCAGGAAATCCACTTTGATGATTTAAGTAGAGTGGGGCCAAATTATGGAGGGCTGACGTACTAGCCTGAGTAATGTAAGCATCATACGGTAGAGAGTAGGAAGACGCTGTGGAGTCTTGAGTAATGATAGTGTTTTCCAGTAATCTAACAGAGTATTTGAGGAAACCAGAGGTGGCAAGACTGAATAATACAACAATACCAATGTGAAAGACAAATAAAAGCCTCTGTGGTCCCTGTGGAAGCACAAAGAAAAAGAGTAAATCCTAGAAATAGGTTTACGGTCTAAATAAATAAATAAATAAAAATGGATCATGAACTTTAATGTAAAACATAAAACTAAAACTTTTAGGGGCGCCTGGGTGGCTCAGTCATAAGCGTCTGCCTTCGGCTCAGCTCATGATCCCAGGGTCCTGGGATTGAGCCCCGCATCGGGCTCCCTGCTCGGCGGGAAGCCTGCTTCTCCCTCTCCCACTCCCCCTGCTTGTGTTCCCTCTCTCACTGTGTCTCTCTCTGTCAAATAAATAAAATCTTAAAAAAAAAACTTTTAGGAGAAAACAAAGGAGAGAATCTTTAGGGTCCAGGAGTCGGCAAAGAGTTCTCAGACTTGAATCAATGGAATTATAATGGTGACAGATGGTAGTTACACTGTGGTGAGCACAGCATAAGGTGTAAACTGTGGAATCACTATGTTCACACCTGAAACTAGTTAACACTATGTGTCAACTATATTTCAATTAAAAAAAAGTTCTTAGACTTGATACCACAAATATATTCCATAAAAGAAAGAAGTGATAAAATGAACTTTATCAAAATTAAAAACTTTTGCTCTTCAAAAGACCTGGTTCAGAGGATGAAAAGACAAGCTACAGACTGGGACAAGATACTTGCAAATTACAATTCTGACACGGGCTAGATGGCTAGAACTCTCAAACCTGACAGTAAAAACCAAATGATCCAATTAGAAAATAGGCAAAAGACATGAAAAGACATTTCACCCAAGAGGACACATAAGTAACAAATAAGTACATGAAACAATGTTCAACATTTTTAGCCATTAGGGAAATGCAAATTAAAACCAATATAAGGGATCACTACACAGCTATCAGAATGGCTAAAATAAAAAATAGTGATAACAACAAATGCTGGAGAGCATATGGAGAAACTGGATCACTCACACAATGCTGTGAGTGATGTAAAAATGTAAAATGTAAATGTAAAATGGAATGCCACTCTGGAGAACTGGGTCTGTCTCAATAAAACTAAGCATGCAACTACTACAAGACCTAGCAATTGCACTCCTGAGCATTTATCTCAGAGAAACGAAGACTTATGTTCACACAGAAACTTGTACATGAATGTTTATAGCAGCTTTATTTATAATAGCCCCAAATTGGAAACAACCCAGATGCCCTTCAATGGGTGAATGATTAAACAAACTGTGCTACATCCATACCCCGGAATACCATTCAGCAACAAAAAGGAACAAACCATTGATGTATGCAACAACCTGGATAAATCTCCAGAGAATTATACTGAGCAAAATAGTGCCAATCACAAAAAGTTCATACTATATGGTTCCCTTTATATAACATTACTTAAAATGAGGAAATTTTAGAAATGGAGAACACATTAGTGGTTGCCAGAGATGAAGGGGCAGGAGGGAAGTGGATGTGGCTCTAAAAGGGCAACTTCAAAGGGGTGCTTGTAGCAATAAGAATGTTCTATATCTTACCCACAATGACATCAATTTCCTGGCTGAGATAATGTATTATAGTTGTGCAAGATAGTACTCCTGGGGGAAACCCAGGTAAAGGTTATATATCTCTCTTATAACAATCACAATTATCTCAAAATAAAAAGTTTATTAGGAAAAACAACTGTATACTCACATGTGTCTCCAATTTACTTTATAAACAACTAATAAACATACTATAGGCATGTACATACAAAAAGAGACTGAGATAGAGAAAGTGTTACAAAATGTTAATAATTGGTGGCTCTAAGTATACTAGTCTTTCAACTTTTCTGGAAGTATGAGAGTTTTCAAAATAAAGCACTGAGGGGAAAAAAGAACAGTCTCTAGTTTCTAGATCCTTTGATTTCCTCTTTCAAATGTTCCACAGCAAGATTACTTCTATTTGGCTGAGCTCTGTGTGTCCATAAGTACCCACAGCCTAGAGAAAAAGACAACAAACTATGTGGCCTTAGCCTCTGAGGTCTGATCTAAAGGGGATTAAAAAACACTCTGACAACTGGAGACGGAGCATGTCATAGGGTAAAATATAATCACATGTTTTACTGTGGAAAAAGCCAGCGTTATTATCACTCTGCTCAGTATATTTGGAAAGCATGCAGTTTCATGCCTGTCAATAAGAAAACTGGCTTTTTGCTTTTCTTTTTTAAAGCATGAATCCATTTAACCTCTCTCAAGTACAAGAATCCCTGAGTGACAGCGCTCCTCTGAGAACTCTCTTCAGCTATTCCGGGGAAGGTAGCAGAGGTATGTTATCTCTCTAAACAACAGCACTGATCTGGAGTCCTGCAGACCGGGGCTTGAGCCGCTGACTGCACGAACTGGCTAGATGGACCTCAGTGAAAAACGGCAATCATAACAAGACTAGCGTGGGACTTCCTGTGAGGATTTCCTGGGTACATGGAATATAAAGGGCTTAGCACACAGTAGGAGCACAATACAGTTTGCAATTATAAGTAGTCTTTAAAATTATTTCATTAAGGCTCTTTGATAAAAAGTAATTTTTAAAATATAATAAATGAATAAAATCATTTCATTAAGGCCAAGCAGCCAAAAGTACATTTTACAAGAACTCCTCATAAAATTATTTTAAAGTTAACATTTACCTCACATTGTTTTAGAATCATATGAAATAATGCATATGAGTTATAAAATTATAATTTTATAGCTTTATAGAATTATACAAATATAGGAATTGTGCTTACAAACAGCATAATATAGTGGAATGAATATAATATTTAAAATCAGAAGACCCAGAGTTAAGTCCTGACTCTACCGCTTACTGGGCCATGTGATTTCAAACTGCCTCAGATTTCTCATTTTCAAAAATGAGATAATATCCTCTGTGTGAGAGAACTGTAGAGATTAAAGTTTAAAAAAAAATCTATACAAGAATGCTACATAAAATTAAAGCACTTGTGACATTAACAAGTGTTAACGTTTCCTGCATGAAATGTCATTCATTATAATTAAATCTGTCAAAGTGTATAGAAAATTTCTAAATACTAATGATTAAGAAAAATTAGGGGCTTTTAAAAAGCAGGCCCACTTGAAACTAAAATCTCTAGTCTATCTTTACGTAAAGTCAAATGCATCTATTCAAAGTATTTCACTAGAGACTTCTATTGAGTTTTTTAGGTAGCCTTATGTTTGCAGTCCTGAATCTAACATTCTTTCTATGCAAGCCAGAGAAATGTGTCGCTTACAAAAGTTAGGTCAAAAGGTATTGCTTGCTGTACCATGTTTCAGCAAAGACATTCCTCAGTTTGAGGATCCTGCTTTTGCTGTTGCCTGTTCAAAGACTTTCCCAAAAGTACAAAATCCTCACGCTGAAGTATAAGCAGAGCCCTGAGGCTCAATAATCAATAACCAAAAAATCTAGAAATAGCCTTTACCGCCACAGGCAGATGACATACTACCACTGAAACCTGGCAGAGAAGAGTGTTAACGTTAAATACACTGGGATCTAGGTCCATTCAAAATAGAGATGTAGATCATAAAGCTAACAGAGGCTCAAAAGAGAGGCAAAGAACTCAGACATTATTTTTATTTATTTAAGTGCACAATTAAGAGAATTAATACCTGAAACAATAATAGGAAAGTATTTCTCAAAATTTGGAGAGAACCTACCTGGTAAAGGCAGGCTGCTGTTCCAAGGAAAAATGCAACAACGTAATTAAAATCTTCACCATCACTCTGCAAAAAACAAAATTAAAAGTTACTTTTTTCCTGGTGGAAGCCCATTTCCAAAAATAATCCATCAGCATAGGATACGGCAATGTTTATGCACAAATGGTCAAATTTTTATCAAAATGGTATATAAAAATTCTCAAGAGTCCTAAAAGTTCCAAGGAGTGTGAGGCACAGAGACTACCAGTCTTCCTCTGTTTTGGCCCATGAATTTCATCTTACCCATGTGTGAAAGGTGAAATGAAAATGAAATCACTTATGTCAAGGAGTTTTAAAATGGTGTCAGAGGCCATCTCCTCTAGATTTATGCACGTCCTCACCTAATGAAACCATGAACTCTGAACTGGGCCAAACTACAAATATTCCAAGGATTCTGCCTGAACCCCTGCAATTTGCTATAGTAAGAGAATTTGCTTAGGGACAGCCTTAGCAACCAATTATATTCAGCCAAGATTAGTTTTCTGATGCCAACACCAAACAAAATTCTTTGTAAACAACACATACAAACATTCCTTTCTGTCTTCTTTAAACCCTTGACTTTTGTACCCTAAAGGGACACAATTTGGGTTGCTACCCAATCTGTGCTCCCCAAGTTGCAATTCTGAGACCCCAAATAAATGCTCTTGTTTTATTTCAGCTCTGCCTCTTTTCTTAGTTAACCCAAGAAAAGATGAAAGCCAATGGGAAAATTTCCACATAAAGTAAAAAACCTCTCTTCTCTACTGGAAAAAAAAAAAAAAAAAAAAACAACATATAAAGATGTATAACACCCCAGTGGCCTATAAAGTCAATCCCGCTCACTAGGATCACTACTTGACTCAAATAAATATTGACAAACCTTACTATCAGGTAAGCAGATCATTGAATCATCCAATAAAGTAATTTGACATGATTAAAAAAACTGAAAAGTTACTGTCCACTAGAGTGTGCTAAATCCCAATGAGAACAGTCACACATGCTGTGCAAGAAAAACAGCCACCCAGAAGAAAAAGAGATACATCATACGCAGAATGTTTCTTTTCAAAGAAAACTAATGGAAAACTAACAGAAAACCCAAGTTTTTCTATTCTATTTTGATTCCTCTTAAATATCTATATTAAATTTCTTTCAGTGTTTTATGAGGTAAAACATAAAGCCCAGGCAGGAGCATTACATTTGGCCCTTATTTTAGAAAAAGTATCTTTACACAATGAAAATTTTCACAAGACATGGGAGTGTCTCTCATGACGTCTTCATGAAATAATATACAGAGAAAATTCCTTTTCCACTTGCCATCGGGCAACAGAACTGACCATAAGGCAGAGGGACAGTTGCTTATCTTGGTGAGATGATCTTAAAAGAGGAACCATTAATCTGTCTGGGATGCTTAGGTCTGTTCTACCTCAGAGGCACGGAAGGTCACAAAACCTTTCTAACTTTAATAATTCTAAGACTTTAAATTCTGCTTGTTTTTTCTTAATCCTTTATTTTTTAAATGATTTTTTTTCTGATTATAAAAGCTTATGTTCATTGTACAGAATTCGGAAAACAGACTGTTACAAAGAAAAAAATTCATATAGTCTATAATACCATAACCCTGGGATTATTACTAACCATTTCATGTATTTCCTTCCGATCTTTCTATACAAAAATATATGTACATTAAAAAAACGGAATCATACTTTTATATACTGCTTTTTAGTAGTACTACACATTTATCATAAACACTTTCTCAAGATACTGAATATTCCTCAACCACATGATTTGTAGTGATTATATAACCTTTCATTGTGGGGATATACCATTGATTTAATTACCCTATAATTGGATATTGGTTTTTCCATTAATTTATAATATCACTTTATAACTCTCTTAATTGTCTTTAGAACACTTAAGAGCATGTTCCTGGAGTCAGTCAGACCTGGGTTCAAGTCTATTTACTATCTGTATGGTCTTCGGACTATTTAACTTCAATTTCCTTTTTTAAAAAATAAAAGTTGTAGAGATTAAATAACATTTGCAAACACACAGAACGCTAACTGGCACACAGTAAGTACTCAAATTCATTCACCAACTTCTCTCTCCCTGAGGTTACTGTGTGCATCATTTATCAGATAACTAGATTACCTTCTAGTATTGTTTAAACCTGTAGTATACTGGCCTTATCTTCTTCAAGTAGACCCCAACCTCTTTTTTTTTAATTGAGGTATAATTGACATATAACATTTTATCAGTTTCAGGTGCACACCATAACAATTCTTTATTTGTATATATTGCAAAATGATCAGCATAATAAATCTAGTTATCATCTATCACCAAAGTT
Source organism: Callorhinus ursinus (assembly GCF_003265705.2). NCBI lineage: Eukaryota > Metazoa > Chordata > Mammalia > Carnivora > Otariidae > Callorhinus > Callorhinus ursinus. The sequence goes on along the minus strand of NW_027397063.1, from coordinate 58,944,222 downwards.
ACAAAACTTTTTCTTGTGATGAGAACTTTTTAAGTACTCTCTTAGCTATTTTCAATATACAACACAATATTATTGAATATAATCACCATGTTGATGTTACATCTCCCATAACTTATTTATTTTATAACTGGAAATTTGTACCTCTTGATCTCCTTCACCCATTTTGCCCACTCCCCCAATCCTACCACCCTAACCTTTCTTCAAGGCAGAAATTCAACCTTACTACTTGCATGAAACTGCACATAGTAGGAATTCAACAAATGCATGCCAAGTTGAGCTGAGCTTAAAAAAATCTATTTCTATGGACTTGCCAAAGATTGTCTATAAATATATTTTCCATTCAATAAATATTCAGTAAACACTTAGGAGTCAGGTATTATATTACTAGACCTGGAATAGAAGACAACTAAATCCATAAGAACTCAAGGAGTACGCTTTCTGATTAAGAAGGCAGATACATTAACCAACAATTCCCATTCAAAATGATAACTGATGGGACAGGTGGGTGTACAGGATATAAAAGGAGAGTACTGGCGGGAGCAAGATGGCGGAGGAGTAGGAGACCTGGATTTCGTCTGGTCTCAGGAATTCAGCTGAATAGGGATCAAACCATTCTGAACACCTACGAACTCAACAGGAGATCGAAGATAAGAATAGGAACAACACTCTGAACAGAAAAGCGACCACTTTCTGGAAGGTAGGACGTGCAAAGAAGTGAATCCAGGCGATATTCCGGAGGATAGACGGCGGGGGAGGGGACCTCCCCCCGCCGCTTCTGGCAACTGATAGAGCCGCGGAGCACAAAATCGGAACTTTTAGAAGTCGGCTCCGCTGAGGGACGTCGCTCCAGTGGCTAAGCGGGGGGTGGAACCCTCGCGGGACAGTGTGGTCTCAGGACCCTCAGGGTCACAGAAAGACCGGGGGTGCCTGAGTGCGGCAGAGCTCACAGGTATCGGAGTGGGGAAGCCAGCTGCAGAGACGGAGCCGAGGCGCGAACTCTCAGCTCGGGGTGGCCATAAACTGTGATCTGCGGCCCAATCGGGGCACGGCTCCCCAAGCAGGGACCCAACAAGCAGCAGAGCCGGGGAGACTCCCCTTCCTCCCCAGGGAGAAGCGGCGCGGAAGCGCACCGCAGGGATCTGCTGGGTTTGGAGACTCCACACAGGGTCGGGTGCCAGACATAGAAACACTCAATCACAGGCCGGGTGAGCACGGAGTGCTGCCGAAGACCGGGGAGACGGGAGTGACTGCTTTTCTCTGGGGGCACACTGAGGAGCGGGGCCCCGAGTTCTCAGCTCCTCCTGGTGGAGATTGGGAGGCCACCATTTTCACCCTGGTCCTCAAAAGCTGTACGGAGAACTTGCAGGGAACAAAAGCTCCTGAGAGCAAACCGGAGCAGCTTGCTTAGCCCGGACTCACAAGGCCGGGGCAATTCCGCCTCTGGCAAAGACATTTGGGAACCACGGCAACAGGCCCCTCCCCCAGAAGATCAGCACGAACAGCCAGCAAGCCAAGACCAAGTTTACCGATTAAGGAGAACGGGAGAACTCCAGCACTAGGGGAATACTGCACATAGAATTTATGGCTTTTTTACCATAATTCATTAGTTTTTCAAAGTTAATTTTTTTAACTGGTTTTTTTTTTGAATTTTTCTTTTTCCCTTTTTCAAACAACATCTTATCAATCCCTTTTTTAAAAAAAAACTTTTTATTTTTAATTTTTAGAGTCATATTTTTCTCCCTTCATAGTAGTTACCCTTATTTTTGGCATATATATATAAGTTGTTCTCTATTTAAAATTTTGAGATACAATTTCTTCTAACAGATCAAAATATACCCTAAATCACTAGTGTATGGCTTTGTTCTAATCTCCTGCCTGATCACATTCTCTCCTTTTTTTTTCTTTTTAAATCTTCTTTCTTTTTAAAAACTTATCAATTCCTTTTATAAAATCTTTTATAATTTTCATCTTTACAGTCATCTGCCATCCCTTCATTGTATCAACCCTTATTTTGTACATATATGTCTTTCTTCCTTTAAAATTTTAGCAGGCACTTTCTTCTAACAGACCAAAATATGCCCAAAAGCTAGTGTGTGGTGGCACTGATCTATGCACTAGCCTGATCATATTTGATCATATTCTGGTTTTTTTTTTGTTTTGTTCTGTTTTTGTTTTTATCTTTTTCCTTTTTTTTTTCTCTTTCTTTCCCTTTCTTGTCCCCTGGTTTCAGGTCTTTTCGGATTTGTATAGAGTATATTGGCTGGAGACGTTCTTAACCTGTAAGCATTCTGTTCTCTCATTCATCTGTTCTCCTCTGGACAAAACGACAAGACGAAAAAAATCACCTCAGCAAAAAGAACAAGAGGTAGTATCGTCTGCCAGGGACCTACTCAATACTGACATTAGTACCATGTCGGACCTAGAGTTCAGAATCATGACTTTAAAGATACTACCTGGGCTTGAAAAAAGTGGAAGTTATTAGAGAAACCCTTTCTGGAGAAATAAAAGAACTAAAATCTAACCAAGTCGAAATCAAAAAGGCTATTAATGAGGTGCAATAAAAAATGGGGGCACTAACTGCTAGGATAAATGAGACAGAAGAAAGAATCAGCGATATAAAAGACCAAATGATGGAAAATAAAGAGGCTGAGAAAGAGATAAACAACTACAGGATCACGAGGGCAGAATTCGAGAGATAAGCGATATGATAAGACGAAACAACATAGAATTGGGATCCCAGAAGAAGAAGAAAGAGAGAGAGGGGCAGAAGGTATATTGGAGCGAATAATAGCAGAGAACTTCCCTAATGTGGGGAAGGAAATAGGCATCAAAATGCAGGAGGCACAGAGAACCCCTCTCAAAATCAATAAAAACAGGTCAACACCCCGACATCTAATAGTAAAATTTACGAGTCTCAGACACAAAGAGAAAATCCTGAAAGCAGCTCAGGAGAAGAGATATGTAACCTACAATGGTAGAAACATTAGATTGGCAAAAGACCTATCCACAGAGACCTGGCAGGCCAGAAAAGACTGGCATGATATCTTCAGAGCACTAAACGAGAAAAATATGCAGCCAAGAATACTATATCCAGCTAGGCTATCACTGAAAATAGAAGGAGAGATAAAAAGCTTCCAGGACAAACAAAAACTAAAGGAATTTGCAAACACAAAACCAGCCCTACAAGAAATATTGAAAGAAGTCCTCTAAGCAAAGAGAGAGCCTAAAAGCAGCATAGATCAGAAAGGAAAACAGACAATATACAGTAACAGCCACCTTACAGGCAATACAATGGCACTAAATTCATACCTTTCAATAGTTACCCTGAATGTAAATGGGCTAAATGCCCCAATCAAAAGACACAGGCTATCAGATCGGATTAAAAAACAAGACCCATCCATATGCTGTCTGCAAGAGATTCATTTTAGACCCAAAGACACCCCCACATTGAAAGTGAGGGGGTGGAAAACCATTTACCATGCTAATGGACACCAAAAGAAAGCTGGGGTGGCAATCCTTATATCAGACAAATTAGATTTTAAAACAAAGACTGTAATAAGAGATGAGGAAGGACACTATATCCTACTTAAAGGGTCTATCCAACAAGAAGATCTAACAATTGTAAATATCTATGCCCCTAATGTGGGAGCAGCCAATTATATAAGGCAATTAATAACAAAAGCAAAGAAACACATTGACAACAATACAATAATAGTGTGGGACTTTAACACCCCCCTAACTGAAATGGACAGATCATCTAAGCAAAAGATCAACAAGGAAATAAAAACTTTAAATGAAACACTGGACCAAATGGACTTCACAGACATATTCAGAACATTCCATCCCAAAGCAACAGAATACACATTCTTCTCTAGTGCCCATGGAACATTCTCCAGAATAGATCAAATCCTAGGTCACAAATCAGGTCTCAACCGGTACCAAAAGACTGGGATTATTCCCTGCATATTTTCAGACCACAATGCTTTGAAACTAGTACTCAATCACAAGAGGAAAGTCGGAAAGAACTCAAATACGTGGAGGCTAAAGAGCATCCTACTAAAGAATGAAGGGGTCAACCAGGAAATTAAAGAAGAATTAAAAAATATCATGGAAACCAATGAAAATGAAAACACAACTGTTCAAAATCTTTGGGATGCAGCAAAGGCAGTCCTGAGAGGAAAGTATATAGCAATACAAGCCTTTCTCAAGAAACAAGAAAGGTCTCAAATACACAACCTAACCCTACACCTAAAGGAGCTGGAGAAAGAACAGCAAATAAAGCCTAAACCCAGCAGGAGAAGAGAAATAATAAAGATCAGAGCAGAAATCAATGAAATAGAAACCAAAAGAAGAGTAGAACAGATCAACGAACCTAGGAGCTGGTTCTTTGAAAGAATTAACAAGATTGATAAACCCCTGGCCAGACTTATCAAAAAGAAAAGAGAAATGACCCAAATCAACAAAATCATGAATGAAAAAGGAGAGATCACAACCAACACCAAAGAAATACAAACAATTATAAGAACATATTTTGAGCAACTCTATGCCAGCAAATTAGATAACCTGGAAGAAATGGATGCATTCCTAGAGATGTATCAACTACCAAAATTGAACCAGGAAGAAATAGAAAACCTGAACAGACCTATAACCACTAAGGAAATTGAAGCAGTCATCAAAATTCTCCCAACAAACAAAAGCCCAGGGCCATATGGCTTCCCAGGGGAATTCTACCAGACATTTCAAGAAGAATTAATACGTATTCTCCTGAAACTGTTCCAAAAAATAGAAATGGAAGGAAAACTTCCAAACTCATTTTATGGGGCCACCATTACCTTGATCCCAAAACCAGACAAAGACCCCATCAAAAAAGAGAATTACAGACCAATATCCTTGATGAAGATGGATGCAAAAATTCTCACCAAAATACTAGCCAATAGGATCCAACAGTACATTAAAAGGATTATTCACCATGAACAAGTGGGATTTATCCCTGGGCTGCAAGGCTGGTTCAACATCCACAAATCAATCAACGTGATACAGTATATTAACAAAAGAAAGAACAAGAATCATGTGATCCTCTCAACAGATGCAGAAAAAGCATTTGAGAAAGTACAGCATCCTTTCTTGATCAAAACTCTTCAGAGTATAGGGATAGAGGGTACATACCTCAATATCATAAAAGCCATCTACGAAAAACCTACAGCGAATATCATTCTCAATGGCGAAAAACTGAGAGCTTTCCCCCTAAAGTCAGGAACGCGGCAGGGATGTCCACTATCACCACTCCTATTCAACATAGTATTAGAAGTCCTAGCCACAGCAATCAGACAACAAAAAGAAATCAAAGGCATCCAAATTGGCAAAGAGGAAGTCAAACTCTCACTCTTTGCAGATAATATGATACTTTATGTGGAAAACCCAAAAGACTCCACCCCAAAACTGCTAGAACTCATACAGGAATTCAGTAAAGTGGCAGGATATAAAATCAATGCACAGAAATCAGTGGCATTCCTATACACCAACAAGACAGAAGAGAGACAAATTAAGGAGTCGATCCCATTTACAACTGCACCCAAAACCATAAAATATCTAGGAATAAATCTAACCAAAGAGGCAAAGGATCTGTATTCAGAAAACTATAAAATACTCATGAAAGAAACTGAAGAAGACACAAAGAAATGGAAAAATGTTCCATGCTCATGGATTGGAAGAACAAACATTGTGAAGATGTCAATGCTACCTAGAACAATCTACACATTCAATGCAATCCCCATCAAAATACCACCCACTTTTTTCAAAGAAATGGAACAAATAATCCTAAAATTTGTATGGAACCAGAAGAGACCCAGAATAGACAGGGGAATGTTGAAAAAGCAAAGCAAAGCTGGCAACATCACAATTCCGGACTTCCAGCTCTATTACAAGGCCGTCATCATCAAGACCGTATGGTACTGGCACAAAAACAGACACATAGATCAATGGAACAGAAGAGAGAGCCCAGAAATGGACCCTCAACTCTATGGTCAACTCATCTTTGACAAAGCAGGAAAGAATGTCCAGTGGAAAAAAGACAGTCTCTTCAAGAAATGGTGTTGGGAAAATTGGACAGCCACATGCAGAAGAATGAAACTGGACCATTTCCTTACACCACACACAAAAATAGACTCCAAATGGTTGAAAGATCTAAACGTGAGACAGGAGTCCATCAAAATCCTAAAGGAGAACACAGGCAACCTCTTCGACCTCAGCCGCAGCAACTTTCTCCTAGAAACATTGCCAAAGGCAAGGGAAGCCAGGGCAAAAATGAACTATTGGGATTTTCTCAAGATAAAAAGCTTTTGCACAGCAAAAGAAACGGTCAACAAGGGCACCTGGGTGGCTCAGTTGGTTAAGCAACTGCCTTCGGCTCACGTCATGATCCTGGCATCCCAGGATCGAGTCCCACATCAGGCTCCCTGCTCAGCGGAGAGCCTGCTTCTCCCTCTGACCCTCCCCCCTCTCATGCTCTCTCTCTCATTCTCTCTCTCAAATAAATAAATAAAATCTTAAAAAAAAAAAGAAACGGTCAACAAAACCAAAAGACAACCGACAGAACGGGAGAAAATATTTGCAAATGACATATCAGATAAAGGGCTAGTATGCAAAATCTATAAAGAACTTACCAAACTCAACACCCAAAGAACAAATAATCCAATCAAGAAATGGGCAGAAGACATGAACAGACACTTTTTTAAAGAAGACATCCAAATGGCCAACAGACACATGAAAAAGTGCTCAACATTGCTCGGCATCAGGCAAATCCAAATCAAAACCTCAATGAGATACCACCTCACACCCGTCAGAATGGCTAAAATTAACAAGTCAGGAAATGACAGATGTTGGCGGGGATGCGGAGAAAGGGGAGCCCTCCTACACTGTTGGTGGGAATGCAAGGTGGTGCAACCACTCTGGAAAACAGTATGGAGGTTCCTCAAAAAGTTGAAAACAGAGCTATCATACGATCCAGCAATTGCACTACTGGGTATTTACCACAAAGATATAAATGTAGGGATCCAAAGGGGAACGTGCACCCCAATGTTTATAGCAGCAATGTCCACAATAGCCAAACTGTGGAAAGAGCCAAGGTGTCCATCGACAGATGAATGGATAAAGAAGATGTGGTATATATACACAATGGAATATTATGCAGCCATCAAAAGGAATGAGATTTTGCCATTTGCAATGATGTGGATAGAACTGGAGGGCGTTATGCTGAGTGAAATAAGTCAATCAGAGAAAGACATGTATCATATGATCTCACTGATATGAGGAATTCTTAATCTCAGGAAACAGGTTTGCTGGAGTGGTGGGGGATGGGAGGGATGGGGTGGCTGGGTGAGAGACATTGGGGAGGGTATGTGCTATGGTGAGCGTTGTGAATTGTACAAGACTGTTGAATCACAGATCTGTACCTCTGAAACAAATAATGCAATATATGTTAAGAAAAAAAAAAGATAGCAGGAGGGGAAGAATGAAAGGGGGTAAATCAGAGGGGGAGACGAACCATGAGACATGATGGACTCTGAAAAACTGAGGGTTCTAGAGGGGAAGGGGGCAGGGGTATGGGTTAGCCTGGTGATGGGTATTAAAGAGGGCACATACTGCGTGGAGCATTGGGTGTTATGCACAAACAATGAATCATGGAACACTACATCAAAACCTAATGATGTAATGTATGGTGATTAACAGAACAAAAAAAATTTAAAGAAAAAAAAGGACCCTTTTATCCAATACGAGTCATGAACAATAATAAAATAGACTCCAATGAGAGAAAATTAAAAGCAAGTCCCCAATTCTGTATATATTTCCAGGTTAACTTGGGCTGAAAGGATGTACTTGTTGAAGTTAATCTAATTTGTACCCCTAATCCTACCCTTTTCAAACTCTAAATTTATCACAGTGCCCTCTGCAATCTGGCATTCCTTTCTCTCCTTCTGTTTGACTACTGTCCAGTCCATCCTTTAGGACACAGAATCCTTAGAAGATAGATATTTCCAATGCTACAGAGTGCTCCTTCATTATTCTTACAACAAGACATGGAAAAGTATTTCCAAGCACCAGTCACTTACCAAAGCATTTTTCCTCTATACTGATATAAAATTCCCAACGACTGGAATAATAAGAATCTCTTTTAGTCCAATGAATTTCCAAAAGCAGTGATTCTCATTTAGGTGCGAAGATCAGAATTTGCTGGAAAATCTTTTTAAATCACCTATGAGTGACAAACTACCTGTGGACTATATTCCTCCCAACTCTGTAGTCTTGTTTCCTTATCCCTTTCTCTGAGCATCCCTGTTTTAGAAACCTCAATTATTGATGAGTGTATGTGGAATATGTCAGGTGGCTACGACAGAACAAAGATTTAAAACAATCCTAAAGGAACCAAGTAACCAGGTGTCCATAGTTTCCAGGCAGCTAAAAATCCCATATGGATCAATTTACAGTTCCTTGGATCAGATGAGAAGGAAACACTGTTGGAATAAATTTAGTCTAGGACAACAGTGAAAAAGAAAGAATTCCATATCAACCATTAGAAAGACACATCTCAAAGATACAAGCATCCATTGAGTCCCCAAATTATAAATGATCTACTAATAAAAAAAAAACTTTTTCCCTATTTGTAATTCACCCCATGCTTCCTTCACACTCCAGCACCACAGTGTTAAGGAACCATTTAAAACAATCAAAAAACCTTGAAGCCTCTAGGGAAACTGTGAACTCTAAGACAGAGGCAGTAAGAAGCTACAAAAACCCAGGAAAAATGCTCAGGCTCCCTTTAACCCCTACAAAAATATTTACCTTTACTTTACTGAAATGTTACTCGAAAATCTACTTATTAGGTTGGGTTAACCGAAGTTGTCCTTTTTTTTTTATGTTTAAATAATAGGTGCTAATATTTTAATTAATATTCATTTTTATTAATTAAAATCTGAATAGTATATTCATACGGTTCAAAGAATAAAAATAATATACAAGGCATATACTCATTCCTACCCTGCTTCCCATCTATCCAGTCTCATTCCTACCCTGCTTCCCATCTATCCAGTTCCTACTGCATTTTTTAGTCTCTTATTGTTCCAGAGTTTCTTTATGCAAATTAAAAGATATTACTATTTTCCCTGGTCATGTTTGGTGGGAGTATTTGGGGCTGAGTTGAGAGGGACTAGTGGGTGCAGGGTCAGGGGATCTCCACTGGCTTTCTCAAAATGGCCACCATTCTCAGAGGGCACAAAATTGTACACCTGACCTACAACATGAATCACATTTCTACACCCGGGTTCTACCCTGGCCAGGACACTGACATGCCCTCCTGGCCTGTGTGAAGGGTAAGGCTCAGCCCCTCCATGAGAAGAGAAAGCCAATCCACCATTTCCTAAGAGGTGGCTGGGTACAACAGGCTGTACTTTAACTGCTAAGTGGAGCCACACCTCATGAAAAATCAAAGCCCAGAGGCTGCTCCTCCCTTCCCGGTCTTTGTTTAATGTTGGTGTGTGGTATGCACGTGCGTGTGTTTAAATTAATAGATTTTTATCTTTAGAACAGGTTGACAGAAAATTAAGCGGAGTGTGTACTACAGAGAGTTCCCAGATACCCAGCTCTCTCCCTGCTCAGTTTCCTCATTATTAACATCTTACATTAATGTAGTACACCTGTTACAACTGATGAGCCAACAGTGACACATTAACTAAAGTCCATAGTTTACATTAGGGTTCACTCTTTGTGTTGTATGTTCTTTGGGTTTTGACAAATGTATAATGGCATAATCACCATTACAGTAACATACTGAAGAGTTTCATGGCCTTAAAATCCCATGCCCCAACTATTCATCCCTTCCTACCTCCCTCCAAACCCCTGCCAACTACTGATCTTTTCACTTACTGTCTCTATAGTTTTGCCTTTCCTAGGAGGTCATATAGTTGTAATCATGTAAGTATGTGGTATTCTCAGACTTCTTTCATTAAGCAATGCGCATTTAAGGTTTAGCCATGCCTTTTTGTGGCTTGAGAGCTCATTTCTTTTTATTACTGAATAACACTCCATTGTACAGATTGCCACACTTTATTCTTTCACCTTTTGAAGGACATCTTAGTTGGTTCTAGTTTTTTGAAATCACAAGCAGATATAAACATTCATGTGCAGGTTTTTGCGTGGACATAAGTTTTCTATTCATTTTAGGTAAATATACCTTGGAGCATGATTGCTGGATTATATAGTAAGGCTATGCTTAGCTTTGTGAGACAGCCAAACTGTCTTCTAAAGTGACTGTACCATTTGGCACTCCCACTAGCATTGAATGAAGAGTTCGTATTGTTACATATCCTAACATTTTGTCAGTGTTTTGGTTTTTGCCATTCTAGGAGTTTAGTGGTATCCGATTGTTTTAATTTGCAATTCCTTAGTGACAATATGATGTTGGACATCTTTTCATGTGCTTGTCAACTGTGTATCTACTTTGGTGGGGTGTCTATCCCATTCTTTTGCCCAATTTTTAATTGCATTATATACTTTGAGTTTTAAGAGCTCTTTGTTATGTTTCGGACACATGCCCTTTGTCAGATGTGTTCTGTAAATATTTTCTCCTAGTCTGTGGCTTATCTTTGCACTCTCTTAATGTCCTTCATAGAACAAAAGTTTTTAAACTTTCATGGATCGTATTTGTGGTGCTGTATCTAAAAAGTCATCACCAAACCCAAGGTCATCTCGGTTTTCTCCTGTTTTATAAGTTTTATATCTTACATTTAGGTCTGTGATCCATTTTGAGTTAACTTTTTTTAAATTAAAGGTATAAAATCTGTCTGGATTTATTATTTTTTTGCATGTGGATGTCTAGCTATTCCAGCACCATTTGTTGAAAATATTCTTCTTCCTCCACTGAATTGCTTTTGTTCCTTTGTCAAAGATCAGTTGACTATACTTGCATGGGTGTATTTCTGGGCTCTCTAATCTGTTCTATTGATCCATCTGTCTATTGTTTTGCCAATGTCACAATGTCTTGTTATAGCTTAATAGTAAGTCTTGAAGGAGTGCCTGAGGGGCTCAGTCGGTTAAACACCTGCCTTCTGCTTGGGTCATGATCCCAGTCTGGCGTAAGGCTCCTTGCTCAGCAGGGAGTCTGCTTCTCCCTCTCCCTGCCACTCCCCCTGCTTGTATGCATGCTCTCTCTCTGTCAAATAAATAAAATCTTTAAAAAAAAAAAAAAGTCTTGAAGTTGGGTAGTGTCAGTGCTTTGATTTCTTTTTCCTCAGTATTGTGTTGGCTGTTGCAAGTCTTTTGCCTTTCCATATAGTATCATTTAGTCAATATCTACAAAATAATTTTCTGGGATTTTGTTTGGGGTTGTGTTGAATCTACAGATCAAGTTGGGAAGAACTAACATCTTAACAATACTGAGTCGTCCCACTCATGAACTTGGAATGTCTTTCCATTTATTTAAAACTTCTTTCTTATCAGAGTTTTACAGTTTTTCTCATATAGATCTTGTTTATATTTTGTTAGATTTATTCTTAAGTGCCTCATTTTTGGGGATGCCAATATAAATAATATATTGCTTTAATTTCAAATTTCAATTGTTCCTTGCTGATATAAAGTAATTGACTTCTATATATTAACTTTGGATCCTGTGACCGTGGTATAATCATTTATGAGTTCCAGGAATTTGTCAATTCTTTGGGATTTTCTACATAGACAATCAGGACATCTGTGAAAAAAGACAGTTGTATTCCTTCTTTCCCAATCTGTACGCATTCTGTTTTCTTGTCTTACTGCATTAACTAGGTTTCCCAGTACAAGGTTGAATAGGAATGGTTAGCGGAGACATCCTTGTCTTGTTCCTGATCTTAGGGAGGAAGCATCTAGTTTCTCATCAGGTATGGTATTAACTGTAGGGTTTCTGCAGATGTTCTTTATCAAACTGAGGAAGCTCCCCTTTATTCCGAGTTTGTGGTGAGTTCAACAGGTACTGGATTTTGTCAAATGCTTTTTCTGTACCCACAGACATGATCATATAATTTTTCTTCTTTAGCCTGTTGATGTGATGGATTACATTAACTGTTGAATGTTGCACCAGCCTTGTATACCTGGAATAAATCCCACTTGTCTGTGGTATATAATCCTTTTTATATATCGTTGGATTCAATTTGCTAATATCTTGTTGAGGAGTTTTCCATCTGTGTTCATGAGTTACACTGGTCTGTGATGTCTTTTTTATATGTCAACAGGCTGAGAAATCTCGGAGCCATCAGTCAGTTCCACGTAAGTGGTAATCAGTTTAATCAGATTATTGTTCTTCTAAAACCTAAACAACAACTGTGATGAGGTAAAGACATGACGGTGCAGAGGGAAAACATGAAACACTCAGAAATCAAGGCAGGCATCAGCCAGCTGTAGCAGCTCAAAAGCATGAAAAGCTGTAGTTTATACTGTTTTCCTTATTTTTGAAGTTGTGAATCAGAGGAGGGAGAAAGAACGAACCAGTCCAGGAAGATGAGGGATAAGATATGTGAGTGCCTGAAACTATTTTCTTTAATAGGTTTTGTGAGATAAAACAGCCTTGTCAGATTTTTAACTTAAAAATAATGGGGGTCTAAGCCCCCAGTTCCACACTCAGACCCTGTCTTCTGGGTCAGAGATGGTAAGGCTCTGTAGCACAAAAATTTTTCTACCCAGATCTGCTCCCTCCCCTCAGTTATCAATTTGATAATTTCAAACCTGAGAATTTTTTTTAACCACAGAAAACCATCTTCACAATTTTTGCCAACTCTAAATTGTACCATTTACTTAATAAATTCCATAAAGTTATTAAAATTAATTTTAAAAGGAAAATTTTATATCTCCATCATTAATCTTACCAAATACAGAAGCTACACATTAACATACACTAAAAACATAACTCCTAAAATTAAAAATGTTTATCCCTCTACCACCTAAAGTCATCTACTGTGCAACTAGTGGTAAACGTGCCTCATACTTTGAGAAATAATCATCAAATCGAGCCTGCTCCTTCATTTTATAAGTAATGAAACTGAGGACCAGAAAGTAAAGTGAGCTACTTAAGGTCACAGAGCTAATCAGGAGCTGAGCTGGAGCCAAACCTCTCTCTCTTTCCTCCACACACACCAACTCTTCACCCACCTATACTACTGTTCTTTCCCCTTTTTTAAGAAAAGGAAGAAGGTATCTTATTTATTAACTTTTCAGTCAGCTTTCTCCAAATTGCCTTTTTTTTGGTAGGCCGTCTAACTGGCTCAAAACTGAACTCGTGCTGGAGTAAAGCTGACTTGGCTAGAGAACAGGGACAGGAACACCAAGGGACAGTAGCCAGCTGCCCTGTGCCTGAAAGCGAAGAGGGGTTTTTACCTCAGGGCTCAGGATGTTTGAAAAGTCATGAGAAACCTACCCCTACCCACTCAAGGGACAGCTCAGCTGCCTGGAACCTGTGATGTCCTCTGCTATTGGCTGCATACAGCTGAGGACATTCGGAGGGTACTCAGAATGGTGCTCTCAGAGTGTTCCCCAAACTAACAAGCAATTTTAAAAAAGAATATAAGGTGTGTTAAGTGGGTTTTTAAGAATGGTATTCTGAGCTTAATGCTGACCAAAAACAGAGAACTAATTTACATGTGGAAGTGTCCCCCCAAAAAAAAAAAAAAAAAAAAAATTTTTTTTTTTAGAGGAAGTGAGTAGAAACAAAGGTAAGGAAAACTGTCCAGTCTGAAATGTGCTAAACTTTAAGAAAGGAAGTTTCAAAAAGTTTACAAAAAGAGAAAAATTTAGTATATTCTGATAGTCACAGTCTCTGGAAAAAACTCCACTGGAGAACAAAATAGTTGTAATATTTGAAAAAAATAGTGGTTTCAGGTAGCCACCAACAAAAAGGAAAAAGAACAGATAAAGTGGAAATACATAAAAGTAGGACAGAAACCTGCCCATAACTGCCCCCTTTTTTCTTCCATGCCCCTCTGTCCACTCAGATCCTTTTAGGTCCAGCTCACCCCTTCTCCACAAAGCACCTTTCTCCTATGCTGACTTACATTGACTGCTCCTCTTCCAAACTCTACATACTTGGCAATTATTCATATGCTGCTTTGCCCCTCCCAATTCGACTCTAGGCTCTGAGACGGCAGCGCTCATGTCAAACATACCTTGGTGTCCCCAGAGTACCTAACTGTGCCTCTTGCAGAGTAGATAAATAAATACATGCTGAGTCAAAGAAGCCAACGAGAAATCATTGTTCTTAGAGGAAAGGGAGACTAGGGAAGGCATAAAGAATACAGAATCTGAACATGCACCACAAACTGTACTACACCCAAATCAATTCAAATCAACTGAGTTACAAGTAGAATCAACAGGCACAGTCACCTGAAATTGCAAAAATAGTACAGTACCTGCAAAAGACTTTCTATGGCATGAAAACCTCGAATTAAATTCAGAGCTCCACATAAAAGACTGAGGATAAATGCCACAATCCCTGACAGAGTCGCTGGTTCCAGTCGCTGGTGAGCTGGAAAAGAAATGGTTAGAAATGAACACCACTATCGCATGTCAATACCTAAACTTATGTAAAATGAAATTCCCTTCTCAATTTAAATGGGTCAAACACGGATTAATCTTCATAAAGTTATTTATTAAGATATTAGTAATTATTTTTTTTAAATGTCTGACAAAAAGATAGTTTCATTGCCCCGAACTCAAGCTCAATCAACTTCTTTTTCTCTACTTTTTTAACAGACATCTAATGTGCACTTGGGGTATACAGGCACACATCTGGCAGTGAATCATGTAAAAAAAAAACAAAAAACCTAACTGCCTAAATATGTCTGCCATTTGCAAGGAGTTGCAAATATTTGCAAAGGTGACTTTGCCTGAAAGATCACTGCATAATTCCTACTTTTTCTGAAAACGCTTAGATAATATTTTTAAAAAACAAACATAGCTTGCTTTTTTTAAGCAAAACTCTTATTTGGGTTCCAGGGCTATAAATATCCTGGGATATAGGTGAAAGCTCCTGTATAATCACCAATCTGAACTTCACAATAGAATGGTCCTATAGCTATGAAGTTCCTGATCTCTGAAGACCACTTGAGGACCACTACAAATGATAAAACACTAGCTGAAGAAGTGACCACTTCATCTTCACAAATGCATCCCCTTATCTGTCAGGGCTTGAGCAGTGTAAGATATTTAGTTATACGACAGTTTCACTTTATCATCGTCTTGGGCTTAACAGAATTAACAACTGAGTCTAAATGAAAATACAAAACTAAATAATCATCTAGACCTCAAAAAAGAGACAGAAGGAAAGAGAGGACAACAGAACTACAGTTAGATCATTTTATTTAAATCACTGAAGTGTAAAAAGCCCTAACAATGAAGTTAATGGGGTGGAACATTAATATAAGGAAAGGCTTAAATCTTTGCAACTTATATTCAGCCATTACAGCAGAAAAGCTTCCCTAAACAGTTCACAGAGACACAAAACCCCACATATCACAAGAAAGTATTTGTTCCTCAAGTTCAGCAGAAAATGCTAAGATGGGAAACATTTTCTGTACTTTCTTCTGTGCCTAAGCTGATTGCTGGGTCTCTCAATCAATTTCCTTGAGATTTTAATATGAAAACAAAAAATTAAATATCTCTATAAAGTATTAATACCAAGTTTTATTTCAGTTGAGAAAAAAAAACTCACAATTTAAAAATCTATTCAACTAGTCTACCAATTAGTCATGTTTTGTATCTCCTGTCCAACCCTACCCATACCCTCTCAGTAGTAAGGAAAAACTGGCCCCTAATAAAAAAAGAAATCCTTAATATGGGCCTCAAGCATAAAACTACCTGACTACTAAACAGATTACATAAATCGTACTTCTAAAGTATACACACAAGTTTACCTTAACAAAAAACCCAAATAATATTCTGTATTATAACTAAAAAATCTTAGCTGTTTATGGTCAAGTATGGCCATTCTTGAATGGGAAAATATTACCATTTTAAGGTGTTGATCAATGTCTATTTAAGAAATAACTGAGTATATAAATTAACGTTTCTAATATTTATCTCTTGGCCTTAGAACACTCTCCTTATAATTATAACATACCATTTATTATTAAAATTATTTCAAAATGACCAGAAATATTTTTAAAAGCATGAAAGCAAATGACAAGTCTCTTTTAACAAAGACAAGGCATGTATTATGCTGAAGGACAGGCTGGAGCTGTGCCAAATCACTGTGGGAAAGAAATTTTCAATTTTCAGATTCACCCACTCCCACCCTATCTCCTTCCTTAGGACCGGTGGGAATGATTACCAAGAGAAAACTCCATCTGCATATAACATGAGGGTGACACTCCCTAAGGACAACTTCTCATGTTAACAACTGAACAAGATACTTAATCACATTTTAATGTATTATGTGCTATCTGCTACTTTCTTTTTCAGTGAAACAAATTTTAGATTCATTGTTATCCACAAATGCTTACTTCACACTTCAATTTGGCACCATGATAGGTACTATTAGGTACAGAGTAAATTTGGAACAGTAACAAATGAGGGGCAACGTAGAAAAAAAAAGTTACTGAATCCAAAATAGTGTTACCTGGTCAGTTTTTGTTGTTTTTGCTATTACTGTCTTTTGCTACAATGCCTTTTCTTTAATTAGTCTCCTTGAGCCCAATAATGGCATTTTCATGCCAAAATTAAATTTTGTATGAGCCAATAATTAATGCAGTTTAGAAAAGTTCCTAAAGAAGTAAATCTCTTGGAACCAAAGGCTATTGCTTATAGGGAATTAATATATTTACTCAGCAAATACCTTTTAGCATGATTCTGTGTAAGACGTTGTGCTTTAGAAAATACAATAAACGATTTACACTGCACAATCTGCCCTCAAGATACTTCAGTCTTTTGAAGGGAATATAACAGAAAAGCCTGTAAAAGTAATAAGCACTCTAAACTAAAAGAGTTTAAGAAATTCTGAAGAGGAGGGGCGCCTGGGTGGCTCAGATGGTTAATCATCTGTTTTTGGCTCAGGTCATGATCCCAGGCTCTTGGGATCAAGTCCTGCATCGGCTCCCTGCTCAGCAGGGAGTCTGCTTCCCCACCCCTACCCTCCCCCGTCCCCCTGCTTGTACTCTCTGTCAAATAAATAAATAAAATCTTAAAAAAAAAAAAAGAAAGAAAGATAAAAGAAAAAAAATTCTGAAAAGGAAGATAACTAGGGGGAAGGTGGTGATACAGGAGTGGTAAGAAAACCAGGGAAGATCTTTAAAGACGGTTAAAATTTAGACAGGCACAAATGGGAAAACTGCATTTCCACAGAGAAAAGAATGTGAGCATGGAGGTGGAAATGAGACGCAAATAATAAGAGCATGAACAACAATAACAACTACTACTACTACCTCTGCTAATCTTACTAATAGTGGCTGTTCTCAATGTACCGGGCACAAGCGCTTATATACATGATCTCATGTCACCCCTCCAAGAACCCACTGCAGTAGGCACTATAATTATCCTTATTTTTTCAGATGAAACGAAGGTTTAGGGAGATTAGGTAATTTGCCCAAAGTTAAGTAAATGAACTGGGATTTAAACCCAGGTAGCCTGACACTAGAACTCATGTTCTTAACCACTTTGCCACTGGGCATTGTTACTGGTTTTGTTTGGCTTAAAAGGATGTTTATGAAGAGTAGGAAGAAATAAGGTCAGAAAGGGGGGTTGAAGCTAATTAATAGACAGCTGGAAATACTAGACTAAAAATTATGAACAAGTTAGACAATGGGGAAACACTGAAGAGCAAGACACCAATATAATTAACGCTATGCTTAAGAAATATTAATCTATCAATGTGCTGTAAGGAGATTAAAAGCAGGAAGACAAATAATATTTTCTCAGTGCTTTCTTGGTAGGTACACTTTGTCCCACTTATCCTTCAAAATGCAGTACTTCATAAGGCAGGAATGACTAACTTCTCGGTGTCTGAATTTTTTCATCTGTCAGTGGAGATGTTAAATAATCTGCTATAAATCAGACAGCTAGTAAGTGTCATCTTCACAATTGGCACTTGGGTCTACAAGACTACAAAGCCTATGCTCTTTCTACAAATCTACCTTAGGGAGTCACTGCAAAAGACTGGCTGATATGAGGGCCTGAATTTGGAAAGTGACAGCAGGAATGAAGAAGAAAGAGGTGAGCGATATTACTGGGGTTAAAACTAGTAGACATAAGAACTATTTAGATATGGGAAACAAAAGGGAAGAAAATTAGATAAAATGTCAAGGTTTTAAGTGTGGATGATTAGAAAGTTAATGGTGCTACCAACAAAGTGACTGGAAGAAATTCAGGTTTGATCAAGAGTGGAGACATTTTAAACGTATCAAACTTGTAGTGATAATGAGGCGTGTTCAACCAGCAACGGAAGAACGGAAGAGTAGCAGAGCTGGAGAAACAGATGAGGTTTGTATCTGAAAGGAAGGGCTGGGGTGAGATTACTAAGGAAAGAAGTAGGCTAAGGGCAAATCTTTGGCAAACAGTACCTTCACAGGGAGGATGAGGAGTCAGGAAGACAGATTTAGGAGAAGAGGAAGAAGAGCGAGCCTCAGAAGCCTAGGAAGGGGAGGCCATCTGGAAGAAAGATATGTATATCAATGCCTGTGGACAGGCCAAAGACAGTCTGAACTCAAAACAAAAAAATATTAGATTTATTGACTAAAAGATGGTTGTTGACCCTTTATAAAACAGTTTTAGAAGAGTGAAGGAAAAATTCAGACCGCAAGATGCTAAATAACTGTTGATGGTAAGACAGAGAAGCAGTGTGTGAATGCTACCACCGTTGAAGAAAACCAGGATGACAGCCTGACAGATAGGACTGAGAAATAATTATTTTTCCACTGTAATGCAGGAGAGGAGGGAGATCTGAATACATTTATAAGTAGAATGAAAAAAATTCAGTGAAGAGGAAATAAGAGTCAAGAAAAAGGGAAAATGATGACAGAGAATACCAGAACAATCATTAAGATTCAAAATGATGGTACCATTCTAAACTTCAAACATCATCATAATACCACAATGCCTATGCTTTGAGTAAAAACAAAGTTCAGGAGGTACAGTCATTCAATGATGGCCCAAATATCTGGAGAAACAGGTTTTAGAACATACAAGAGAAATGTTAGGTCAATTCCATCTAAATGAGCATAATTTATGACTAAATGATGACTGAGGCTAATTGTATGGTATTAAAAACACTATTCTCTTCACCAGTGAGGCCCTCTCTCACATCATTACCTGTCAAAAGCCTGTATGTCCTTCAAGGCCCTGGGGCTTAAAAGTGGTACTTCCTATTTATCTCTGTTTATCTCTTTTGGAACATGTATCACATTCTATCTTGTATTTTACTTATTGGCGTGTGTGTGTGCGCGCATGTGTGTGGGAGAGAGAGAGAAAGAGGGAGGAAGAGAGAAGAGAGAAAGAGAGATCAGGAAATTTATTTGCCTTGTGGGACAACTGCCAAATAGAGTACCATTCTCAGCCAACTGACAAATTGTCTATAAAATTACACAGGTGGAAAAAAAGGCTGATTAACCTAGTGTTTATCCTAAAAATAACGTGTCAAAGAAACAGAAAAATGTATTGAATTTAGAGTTTTGTTAAGTTTTTTTAAATAAAAGCAGAATATAAAATTAAAAAGATTAGCAACACTAAATGTTGGTGAGAACGTAGAGCAACTGAAACTCATACCCTCCTTGTGGAAATGCAAAATCGTTTTTTTTACTTTAGAAAACCAGAAATTTCTCAAAGAGTCAAACATGTACCTCACTTTTGACTTGGCAAATTCCACTGCTATTTACTCAAAAGAAATGAAAACATGTCCACAAGACAACCCAAAACTGGAAACAAGCTAATGTTCATCGGCAGGACGACTGTGGCCTGTTCATACAATGACTACTACTCAGCAACAAAAAGGATCAAAGTACAGAGACCTACAACATAGGACATTGTACTAAAAGAAGCCAAACACTATAAAGTCTTGTTTATATAAAGTTCTAGAACAAACAAAATTAAAAATAACTAGAGTGTAAAAGATAAGAATACTGGTTGTCTGGAGGCAGGGTGGAGACTGGGAAGAGACATGAAAGAACTTCCTAGGGAGATGGAAATATTCTATATCGTGACAGGAATATGTATTAGTTTTTTTTCTATATTCTGTATTTTGATGCTTTGATATCTTGGGGCCTTGCTGGCCCCAGAGGACAGCCCTTCCCAGGGCTATCTAATTCCTAGAGATAGCAAACAACTTACCTCTAAGAGTGCTTTCCAAAAGCAAGCCCCCTAATCCAAAGCCCACACTTTACCTCCTCTATGGGGCTCTCACACTCAGAGCCACTATCCCCCTGCCCGACTCACCCCAAGGTCAGGTATCAGACAACTAAGACAACTTACCCTATATCCCTGAGCCTGCTGTAAGTACTCAAGCTAGCCAGTCTAAACCTGCTTACCCTGCCTCCCTCCAGTTCCTTCCTAGGGAAAGCACAATAAATGCTCTTGCTCACGTTTTCCTCCTACTCCTTTACCTCCTAACCAACACCTGCACTTCACCCCCATGGCCCTGGGTGGAATAGTGTGCACCCTTCTCATGGGATCTGAGAATAACAAACAACCTTTGCAGTGGCAGCTGTCTCCTGATCTGTTGGCCTTATCATACCTGAATAATAAAATCTATACTTTTGAAAAGAGTGGTTTATACAAATGTATCCATGTGTCTAAACCATATAGCAAAGATTTGTGCATTTTAATATGTGCAAATTTCCATTAAAAAAGAAAAGAACCTCAGGGGCGCCTGGGTGACTTAGTCAGTTAAGCGTCTGCCTTCAGCTCAGGTCATGATCCCAGGGTCCTGGGATTAAGTCCTCAGTCAGGCTCCCTGCTCTGCAGGGAGCCTGCTTCTCCCTCTCCTCCCCACTTGTGCTCTCTCTATCTTAGTCACTCTCTCTCTCTCTCAAATAAATAAAATCTTAAAAAAAAAAGAACCCCAGAAGTAAATTATAAAGTAGATGAGTGGATAGTGGGTGGGGATACAGATGAAACAAGAATGCAAGATGTTGATATAGTTATTATAATTGGGTGACAGGTACAGAAAAGTTCACTATACTATTCTGTTTACTTTGTAGCTGTTTAAAATTTCTCCATGATAAAATGTTTTAAAAACAAAAAGGGTAAAAGTAGGACATAGTGCTTAACTTATTAACATACTGACCCTATGATGGATAGCAGAACATCTGTAGACTTCAGAAAATTATAGAAAAAAATTCATGCTAGCCTGTGGGGGGGAGGGGTCAAAAGGTCAAAAAGAGAAAAAGTCAAGAAACCAAAAGTAAGATACTCTAACAGAGAAAAAGGCCTGAAAAGTAATGTCTGTCAAATAACTATTAACCAGATTCCAAAATAGAGTAAATAATTTTATTTAGGAAAACTCAGAGACTACAGAAAGTATTACCCAGGCTTTGTCTGGATTAAAAGAAAATTTTATGTTAATATTAAAATAAGTTCTAATTGTGAATTACTTTAAAAACTTCTCTTTCTTAAAACTTCTCTTTCTTAAAACAATTATCAAATCCCAGATTTTCCATTTTCCCAGTGTTTCCTGTCTGGCGATCCAGGATACCACTGCAGACTACAGGTCAGAGTGGGGACTTAACGGGAGTCAAACAATACATGAACTTTCTAACAGAATTTGTCTCTTGGTATGTCAAGTTGGATGGACCCCTACCCCAAATTAAAGATTCATTTTCTAGATCCTGAGTGTGTACATTAATGGACAGATATTCTGGCAGCAAAACTGACTGCCAGACCTATGGAATTAGAACTATTAGAGAAGGAAAGGCCAATGGAAGCCATGGAGCTTCCCCCACCCAAACATCATCAAAATATTAATCCCTAAGGTAAAGGCAGAAATCAGTGTCACCATCCAAAGCTTATTAAAATATGCACAGATAGTGATTCCTACTACACACCCATTTAACTCTCCAGTTTAAGGCTCCAAAATGAGAGTGCCTTAGAGGATGACAACAGATTACTGTGGGTTCCAACTGCACATGCTTTTCTACATACAGTCTCCATATGGAACAACAATTAATTCCATGACATGTAGGTACTAATTTGCTAACACTTTCTTCTCTACCCTAATAAACAGAGAAAATAAGATGCATTTTACTTTTACCTGATAAAGATAGCAGTACATAGGAGCGCCTGGGTGGCTCAGTCAGTTAAGCGTCCGACTCTTGATTCTGGCTCAGGTCATGATCTCCAGGTTGTGAGACTGAGCCCCACGTCAGGCTCCACACTGAGCATGAAGTCTGCTTGGGATTCTCTCTCCCCCTCCCCCTCCTCCCAGTGCTCGAGCTATCTCCCCCCTCCAAAGAGAGAGAGAGAGAGTGAGAGATAGCAGTACATTTACTATATTGCCATGAGGTTATATCAACTCTAAGCCAGAGATGAGTCTATAGCAGGGGTTGGCAAACTATGACCCACAGGCCAAATCCAGCCCACCACCTGTTTTTGTAAATAGAGCTTTACTGCAACACAGCTTTACCTATTCTTTTACACACTGTCTATGACTGTTTTATACTATACCAGCAGAGTGAAGTAGTTGCAACAGAGACCATTTAGCCTATAAAAGCTAAAATATTTGCAGGCGCCTGGGTGGCTCAGTTGGTTAAGTGACTGCCTTGGGCTCAGGTCATGATCCTGGAGTTCCAGGATCGAGTCCCGCATCGGGCTCCCTGCTCAGCAGGGAGTATGCTTCTCCCTCTGACCCTCCCCCTTCTCATGTGCTCTCTCTCTTTCTCTCAAATAAATAAAATCTTTTAAAAAAAAAAAGCTAAAATATTTGCTACCTCGCCATTTACAGAAAATGTTTGCTGACTCTTGGCCTATAAGGACTCGGCTTCTTAACACCCCATGGAACATTATACTGATCCACTTTGTTGATAACCTCATGCTGACAGGATCTGAAGAACAGACAGTAGATACCTTGGGATGATACATGTATGCCAGAGTGTGGAAAATAATAACAATATTATAGAAGCCTACCACCTCAGTCAAGTTTCTGGTGGTTAATGGTCTAGAGTATACTGAATGTAAAGATCAAGCAGCACCTTGCAACCCAAACCACTAAGAAAAGATTGGCTGCTGAGTATGCCTTTCTAGATTTCAAAAGCAACATTACAAGACTTGGGTATACTGCTCCAACATGTTTACTGAATAACAATGGCTGAAGAGGGCCAAAGCAATAGAAAGATCGAGACTGCATTACAGACTACTTTGCCACTCAGCCCTTACACCTCACAGATCTAATGGTATTCAAAATATCTGTGGAAGATAGAGATAATGTTATGAATCTGTAGCAAATTTGGAAAGAAGAATCATAAAAAAGGATCCTGGGTTTTGAAGCAATGACACGGCCCTTAGACAAAAAGAAAAATGTTTTCATTTCAAGAATTAGTTCCTGGCTTGCTTGTTGGCCATGGCAGAAACTAGTGGCCCTACCATGAAATATGAGGTATATACTATAAACCCTAAAGCACCCATAAAAACAAACAAATGAAATGAAATGGTATAATAAGTCAACCAAGAACAGAAAATGGATCAAAAAATAATTTAAAGGAAGGCAGGAAAAGAGAGAAAGGTGACTAAAAACAGATGGGCTAAAAAGAAAACAGCCATGATGGTAGGTTTAAACCCAACCATATCGGGGCACCTAGCTGGCTAGTGAGTGGAGCATGTGACTCTTGATCTTGGGGTTGTGGGTTTGAGCCCCATAAGTGGTGCAGAGATTACTTAAAAATAAAATCTTAAAAAAACAAACAAACCCCAACCACATTAATAATCACATTAAATGTAAGTGGCCTAAACACCTAAAAAAAAATGCATATGTCAAATTGGATTTTTTTCCCCAATAGACTCAACTAAATAATACCTAAAAGCAACCATTGTAAATAGACACAGAAAGGTTAAAAGAAAAAAGACAGAAAAAGATACACCATTCCCATACTATTTAAAAAAGTAAGAGTGGCTATATTAATAAAGTAGATTGCAGAACTAAGAATATTACTAGGGATAAGGAAGGTCATTTCAAAGTGACAAAGGCGTCTATGCACCAAGAGAACAACCCTAAATATTTAATAAGCTTTAAAATACATAAAATAAAAACTGACAAACCTAAAAGGAGGAATATATAAATTCACAAATATAGTCAGAGTTCAACACCACTTTCTCATTAATTGACAGTCAACAGAAAATCAGAAAGGATATGAAAGATTTGAACAATATCAACCAACTTGATCTAAATGACATTTATAGAACTCCACCCTACAATAATAGAATACACATTCTTTTCAACATAGAACACAGAAAAATGGCTTAGAACATATTCTGGGAGAGTAAAACAAGTCTCAATAAATTTAAATGAATTAGAATTATACAAAATTTGGTATCTGACCACATGGAGTTAAGTTAGAAATCAAGAAATGAAAGATACCTGGAAAAATCTCTAAATACTTAAAACTATATGACACATTTCTAAACAACTCATGGATCATAAAAGAAACCAAAATGGAAATTAAGAAGCATTTTATTATTTTTTAGATTTATTTATTTATTTGACAGAGAGGGACAGTGAGAGAGGGAACACAAGCAGGGGGAATGGGAGAGGGAGAAGCAGGCTTCCCACAGAGCAGGGAGCCCGACGCAGGGCTCGATCCCATCCTGGGATCATGACTTGAGCTGAAGGCAGATGCTTAACGACTGAGCCAACCAGGCGCCTCAAAAAGGATTTTAAACAGTATGAAAATGAAAATACAATATATTAAAATTTCTGAATGTAGTTAAAGCAATATTAGAGGGAAATATATACTACTAAATGCCTATTAAAGAAAGATCTCAAATAAATAACCTCCACTTTTTTTTTTAAATAACCTCTACTTCTACCTTAAGAACCTAGAAAAAGAAGAGAAATTAAACCCTAAGTTAGCACAAGACAGGGAAGTAATAAAGATCAGATCATAAATCAGTGAAATAAAAAACAATAAAAAGTCAATGAAACCAAAAGCTGGTTCTTTAAGAGAATCAATAAAAATGCTAAGCTCTAAAAAAAATAAAATGCAAAACTCAAAAATTTCCAATATCAGAAATGAGAATGGTTGTATCACTACAATTCTACAGATATTAAAAAGAGATTATTAACTTATGCCAAAAAATTCATTAACTTAGGTGAGATGAACAGATTCCTTCAAAAAAACAAACTACTAAAACTCACTCAAGAAGCAGATAACTTGAACATTCATCAAAGAAATTGGTTTATAGTTAAAAACCTTTCCACAAAGAAAACCAGAGGCTCAAAAGGCTTCACCATACTGAACAAAGAGGAAGAAATAAAAATTCTAGAGAAATATTTCTGAAAAAATTGAAGAAAATGAAATATCTCCCAATTTATTCTGAGGCCAATGTTATCCTGATAGCAAAACCAGACAAAAACATTACAAAAAAGGAAAACTATAAACCAAATCCCACATGAAAACATATATAAAATATCTAAATAAATTTTAGCAAATTGAATCTCACAATATACAAAAAGGATATTATGACCAAGTGGGGTTTATCACAGAAACGCAAGGTTGGTTTAACATTTGAAAAGCAATCAATGTAATTTACCACATAAAGACTTTAAGAAGAAAAAAAATACAATCATCTCCATAAATTTAGACAAAGTATTTGACACAATACAACTTTCATTTCTGATACAAACCACTCATCGAACTGGGAATATAAGGGAATTTTAAACCCTAAGTTAACATCATATTTAACTGTGAAAGACTGAATGCTTTCCCTGCTAAGATCAGGAACACTGCAAGGATAGCCACTCTTGCCATTTCATTCTTTCAGTATATTTTTGTTAAGCACAGAATTCCACATTTGCAGTTATTTTCTTTTATCCTTTAGAAGATACCATTAAGTGGTCTTCTTGCTTCCAGGACTCCTATGAGAGAGAGAGACAGTGTGCGTGTGCGTGTGCGTGTGTGTGTGTGTGTGTGTGTGTGTAATGGTTTGTGTTCATGTAATCCAAGCGCCTGGTGATTTATGCTGGTTACTTCATTGTTTACCAAACATTCTATTTTCAAAATATTGTCGTAGATATCATTTGAAGCTTATGTGACAATTTCCTCTAGGAAAGATGTTTGTTTCTGCCAGGATCTTTGGAGCATAGCACTGTGGAATTCACTCAATCCAATTTTAGAGATCAATATGATTCAAAACTAAGCTGCAGTCCTCATAAAAGACTGTCTACTTCATATTCCTGTCAACCCATATTCCTAGAGTGCTGACATCCAAACCCAAAGCTAGGGGGTTGTTCATGAGGTCCATCAGCTTGGCAGACGCTGCTTTCTAATCCCTGTCTCCCTAGTCTTGAGTGGCTGCCAGCTGTTCCTTCCAGAACTGGTAAAAGCCCCAAAAGAAAAAGTAGCTCCGAACATTAAGCTCATCTCCATAGGCCTCCACCCTCTTCTGTATCCCAGTAATTCTTAATAATCTTGGTGGATAGCCAAAGACTTTGGGAAGACTACATTTTAAATTAAATTCTGTATCATATTAGACCTACATATTCTTTTTTAGACCTACATATTCTATAGAATGTATACGTTCCATTCAGCTTTCCTCCTGTATTTTGTGGAACTATTGGTCTGAACTGCCTACTCCATCACTACTGGAAGTAGAAGTCTCAAAGTAATAACCCTCTCATTTATTACTGATTTTAAAAATTGAAATACAATTTGAATACAATAAACTTTGCCCTTTAGAAGTATATAATTCAGGGGCACCCGGGGGGTGCAATCAGTTAAGCATCCGACTCTTGATTTCGGCTCAGGCCATGATCTCAGGGTCATGAGATCAAGCCCCACATCGGTTTCTGTACTGAGCATTGGAGCCTGCTTAAGGTTCTCTCTCTCTCTCTCTGCCCTGCCCCTACTCACAAGCGCACATGCGCTCTCCCTAAAAATAAAAGTATATAATTCAGAAGTTTTTAGTATTCACAGAATTGTGCAATCATTATCTAATTCCACAATTTTCATCACCTCAAAAAGAAATCTCAAAACCATTAGTAGTCACTGCCTATTTCCCTGTAGCCCCCCAGCTCCTGTCAACCACTAAACTACTTTCTGTCTCTATGGATTTGCCTTTTCTGGACATTTTGTATAAATGAATCTATAAATATATGGCCTTTTGTATCTGGCTTCTCTCACTTAGCATAATGTTTTTAAGGTTCATCCATGTTGTATCATGCATCAATACTTCATTCCTTTTTTACTCCTTAATATTCTGTTGCATGCATATACCATATTTTGTTTATTCATTCATTAGATGATGGATGTTTGGGTTATTTCAACTTTTTGGCTTCTATGAATAACAGTGCTATAAATATTCATGTACACATTTTTATTCAGACTTACATTTTCAACTCTCTGGGGTATGTACCTACGAGTTGAATTGTGAGGTCATACAGTAACTCTAGATTTACCTTTTTGAGGAACTTCCAAAGTATTTTCCAAAGTAGCTCACCATTTCACAACCCTACCAGCATTATAGGAGGGTTCCAATTTCTCCATATCCTTGCTAATACTTGTTACTATTTTTTAAAACTACAGCCATCCTAGTGGGTGTGAAGTGGTACCTCCTTATCATTTTGCTTTCCATTTCACTATGACTAATGTGGAACATCTTTTCATGTGTTAGCCAGTTGCACACTTTCTTTGTGTAGAAGTATTTATTCAAATCCTTTTCTCATTATAAAATTGGATTATCTTTTTATTGTAATTGTTGTGTTACTTATATATTCTGGACACAAATCCCTTAGGAAATATATGATTTGTCTGTGGATTATCTTCAATTTATTGACAGTGTCTGTTGAAGAACAAAATTTTTAACTTTGGGGGCATCTGGGTGGCTCAGTCAGTTAAGTGTTAAAGTGTCTGACTCGATCTCAACTCAGTTCTTGATTTCAGGGTTGTGAATTCAAGCCCTGCATTGGGCTCCACACTGACCGTAAAGCCTACTTAAAAAAAAATTTTTTTTTAAACTTTGATCAAGCCCACCTTAATTTTTGTTTTTTTTCCACTGTGCTTTTGGTGTCAAATCTAAAAAAACACTGCCTAACACAAAGTCACAAAGATTTACATCTATGTTTTCTTCTAAGAGTTGTATAGTTTTAGTGGTTAAATTTAGGTCTTTGATCCATTTTTAGTTTTTAAAATTTTGTGAGGTAGGGGTCCAATTTCATTCTTTTGCATGTGGACATCCACTTGTCCCAGCATCGTTTGTTGAAAAGTCTATTCTTCCACCACGGTCTTGGCATCCCTATTAAAAATTAATTGACCATAGAGTAAGGGTTTATTTCTGTTTGGAAGTGTGAATCCTCCAATTTTATTCTTTTTCAAGATTATTTTGACTATTTTTGGTCCCTTGTATTTCCAAATGAATTTTAGTATCAGCTTGTCAATTTCTGCCAAAAAGATAGCTGAAATTTTCATAGAGATTCTGCTGAATCTACATATCAACTAGAGAAGTACAGCCAGTTTTAACAATATTGTCTTCTAATCTATGAACATTGACCACTTTCCATTAACTTAAGATTTTTAAATTTCTATGTTTTGTAGTTTTCATTGTAAGGAATTTTCTTTCTTTTAAATTGCACACAATACGAAGTATTATCTGTCTTGTTTTAGCCAGTAGTTGCTAGGATTTTCTTAATTTCACTTTCAGATTGTTCGTTCCTAGTATACAGAACATAACTGATTTTTGTATATTGATCTTGTACCCTGCAACCTTGCTAAACTCATTGGTTTTAATAGGTTTCTTTTAGTGGAATCTTTAGGATTTTCTATATTCAAGATCATGTCATATATGAAGAGTTATTTCTCCCTTTGCAATCAGATGCTTTTTTTTTTTTCCTTTTCCTTGCTTAACTGCCCTGTCCAGAACCTCAAATACTATGTCAAATAGAAATAGTGAGGGGTGCCTGGGTGGTGCAGTTAAGCACTTGACTCTTGGTTTCAGCTTGGGTCTGATCTTGGGAGTCATGAGGATCAAGCCCAGTTTCCAGCTTCACAATCAGCATGGAGTCTGCCTGAGTTTCTCTCTCCCTCTGCTCCCCACCCACACTCACTTTCGCTCTCTCAAATAAATAAATCTTAAAAAAAAAAAAAAAAAACTACTAGGAGCAGACATCCTTGTCTTGTTCCTGATCTTAGGAGAAAGCATCAATCTTTTACCATTATGTCTGAGTTTAGCTGTGGGTTTTTTGCAGATGCCTTTTATCAGGTTGAACAAGTTTCTACTCCTAGTTTGTTGAGTATTTTTCATAATGAAAGACTATTGGATTTTTTTAAATGCTTTTTCATCTACTGAGATGACCATGTGATTTTGTTTTTTATTCTAATGATACTGTATATATTAATTGATTTTCAGATGTTAAACCAACCCTGCATTCCTGGATTAATCCCACTTGGTCATGGTATACACTAATTTTTATGTGACTGGATTTGGTTTGCTGGCATTTTTTTGAGGACTGCTGTAAAAGTCCTCAAAAATAATAAAGAGATATTATTAGTCTGTAGTTTTCTTTTCTTGTGATGTCTTTAGTTTTGGATTAGGATAATACTGGCCTCAAAGAATGGGTTGAAAAGTGTCCCCTCTCTTCTATTTTTTGGAAGAGTTTCTAAAGAATTGGTTAATTCTTAAACTGGTAAAATTCTCCAGTGAAGCCATTTCAACCTAGAGTTTTCTTTATCAGTGGTTTCTTTTCTTTTTCAAGATTTTATTTTTAAGTAATCTCTACACCCAACAACCCGAGATCAAGAGTCCCATTAACCCATTTAGCCAGCCAGGCACCCCTGTCAGTAGTTTCTTTCTTTCTTTTTTTTTTTTATTCCTTTCTGGAATTTTATTTTTTTTAAGTTATTTATTTATTTATTTTTAAATTTATTTGACAGAGAGTGTGCACACACAGGCAGGGAAAGCAGCAGAAGGAAAGGTAGAAGCAGGCTCTCCTCTGAGCAGGGAGCCTGATGCAGAGTTCAATCCCAGGACCCAGGGATCATGACCTGAGCCGCAGGCAGACACTTAACTGACTGGGCCACCCAGGCACCCCAACAGTTTCTTATTAGTAATTTAATCCCTATTCTTGGATACAGTTTATTCAGATTATTTATTTCTTCGAGTCAGTTTTAGTAGTCTGTGTATTTCTAAGAATATGCCCATTTCATCAAAGTTGTCTAATTCATTGTCATACAACTGTTCCCAGTGTTCCTTTAAAAACCTTTATTTTGTAAGATCAATAGAAATGTCCTTTCATTTCTGAGTCTAGTAATTTCTTTTTTTGTCAATCTAGCTAAAGGTTTGTTAATTTTGTTTATCTTTTCAAAGAACTAGTTTTTGGTTTTATTGATTTTTCTCTATTCTTCTATTTTCTATTTCATTTTCATTTCTGCCCTAATCTTAATTATTTCCTTCCTTCTCTTTATTTTAGATTTAATTTGCTTTTTTTCTAGTATCTTTAGGCAGATGGTTAAAGTATTCATTTGAGATCTTTCTTTTTAAAAAATATAGGTATTTATAGCAATAAAATTTCCCCTAAGTACAACTTTAGCTGCATCTCAGATTTTGTTACATCATGTCTTCATCTTCATCTCCAAGTATAAATTCTCCTTTTGATTTCTTCTTTGAGCCATTTATTATTTAGGAGTGTACTGTTTAATTTCCATATATTTATGAGTCTCCCAAATTCTTTTGTTATTAATTTCTAATTTCATTCCACTGTAGTTACAGAATATATTTGTATTATTCTTAGTCTGTTAAATTTACAAAGTTTTTGTTTTATAATGGCTTAGCATAAAGTCTATCCTGGAGGAGAATGTTCCATGTGCACTTAAGAATATATTTTCTAATATTGAGTGTTCTGTAGTTGTTAGATCTAGCTGGTTTATGGTGTTCAAATCTTCTGTTTCCTTGTTTGTCTTCTTCCTAGTTCTATCCATTGTTGAAAGTTGGGTATTAAGTCTTCAACCATTACTGTTGGTCTATGTCTCCCTTCATTTCTGCAAGGCTTTGCTTCATGTATTTGGGAGTTCTGTTGTTAAATGTTTATAATTGCTACACATTAAATCGATTGACTTTTTATCACTATAAAATGTCCTTTGTCTTTAGTAGCAATTTTTGTCCTAAAACCCATTTTGTCTAATATCAAAAAGCCACTCCACCTCTCTTTTGGTTGCTATTTGCATTGCATTTTTTTTTTATTCCTTTTACTTTGAATTTTTTTCTATCTTTTGATTTTTTTTAATCCACTTTTATAACTGCCAACTTTGACTGGAATGTTTCATCCACTCACATTTTAAAATCTAATCTCATTAATTATTGACACAGCAGATTTACATATACCATTTTACTTATTTCTATATGTCTCATGCCCTTTTTTGCTCTATTTCTCCTTGACTCTATCACTGCATTAAGTGAATGTTTTATACTGCAGCACTTTAATTTCTTTAATGATTTTCACTATTTTTTGAGTGATTTGCTTAGTGGCTACTCTAGGACTTACCATATACATCTTAACAGAAATAGCTTCATATTTATACTAACTTAATTCCAGTTAGCTATAGAAACATTACTCCTAGAGAGCTCTATTTCTTTTCTTCCCTTTTTGTGGTATTATTGTATACAAATTACATTTATAAACATTGCAAACCCCAAAATACACTGTTACAATTATTACTTTACATAATTTTGCATCTTTTAGAGTAGCTAAGAGGACCGTGATTATATTTTTGTAAGTTTTATTAATATGAATTCTTATCACTTCTGGCTTTCTTCATTTGTTCCTGTGGATTCAAATTGACATCTGGAGTCATTTCTTTAGCCCAGTGTAGTTTTGCTCCCATCCAGCTCCTTTGTGCTGTTATAAAAAATATATATTACATTTCTATATGTTATAGGCCCAACAATACATTAGTTTTATACACTTGCTTTTTACATCAATCAACAAAAGAGAGAAGAAGAAAAATGACTATCTTATAATTACCTTTCCTGTTGCTCTTTGATTTTTTTGGTGTGGATTCAAATTACTGTCTAGATCACTTTTCAGCCTAAAGAGCTTCCTTTAGTATTTCTTGTAAGATGAGTCTGCCAGCAACAATTCTCTCAGCTTCTGCATATCTGTAAATGTCTTTATTTCACCTTAGTTTTGAAAAATAGCTTTGCTGGATATAGGATTCTTGACTGATAGTTTTTTCTTTCTTTGAGCATTTTGAACATGTCCCACCGCCTTCTATCTCCTCTGCTTCTGTTGAAAAGTCAGCTGTTAATCTTACTGGGGTTCCCTTGTAAGTGACAAGTTGTTTTTCTCTCACTGGTTTCAAGATTTTCCCATTGTCTTGGTCTTCCAGAATTTTTAATATGATTCATCTATTTGTGGATCTCTTGCATGGTTATTTGGAATTCACTGAGCTTCCTGGAGGACTAAAGTTTTTGAGTAAATTTGGAAACTTCTCAGCCATTATTTCTTCAAATACTTTTTCTGCTCCTTTTTTTCTCTCCTCTCCTCGTTCTCCCATCATGCATATGTTTGGTATGCTTAAGTGCCCCACATTTTCCTGAGGTTCTATTCATTTTTCTTCCTTCTTTTTTCTCTGTTCTTTGGACTACATGTTTCTGTTAGTTCAAATATACTTCTGAGTCCCACTAGTAAATTTTTTATTTCAGGTATATTGTTCAATTCCAGAAGTTCCATCTAGTTATTTTTCTTTATAATTTCTATTTCTTTATTGATATTGTCTATTTGATACAACATCATTGGGATACTTCCTTTACTTCTTTAATCATGGTTTCCTTTAGTTCTCCGAACATAGTTATAATGACTACTTCGAAGTCTTTGTTAAATCTGACATCTGGGGGCACTTGGGTGGCTCAGTCCTTAAGCGTCTGCCTCCAGCTCAGGTCATGATCCCAGGGTCCTGGGATCAAGCCCTGCATCGGGCTCCCTGCTCCGCGGGAAGCCTATTTCTCTCTCTCCCCCACTCCCCCTGCTTGTGTTTCCTCTCTCGCTGTGTCTCTGTTAAATAAATAAAATCTTTTAAAAAAAAAATCTGACATCTGATCATTCTCAAAGGCAGTTTCTATTGCCTGCTTTTTCCCCTAGTATATGGATTATACTTTCCTCTTCCTCTGCATGTCTTGTATTTCTTTGTTGGAGATTGGACATTTTAGAAAACATAACAACTATGAGTACTGATCCGCTTTCTCTCTCCTGGGGCTTGTTACTGGTATTTGCCTGTTTTCGTGTTTGTTTCCTGATTGACTGGATTATTTTACTAAAATTTGCATCCCCTTTTCTCCCATAATTTGAAATAATCAACCCAAGAAATGTCGTGTTCAGTCCTGAATGCCTCATTTGAAGAATACTAACAAACTAAAGCACATACAGAAGCAGCTTCCAGGATGGGGAGGGTTTCAAAATGTCACAGAACAAAAGGCTAAGGAAACTGATTATATCTGAAGTCGATCAGAGTAATAGGATAGAAAGGACACAGAGTTACTGATTTCAAAGTTCTGAAGTGATATTCTGGCATAGCTGAAGAGCAGAGAAAAAGTCACAGACCTTAGACAAATTGGTATTACATGGTATTCTTTAAACAAGCAATTCAACAATGGCATATGCTACCTTAGACACTAATGAGGTTTCCATTTTTAAAAGCAGAAGTTTTTTACCTGTCACAACTATTGAGTATGGTATTTCTTGTATGGTAGGATAGGTTTGGGTAGATAATTCCATTTTCTGTGATAATCACGAAACCTGGCCTTGAATGTAACCATTCTGACATAATGCAAAGCACTTTACATGTACATAAATATATATTTTAAATAAACTATTATTCACCTCTTGAAGACAAATTATGAAGAAATATGTAGGAAACAATTAAGAAAAATTCTTAAATGTTTCCCTAGCAAAGAGTTTCTCTGAGACTGCTATTTAAAAGTATTTTCCTGATTAGTCATATATCTGGTAGATTACTCTATAAACCATTGGGAGAATTACTTTAAATTTCTGTATTCTCTCACATACTTGCATTAAAATATTAATTAATTTACAAGAATTACTCAGTTCTTATAGAAGTTTTTTTAATGAAATAATTGAGTTCCATAACTCACCAGAAGAAATCTTACCAGCACCTTTATAGTCAACAGAAAATGCAGATGTGACTCCATTGGCCGACCCCAGTTCACACATGGAAATTTGATAAGGGGGCCTCAGCTTGATTTCCATCTGCATGTCAGACAGATTTATCTTTGTTGAAAGAGACCTGGGATTATTATATCGCTGCTTGGTCCTCTGAATGAAGTTATCTATGTAAAATAAAAAATAAATTTCCTTGCAGTCATTTGTTAAGTAAATAATTTGAGAGTGTGATGTTTATGGAATAAATTCTGCAGATCAACAGTTTAATTTGTTGTCCAAAACTATTCAATTTGTCATTGAATATTCAAATATTATTTGTGTTTAATAGTTAATACATCATGGAGTCATCAGTGTTTCACTCTAGAAATTATATTCTAGAAATAATTATAAATAAAATAAGGATTTAACACTACATGACTGTGACACTATTTCTACTATTATATTCACTTCAAGGAATTACTTTAAATTTTTACAAAAAACAAAAACAGCTTTAATTTTAAACCAAAGTCTTAATTTTTATAGGGATTCATCTCTCATAAAAGATTAAGTCTGTCAGTATTTACCAATTGTAATCACATAAGAACATATACTATAAATTGCATGTTCTTATAAACCTGTTTTCTTATTTATTGCTTACACCATTAGAATGTATGTTTTAAACAAATTTAATGAAATCAAAAAGACATTTTCTAAATATCTTCCAATTTTACTTTCATTACTTACAACTTGGTTTTACTTTTTTCTCCTCCTACACCAGGAGTCAAGCAAACTAATGCCCAGAGGCCAAACTGAGCCTGCTGATTGCTTATGAAAATAAAGTTTTATTGGAATATAACTATACTCATTCATTTATGTATTGCCTATGGCTGCTTTCAAGCCACGATGGCTTGAAAGGGCTGGGTAGTTGTGACAGCGACCATATGGTCCTTACAGCTTAAAATATGTACTATCTGGTACTTTCCAGCAAATGTTTGCCAACCTCCATTCTACATTAAGCAGACTATAAAAGATTATCACATAAACACAGAACTCTGAATCTCTGGCTTACAAATTTCTCGTTGAGAAATTGTCCTCTGGGATTAATTCTTTGTGCCAATAATCATGATCCCCTCCGCAGCCCAAACACATTTTTTTTTTTTCCAAACAGGCACCCAAATGAAGAAGTTGCCATAATTTATAGACCACCTGTCAATTTATTCTATCAAAAGCAAGGTAGGAGAATTTTCTGAGTTTTTCCCCCGGCCTCCAGTATTACATGAAAAATTGCTTATGACTGGATGGAGAGAGGATAAGGAAAAGGAAAAAAAAATCAGACCCTTACCAAATTCAATGAAACAGTATGGTCTGACAGCAGTATTTGTCTTCATCATGTTATAAGTAGTAATGAACTCCTTCTGAAGCTCATCCAGGAAAGAGAAGGCCAGAACATTCGGGTAATTTTCAGTGCACAACATCATGTAGCTCACTCCCAGAGAACTAATAAAACTACAGTGTAAAAAACATTGGTTTTAAAATTTCAAATTAAATTAAGGTAATTCATTGCTTCAAAAGACTGGTTCTATGCTACCATAAACTGCTGCTACAGTGGCAATGAAGATATTAACATTTATTATATATTCCAGCAAAAAGAAATTAAAGAAACCAAAATATAATATTACTTTCAGTTGCAGTTAAAAACAGTAGACAAAATAATGGAATGTACCTACAGAAGGACACATACTATAATTCTAACACTTCAGTCATTTATCACTTGGGGTAGAAAGCAGGGAAAAGAATATACAAATACGTAAGGGTTACATATAGCTTAACATTTAACTATCCAACGTAGTGGAACTTAATCTTGTTTGAATCAAGAACTCTTTATAGAGATTCTGATTAAAGTTATGGACACTCTCCTCAGAAAACTGTCCAAACACAAAACCTGGCACACAATTTCAGGTTGGTCACTGACCTCCTAATGTCATCCACTGATTCCAGAATCAAATCCTCTCCTCCACATAATGATGAATTATGAACCACTGGTGAAATAAGAGTACTTTAGGAGTTTAGAACAACAACAAATAAAATAAATGGGGTAGAAAGGAGAACTGCTGCCTACAGCAGAATGCTGAGTACCAGCTGGTAAATGTGTAGGTAGTGCTAGAACTGGAAAAATCGGCATTTTGCCACCAACGTAGTAAAGACTGGATCAAGCAAGGACAATCAATGAATGGTGAATCCAGGTGGAACTTTTGATGAGAAGCAGGAAATTTTGCATGGTTTTAAAATGTCTTATTTGTTGCAAGGAGAAAATATTTATTATACAGCAGAAACTAGAAAACATCTTGACTGAGCACTCTAACATTACTAATGAGCGGTAAATGGACTTCCTGTGCCTTCAGTTGTGATATCCTCAGAAAAACAGAGCAGCTATAAAGTATTCCAGCTAAGAATGCATAATCTGAATCTAATCATGAAAGAACATCGAAATGATCAACATTCTATTTTAAAAAGGGGGAGGGCTATATTCTTTAAAAATCTCAATAAAGGCTGTGTAAATGTTTCTGATCAAAGGAAGCTAAAGAGACACAACTAAATGCCAATACCTAACCCCAGTCTGGATCCTGTGCCAGAGGGGGAAAATGCTATAAATGACATCCCTGGGTCAACTGACAAAAATGGAAAAAAGGCAGTAAAGTAGGATATCAGTATTTCTAGAGCTGATAACTGTACCATAGTTAAGAGAAAATCCTTAATCTTAGAAAATACACTTCGAAGTACTGAGGAATAAAGGGGCATGGTATTTTAAGTTTCTCTCAAATGATTCAGACAAAAATAAATCAGATAGACAGGGACGCAGATTAAAATGATAAACTAAATGGGGTAAAATGTTAACAAAAGGTGAATCTGGGAATAGGTATTATGTATACCTTTCTTATTTATACAATTTTTCTCTAAGTTTGAAATTATATCTAAATAACAAGTTAAAAAAAATTTAAACTTCTTTTAAGCACTGAAATGTTCAAATTAGCCATGTTCTCTAGAAAAAAAAATTTCTGAAGTGTATAACCCCTACAAGAAGCAGAGAATGGGACACAAATTAACCCTTCTTAGTGAATCATCTAAACATTCTTTTATAGAACTGTCAATGTAGCTCATCTAGATCAGGGGCAGCAAACAGAGCATAAAGGTTATTACCTCCCACTCCTGTGAAAGACACTGCTAATCTATCACAGCAATCCTTACTGAACAAACCCAGATCCAAACTGGAGCCCCCTCCCCTCTTTCTTCTCTAATAATGAGAAGCAGAATTTTTTATTTTAAATTTAATATATAGAATATATTCACATGGTTCAAATTTTAAAACAATGAAAAATGAAATAAAGTGTCTTTTCACTACCTCCACCTAAAGATACCCAATTCTCTGTCCCTCAAGCAACTCATGTTATTTTTTTTTAAGTAATCTCCACACCCAACGTGGAACTTGAACCTACAACCCAAAAATTAAGCCATATGTATACTCCACTGACCAAGCCAGCCAGGCACCCCAACTCGTATTATTAAATTCTTATGTATTGTTCAGTGAGAGTTCATGCTTCCCTCCCTCCCTGCCTCCTCTTTTCTTTCTCTCTTTCTCCATATCTTTCTTAAAAGACCATCCAATGCAGCCAGATAATATGGGGTTGGCACCATTAATCACCTATTATTAATGGTGTGGAATATACTACTAGGAAAATTGTGCTGGTTTTATAGCTTCTGGAATAACCTGGAATTCCTTTCTGAAGTTCACCTAATACAGTCATTTGATGCAGTGTTTTTCAAACTGCAACTTGTGACCTATTAGAAGGTCATAAAATTAGTGTAAACTACATAAAGCATTTTCTTAAAAATTGAAACAGAAAATACTGGAATTTTACATTGTTTTATAAAACTTTTTAGTTTCCTATTTGTATATAGGTAATATTCACAAACTAAAATGTATCTCTTGGGATGCCTGGGTGGCTCAGTTGGGGTCTTGGGATCGAGTCCCATGGGTCCTGGGATCAAGTTCTGTGTCGGGCTCCTTGCTTATAGGGAGCCTGGTTCTCCCTCTGCCTGCAGCGCCCCCTACTTGTGCACGCTCTCTGACAAATAAATAAAATCTTTAAAAATAAATAAAATGTATCTCTTATGAATCATAGTAAAAAAAGTTTAGTGATATATACTGCATTTTTCTATGAAATTAATAACTAAATCAAAGGCAACGAATGTTCTTCCCAAGCAATGTTCTCTTTCCAAAAAATCTTCACTATCATTTTAAAAATTCTTTGACATGTCACTAGCATTCAAATATACTCCCCAGTAACCTGAGTTGGGATAAAACACAATTGGTGATTGCTTTCCACATACTCAGAACACCCAAGTAGCTACCTAGGAGTTGTTTCGTTATCCTCCAAAAATATGACTTTTGGACTTCAATATTTTGTGTTATGGTAAAATTTTGCTGTATTTCCATAGTAATAATAAAGTGAACCACAGACACATACACGACAGTTTATCCCAGTTTCTCTTGCTTGCACTTAGTTAACTAGAGAATTATTTATAAAATAAAGGGAAGCCTGTGTTTTTAAGATTATATGTCAGCATTTTCAGAGAATCTCTCTTCCAAAGCCTTTACTTTACTATAATTATGTGATATTCTCTGAAAAGGCCATAAAGTACTCTATAATATTATGGCTTTTCATAGTGAATTTAGGCTTATGCTATTGTCTTTCTTTGAAATGCAAAGCCAGTTTTCCAACAGTACATACAAGCCTTCCATCATCAAAAGACTTCTGGCTTTCAACTATCATGGGGACAAACTCAAAGACTCCCAGCCTTTCACTGAGAACTCCTCATATGAAACACTCTAAAGTCACTACAAGCATGCCAGTCTGTGCATGCACTAGCCTGTCCATTAGGTTCATTTAGCTCATATTTTATATACAATCTGGCTGTTGTCCTTCTGCCTTGAGGAGGAGGAGGAGGAGGAACAGCAGCAGGTATAGTTTACTGACCATTTAGTCTGAACCAGGTCCTCTGCTAAGTGCTTTATGTATGTATTTTATTTAATTTCATTCTCACAGTAAAAGGGCACCATCACCTCCATTTACAGATAATGAAACAGAGGCTCAGGGATGTTTAGGAGCTTACCAGGGCCACAACCACCACTAAGAAGCAGAGCAGGGTCAAACTTAGTTCTAACTCCAAAGCCCACATTCTTTCCCAACACAACACCCAACTTCCCTATGTTATAGATAAACCAATTATGTGCTAATCCATCAACTTTTCCCCCCCACTTTTTCAAGTCACAAATCAATTTCTATTTTTTCTTGTAAGAATTAATGAAACTTGAGAAT
The DNA here is from genome assembly GCF_003265705.2 of Callorhinus ursinus. Lineage (NCBI taxonomy): Eukaryota > Metazoa > Chordata > Mammalia > Carnivora > Otariidae > Callorhinus > Callorhinus ursinus. Next base: position 58,904,553 of record NW_027397063.1, on the reverse strand, counting down.
TTGGGAACTTAAATCAGGATATTCAAGAAGCCCTACCAACTTCTCTACTTCTTGTGCAACTCTACTCCTCCCTCTTTGCATTTTAGCCACACTAGTGTTATTTCAGATCCAAAAGATACCAACCTACTCCCAGTCCTCCAACTCCCAATCTGACAAATAAATTCTGTCTTCCTCACTTGCAATGCTCCAACCCAACCCTATCTCCACCACGCTCCAATTCTGACCTGGCTTATCCTATTCATCCTTCTTGGACTTGAAGTTCCTCCCAGAGCACACCATCTAAATTGATCCCACCCCCGGCACCTGCATGGCTCAGTCCACTGAGCATCAGACTCATGATTTTGGCTCAGGTCATGATCTCATGGGTTGTAGAATCGAGCCCCGCATCGGGCTCCATGATCAGTGGGGAGTCTGCTTGAGATTCAATCCCTCTCCCTCTGCCCCTCCCCCCACTTGCTCACACACTCTCTCTCTCTAAAATAAATAAATAAATTTTAAAAGAAATAAAATAAAAATTGATCCCACCCCTATGGTTGTTATATCATAGGAGCTGTTATTTTTCTTCATGTGATTAACCCAATTTGTAATTATATATTTACATGTTTATTTGTTGTAATGTCTTTCACTAATATCTACACTCCATAGAAGCAGAGATAATTTCTATAGGGCTCACCACTGTATTCTTACCAACTAGAATAGTTGGTGTCTAGTATACAATAAGTGCTCAATAAATTAGTGAATAAATGAGTACAAGGATGACATTATTCATTCACTTATACACAAATTTGTTGAGTATATTGTGTACATATAATTGTACAGCCTAGCAGTATCCACACAAAGTATCGACATAAAGAAGCAGCTCAATAAATACTTGACTAAATTTAACAGAACAGAATACAACTTTACCTCCTCTTCCAGAAGGCTTTAGGGTTCAGGTCCATGAGTTTTCAACATCCCCCTACTTTATTCTTTTTTTTTTTTAAGATTTTATTTATTTGAGAGAGAGAGAGAGAGAGAGAGAATGAGAGATAGAAAGCACGAGAGGGAAGAGGGTCAGAGGGAGAAGCAGATTCCCCGCCGAGCAGGAAGCCTGATGCAGGACTCGATCCCGGGACTCCAGGATCACGACCTGAGCCGAAGGCAGTTGCTTTACCAACTGAACCACCCAGGCGCCCCAACATCCCCCTACTTTAAAGATAGAGATGTTCTCAGATACCATGTAGAATTACTCACCTACACATGGTTATACGTATATGTTAGATATGTCTACTGTCCTTTTATCATGGACATTACTAATCCTCACACATCTCTTCTCCACCTTGAGCACAATTTTTAAATTGCCATTGTTTGCTTCCTACTTCTACTCCTTTTTACTTCGCCTCTACTTCTTGGCTTTGGTACAGACTGGGTTTTGTCTTTATGGCTACTGTCTTTCTTCTGGCGAAGGATTTTATCCAACTGCATTACATCTTTGGTTCCTCCCCCAGCAGACACACCATGAACTTCTCCAGGGCCTTCCAGGACGAAGTATGTCTTCAACAGATAAGACTGACAGAAGTTCAAACTCCAGATAAGGGGTATTTACCCCTTTCAATCACTTCATTAAAAAGCTAATTCTATCATGTATCCAAGCAAACCATACCTCAAGTGATTTCTAAGATCCAATTAAATAAGTGGTTTTTAAATATTAAGCATTTGCTGGTATGTGATTTTATTTATAAACTGTCAAAGAAATTTTACACATCACCAATTAAACACTGACATTATTAGGACAATTGTGGCCTGCTGTACCAAACTAAGTAATTAGTGAAAGCAGTGATCTTCCCCAGAGCAAATAATAAGCACCTAGCATATGTCTCACATTCTACTCTATAGGCTCTAGTTTCAAAAACAAAATCTCTGCCTGCTGGGCACCTGCAATACAGTGCTGGGAATGCACTTAAAACAATATACAAAACAAGAAACAACATTGCATTTTTGTAGCATGCTAAATGACAACGTATATAGCAAACTATTTATAAACCAAGACAGTAATAATTAACATTTGCATTGCCTATAATGGTACATTCTACAATTGAACCATTACACATAGAAAAATCTGTCTATCCTCTGTAGCCTCATTTGCCCAGTTAGCTTTCATGGGTGAAGAAAAGTTCTCCAGTAGGACAGGCCTTCTATAATCTGTTAAAATTGTTAAAAGAAAAATATTATTTTTAAAAAATTATATACATATATATATATTTTTAAAGTAATCTCTACATCCAACATGGGGGTCGAACTCACAGCCCTGAGATCAAGTTGCATGCTCCAACTGAGCCAGCCAGGTGCCCCAGGAAAAATATTTTTTTGAAACAGAACTTCTACACTGAATTCTATTCTCCAAAATAAAGCATTTAAACTTTTAAATTTAAAAATAAACTTGACAGGGATGTCTGGGTGGTTTGGTCAGTTAAGTGTCTGCCTTCAGCTCATGATCTCAGGGTCCTGGGATGAAGCCCCAAGTCGGGCTCCCTGCTCAGCAGAAGTCTGCTTCACCCTTTCCCTCTGCTCCCCACCCACCAGCTTGCACTCTGTGCTCTCTCACATGCTCTCTCAAATAAATAAGTAAAACCTTTAAGAAATAAATAAACCTGACATTATGAAAGTGAGTTTATCCTGTGGATTTTATTATCACCAAATATGTCTAATAGAAAATAAAGCGAAGACAAGACTTTGCCATCACTGGGACAGTAGTGAGGCAAGAACCAGAAAGAGAACACTGAGTGTCCACCATGCGCAGCATTCTCCCAGGAACTTCGTATTTTCTCACTTATTCCTCTCTTATGTGGCCAACTTTCAATTATCCTCCACGGGTGAAAAGCTAAATTATGAATACATTATCCCATGGATAAAAGATCCATTTTGTCACTAATTTTAACCTCACTATATAAGAAAATATTTATTAATATGCACCAGGTGATAGCAACTTACAACAGTAAGCATAAGGAGAATCAGAGAATCTTAAGTGCGCAAAGGTGATTATACCATCGAGCCTTGGATAAAACACAGAGCAGAGCAAGCAACCTTTGCCAATGACATCCTTCATTTCCTTTTCTGCAGTTAATCTATATCCTGATTCACCCTTTCCCACTAACCCTAACACCTCACCCCACATAGAACAAAGATCTTGACTTTCTTAGATAATCAATCATAGATAATCCCTCATTTAACTCTATGTGGTATCCCCAAACTTTAGTGCATCTAGAACTCATTTTTCCACAGTAAGAGTAATGAGGTTCCTAAACGAGTTCATAAGAGCCTATTTAACATATGTGGTGCTGAAAAGCTATAGATTTTACAATAAGCAGTAGAAAAGTAATATGATGCTATAATGAGACAAAACAGTAAAGCAGGATACATAGGTTATCTTCTTCCCCCAAGTGGTTTGGTAGCTAGTGGAGGGTTGCATGTCCCTGCCACGCCCCCTCTCCACCAAACAACTACTCTCCAACAAGACAATGCTGTCTCCTCACCCATACTCTAGTCCTCATTATTTCTCAACCAAAAAAAAGAGAGGGGGATAACTTTCACTTAATTCTCTTCCCTGGTTAAATTTTTCTCTCCATTAAAAGTAAAAAGAATTAGGAGCATTACACACACACCCTGTAAAGAGAGAGGTTAAAGGTAAAGGGAGGCAACTCTTTCTTTTACCAGAGAATAATGTGAATGCTGAAGCCAAAAGACTATGGTACAGATATACCACTTATTACCTTTGTGACTATGAACAAGTTTCTTTACATCCCTAAGTCTTAGTTTCCTCATCTGTAAAAAAAGAAAAGGGGGGGGGCAGTAGTACCATAATGGCTATCTGCCCAACATCCCATTTCTCTTTGCCTTTGGGGAATTATCTCCAGCCCTACCACCTATTTTATATGACTTCACCCACGGGGTAGACATGTGATCTAGGATCCAACTAAGAGCACCTCAGCCCTCTGACTACAATGCTATTCTAGAAATGTACCATGACACAGCAAGGCTAATTAATTAAGTCCTTTCCTTGAAACATGGAGGAAAAGGGATACTCAGCTGAAATGAAGTATGCCTGCAGCTGCCCGTACAGTGTTTTCCATACACGGAGAATACCTATCTGCAAAAGGTGATAAAGTGGAGAAATGAGAGAAAGATTCCTGATAACAACATCTGAGTCCCTGGCTCCAGCCAATTCAGAAGCCCTACTATCCTTCACAATACCCTTTTTTTTGCTTAAGCTAGTGTGAGTTGTGTTTCTGCCCTCAACAATGGGAAAAAGCTCTATATATTAACTATTTACAGAACTGTTGCAAAACTGAACAATAAGAAAAGTGCCTGGCAACTGCAAGTACTTCATAACTGGGTCATTGGTGAAGTTGTTATTCCTGTAATCAGAAAATAGCACCAAAGGGTGAAAGAAAAGCACTGCCAGAAACTAAAAACAAAAGGCAGGTAAGCCTAAAATAGCATTCCTGGCTGGAGGTAGCAGTTTGTGGACTAATATGGAGAAAGTAAGGACTCAGGTAAAGAGAGAACCTGTAAGGCTCACAGATATTACCAGACTTCAGAAGAATTCACAGTAGAAGAACTACGAAATTTTATTTCTTGCACTAAAATTCACAATAGAGTATGACTGACCTCCCAAAGCAGTTTGTATTTTCATAAGATCAGTATCTCAATGTTTAAAGAGCTCTCAAAATGTACCACTATGATTTTCAAACCCGCAAAACCAATCTCAAAATTTAAGATCTCATAGGACACAACTTAATTTCATATGGTTCATAATTATTGCTTTAGTCATCGTTGTTTCCTAAGTTCTGACATAGGTTTATACATTAAACATTTATGACAATTTTAGGAAAGTATCCTTCAACTTATGAAACAGATAAGTTCCTTAAAGTTTTACCCAGAAAGAACTGTACCATCACTATGTACAGCTGACCCTTGAACAATGCTGGGGTTAGGGATGCCAATATCCTGCACAAATATCAGCATAATTTTTGATCCCTAAAAACGTGACTCCTAATAGCCTACTGTTGACTGAAAGCCTTACCAATAACACAGTCAACACATATTTTGCATATTACATACTGTATTCATACAATAAAGTAAGCTAAAGAGAATAGTGTTATTTAAAAAATCATAAGGAAGAGAAAATACATTTATAGTACTATGCTGTATTTACTGAAAAGAATTATAAATGGACCCATAAGGTTCAAACCCATGTTGTTCAAGGATTCAACTGTAATATGAGAAGAAATCACAAAACTAGATTATGCATCCCCCAACAACCCATTAATCAACAAGCCAAACTGAAGTATTTTGGAGAAAATGAAGACTTAACTCCATGGCACTCTGAACACTGCCATACCCCCAAAACAACCATCCCTCATTTAGCAGTTAGTATCATATGTGCAAGGCATTGTGCCAGCCTAAGCGCCACAGAAAGGGCTCCATTAGCTAAACTCAAGTATTTAGTCACTACAATCTGATAAAGTTCATTTTCCCAACACACGGTGGGGGGGGGTAATGAAAGGAATTTTCTTAATTTTATTTTTCCTAATTTTTAAAATATTTTTTTAAAGATTTATTTGAGAAAGAGAGTGAGAGTGTGTGCACGGAGTAGGAGGAAGGGCAGAGGGAGAGAATCTCAAGCAGACTCCCTGCTGAGCAGAGAGCCTGATGTGGGGCTCAATCCCACAATCCATGAGATCATGACCTGAGCTGAAACCAAGAGTTGGATGCTTAACCAACTGAGCCACCCAGGCACCCCGGAATTTTAATTTTAAAAATGTTATTCTAATTTTTTTCTCAAACGCTATGGTCTTCCTCTACCTATTCAACTAGAATCCACTGTGAGGTACCATCTGATTTAGCACATAACTACATACTTAAGCTACTTTATTTTGGTTCTCAGTGGTATTCTGCAAAGAGCACCTGAATTTTTACAGAAATTTGAAATGCACAGTGTTAAGAGATGAAGAATCACTTATAAGCCAGAACAGATCAAGTATCTCAGTAAGTTATCTAACTACAGAGGAAGGATACAAAAATTTAAAAATAAATTTAAAATAAGAAAAATATAAATGATAAAACACTAAAACAAGTTCTACAGGCAATCTGTGTAAGGAGTGAGATCATGAGAGAAATGAAATAGTAGTAGCAAAAAAGAAGGTGATTCAAAAGAAGTAGGCTCTAGGGAAGGCTTTGACAAGGCAGACAGGCAGCCTGGTGCCAGTTCCGGCCTGTGCTACGATGCCACAACAGCAGATCTGTGAGTTTTATCTCACAAGCTCATGGGCAATTAGAAAAAGAGGTGTCACAAGAGAACTTTAAATAATTCAGGTAGGGGCACCTGGGTGGTTCAGTTGGTTAAGCACCTGCCTTCGGCTCAGGTCATGGTCCCAGGCTCCTGGGATCGAGCCCCACATCCGGCTCCCTGCTCCACGGGAAGCCTGCTTCTCCCTCCCCCACTCCCCCTGCTTGTGTTCCCTCTCTCGCTGTCTCGCTCTGTCAAATAAATAAATAACTCAGGTAACATATAAACTCCCAGTTTCAGAGTGACTTTATAATTCAGTCTAAATGTATTGTCCTACAGCATGAAAAACTCAATGAACTAGGAAACAATCAACAAGTCCTCTAATCAACGATAGAAAATATATAAAGTCCAGGTTCTTATCAGGAACTAGAACTAAAACTTCTCTGTTGTTCAATCCTTTTTTAAAAACTTAATTACAAAAATAACATGCATAGAGGCTTTTCTCTGAGTGGTTCCGAAGGCCATGTAATCTATTTATTCCTTTAGACATTTCTAAATTGTATTCTTAGATCAGGCCAGATTAGACCACTGCTGATCCATCTCACTCCTAAACTGTCTCATAAAATTGCGTTTTTGTATCGTGACATTTGCTTACACTAAGGAATATTAAGAAAAATCATAAAAAGCTCATTGTTATGGCTGCTGGAAGAATGCTATCCAAATGCTGTCCCTCTTTATGTACATCAGGTCTCAAGAACATGAAGAGCAATGTTTTTATCCAATGGACACTGAATCCTGTAAATGATTCACTATCCTCCTTTGTTTTGGCCATGAGGAAGCTCAGAGCATTATTTCCAGCCCTTTTCCAACAAATGAATGGACTATGTAGTTTGCATCTCCAGAAGGAAATGTTACCTCAGTTTATTATTCTCCTATCTTTATCTCTACTTTCACGTGATTCTCCTTCCTGTGCTCTTGAATTATTTTTTTTTTGTAAACTGCCTCACATCCTTTGTGGAATAAGACGGGGTACAAAGAAATAATACATAATCTAGAATTCAAAACAATTAGACAGAATTGGAGGGGTGTTAAAAATTTACCACATGATACTCTTAAGAGAGTAAGAGAGAGGAAGAAAAATATTTGCAAAAAATTTTTCTTTCAAGTCCAGGATATCTGTCAGAATTAATATATGTTCAAACAATCTTCTATAATGTTGACGTAGGTCTACAGTACTATATGGTATCAACTGTAACTCAGAATAATGACCAAGGGTACTAAAATAGCCTATTAAATAGAATATTAAAATGTTGCAAGTTTTTCTCCATAAAACAGAAATAGGCTAGACAAAATTTTAGATATATTTTAACCATCATCACCACCACATTTTCCAGTTAAACCTTTAAAAACCCAGTTTAAGATAAAAGCTCATTATCTTACCATTACCCAGTTAATCTAAGTAATTATGGACATTCTCTAAGGTTCTATTCTGGCCTCTCAGAAACTCAGTGGGCATTTCTACCCTCACAGTTTCAACTTCTATGTGAATGATTCCAAAATCTCTATCCCATCTCAATTGGGCTGCCTTTCGTCACAATCTCAAGTAAAATATTCAAAACAGTGCTTAGTTATCTTTCTCTTCTTCCTCACCCCTATAAGCAACCCTTCCCAAAGAGCTCATTCTGTCCAATTCCAAGGCTTCAAAGTCATCTTTGGCATTCCATCTTATCAGGCTTAACCATTTCTTCTTTTGAAGTGTCTTTGTGACTGGCATTTTCTTTTTCATTTGCACTTATATCTTACTAGGTCAGGCCCTAATTATAAGTTAATCCCTCTCAGACTTTCTATTTCACAACCTCAGCAATGTTTTTTAGCAAGTCGCTTCCCTCAAACCTGCAGTAACAGCTTCCTATAACCTATTACATCAAAGTGACATCCCTCAGTCTGAACTTGCAGGGAAATCCAGGATCTGGCCCCACACTAATTATCTCACATTTCCCGTAACTATCCCTACATCACCATTTACTACACCAGGTCAAACAGGTGAATACACCCTCAAGGCCAAGTCATTCTTTACTTATTCTGCTTCTTCTCTCTATACCTGGAATGCCCTCTTCTCTGTTTTAGCCAAATCTTACTATTCTTCAGGACATGGCTCATGCGTCATCTCAATAACAAAGCTCTCGCCTACATGATGACTACTGTTTAGTTCAGAACCACATGATTCTTGACTTGAACACTTTCCTAAACTAACCAATCACTACTTTTGACAGCAACCACTTAAATTTCATGCAAATGGCAACCACTAGGCAAATGATTCTAATGGAGCAAACTGAAGTCTTACTTAATGTTATAATGTCCAGTTTTCAGTGTACATCTATCAGGAAGCTGAGCAAGTTTCTTCGAGAGCATTTTAAAATACTTCCTGCACTCCTGCACGCCTGTGCCTTGTTCATAGTCAGTAGAAGCAGAAAGTGGCAGCCCATCTCTGACACGAATGACTGATGCAGATAAAATCATAGACATTTCAACCAGCAGAGGATACCTAAAACAAAATGAACAATTTGGGTTAGATAAAAAATGAAAGCCAAACCTGATAAACAGTGCAAAAATGTTCAACTCACTAATAATCAAAGATTCACTAATTAAAACAATGACATACTACACTTTCCTTAACAAATTAGCTTTTAAAAAATAATAACTGTTGGGACACCTGGGTGGCTCAGTCGGTTGAGTTACCTGCTCCTGATTTCAGCTTAGGTCATGATCTCAGGATCCTGAGATCCAGCACCACATCAGCCTCTGTAATCAGGGTGGAGTTTGCTTGTCCCTCTCCCTCCCCCTCTGCCTCTCCTCCAGTGCATGCGCTCGCTGTCTAAATATTTTTTAAAAAAATAATACTTGCTTCTTTTTGGCATTCTTATAAGTATTTGCAGAAGTAAATATTGGAATAAACACCATTCTCAAAATAATTTGGCGATATTCAAAAGAGTGTAAAAATACTGATGCCCTTTGACCACAAGAGCAATATAAATATATAACCATATCCTAAGGGAGGTAATCAGATTCAAACAAAACTTTAAACAGATTATGCTAAGTGAAATAAGTCAAGCAGAGAAAAGTCAATTATCATATGGTTTCACTTATTTGTGGAACATAAGGAATAGCAGGGAGGACATTAGGAGAAGGAAGGGAAAAATGAAGGGGGGAAATCGGAGGGAGAGATGAACCGTGAGAGACTATGGACTCAGAAACACACTGAGGGTTTTGGGTGGGGGGATGGGTTAGCCTGGTGATGGGTATTAAGGAGGGCATGTACTGCATGGAGCACTGGGTGTTATATGAAAACAATGAACCGTGGATCACTACATCAAAAACCAATGATGTATTGTATGGTGAGTAACATAATAAAATAAAGTTTAAAAAAATTTTAAACAGAAAGGCATTCTTTCACAGAAATAACCAAAAACAATCTAAACATCCAACAATAGGGGAATGGTTAAATAAATTATAGTACACCCCTATGATGGAATATAATGAAGAACAGTTATGTTTATGAAAAAGAGTTCAATAATGTAGTAAAATGCTTACATATAAATCAGAAAAAAAGCAGGATAAAAACTGCAAATGTTGCTTTCTATAAAGACAAAGAGAAGAAAGGAGAGATAAATGGAGAAACAGATATCAGAAGGAAACATGCTAAAATTATAATAATGCTTATCTCCAGAAAATAGTATCATGGGTGATTGTTATTTTATAATTTCCTAAATGTTCATAATATTCCAAAGTGGGCATATATTACTTTTATAATCAGAAATAAAATTTTACTGGGGTGCCTGTGTAGCTCAGTCAGTTGAGCGTCCAACTCTTGATTTCAGCTCAGGTCATGATCTCAAGGTCTTGAATTTGAGCCCCCTGTCAGGCTCCCCACTCAGCAGGAAGTCTGCTTGGGATTCTCTCTCTCTCCCTCTGCCCCTCACCCTACTGATGCGCACTCTCTGTGTCTCTAAAATAAATATATCTTTAAACAACAAAAAAAATTTATTTATAGTAAGTCTTAAAGCTAAAGGAATACTGGTTTTAATATTGCTCTCAATGTCTTTACCAGAAAATAAACCATAATGGCTTCTTTTATTATATTCTGATCAAGCTTCACAAAAGTAGATAAAAGCACTTCACAGGTTGGGTCTGAAAGAAATCAGGTAAACAGAAACTTTGCTAAAAACTATATAATGTTGCTCAAATTTTAGCTTGTAGAAAAACCATTGGAAGTTTGGTTAGAAATGCAGATTTCTGAACCTCCCCCTGCCCCCAAATTCTGATCCACTGACTACGAGGCAGAGCTTGAGAATCTTCCATTTTTAATGGAAGGTAATTACTATGCTCAGTGTCTACGGATCATACTTTGAAAAACACTAAATTAAAACATGTTCACAGTCTGAAATTAAGTGATAACTCTTTCTTGCCAAGCCTTCTGAGAATAATGCCACTAAATACTGCTTCACTAGCAGTAGGGTAAATGGTGAAAACTGAAAATTTTGAAAACAATTTCATAGGATTTTTTCAAGATATTGTATCCCAGAGACTAAATCTTCACCTGTCCTGTTCAGACAGCTCAATATTATCTCATTCCAAAAATGAAAAACTGAGTTTGTTATGTAAATGCCAAAGAAAACCAACTGGTACTGACTTTGGAAATTAGTACTATAGTTACTCGTTTTCACTGCTGTGTAAAGTTGCAATGTGTCTATCCATGATGGTAACTGATACGAAAAATTAACCCAAATGACAAAGTTAATGCATTAAATTTACTCTCCCTTTTCCTCTTTTCGTGAGAAAATGAAAGGAATAGCTAGGTATTAATGTATCATTACCATTTTTCTCCTTCATTCATTTAAAAGGAAAAAAACCCAACAGGAATTAAATTAGCCTTTATCATAATGGGATCTTCTAACAGAAGTCCAACATAACATATTCAAATCATTTTTTTTTCCTATTCAATCAGTTTCCTTTCCAAAAGCAGTAGCAAGAGAAAGCTGGGAATCCTCAAGGGATAATACCTAAACTACAAACCCATTTTAAAAATTTACTATGTTTCATTAATTATTAAACCATAATTATGAGATTTAGCCTAAGTATAAGAAAGTAGGAAAATGTCTTACTTCGTACCCTTAGGCATTTATTATTTAAATATAAAATTTTTTCTTCCTGAAGTTTACTGCAACACAATGATTACTCTGGGAATTAACATGAGGGCAGGGTTGTGACTTAATAGTTTCCAAACACCCACGTTCTTAGTATTTAAAAGTATACTGCATTCTTTTTTTTTCCTTGCTATAGCTTTTTTATTATGTTATGTTAATCACCATACATTACATCATTAGTTTTTGATGTAGTGTTCCATGATTCATTATCTGAGTATAACACCCAGTGCTCCAGTCAATACGTGCCCTCTTTAATACCCATCACCAGGCTAACCCATCCCACCACCCCCTTCCCCTCTAGAACCCTCAGTTTGTTTCTCAGAGTCCATAGTCTCTCATGGTTCATCTCCCCCTCCGGTTTCCCCCTCTTTATTTTTCCCTTCCTACTATCTTCTTTTTTTTTTTAACATATAATGTATTATTTGTTTCAGAGGTACAGAGTAGACTGCATTCTTTTATGCCTGATCTTTCTAGGATCACAACAGAAATATTAGGAGTAATCTTTATTACAGAGTGCCAATTTTCATGTAATCTTCAGTTACTCTTTTCTTTTTTATGAATTAAAAACAGAAAGGATATGATTCGTATTTCCTAAAACATATACTAAGAAACAAATACCAATCTGTAAGTTCCATTCATTTAACAAACATTTATTGAGTAGATACTATATGCCAGGGACTATGGGAGACATTAGGAATACACAGTTCCTACCCTCAAGGACATCAATCCAGAATTAAAGAAATTCAGATGAAAAGAGCAAACATAAATTGTGTCACCCACCACTTAACTAACTGGAAAACTAGAGTTAGACAAACCTGCATTTCAGATATTCCTAACACATTTAGGCTTGTAACCAAACCCACAACACAGCATTGATAGTCCCTGTCAAGATTCGTAAGAGGTTGTCAGAAAATCGCTTCTATCAGTAGATAAAATTCCTCTGAGGAGAAAAAGCTAAATTTCTTCCTCCCAGAGTCATTGGACCTAATATCCAATCCAGTGAGCTAGCAAAAGAAACTGTCATGACTGCCCAATGAACAATGTCAGGCTTGACTAATTTGGACTTCAATCACTTTAGGATAAGCAATCTCTCTTCTATCAACTACTACCTCTCCCCTCTTTTGTTTCTACTTTGGATTCTTAATGCAGTTCCTTAAAAAAAAAACAACAAAAAACCACTCCAATCTCATCTGGACTTTGCTAGTAGAAAAAGGTATCTGTCCACATAAAGGCTGAGCTAGGGTTAGAATACCCTTAGAGTCTAAGCACGGTGGTGGTCGGGAAAACCAAGGAAAAACTGATGGGAAAATTTTGGGGGGGGGGGGAGAAATGGGAAAAAAAATTTCTGAGGAAATCAAGAGGTTACCATGTGCATGGGAAGATTCAGGAGCAACAGTAGTTTTATCAGGGCCACAGATACATTTTTAGGCCATGATCCATTTTTCCTCACCTTTAACACTGAAAACAATATATGTCTCCAGACAGCAGAAAACTCACAGGGAATCTGAGTACTGACCTGTATATCCTTTCCTCAACAGCAACTGCTAAAGGAAAAATCCCAAATTAGAATCTGGGTAAGTCTGGGAAAACATTTATGTAGACACTGAGGAAAATGAACTCCCACTATGCCAATGCTCAGCAACTGTTTAGTCCCAGGATGACAGGATGCTGACCTCTTCTTCAGAACCTTGTGAGGTAATGACTGTGGGCCACCAGGAAAGCACTTTCTCAAAAAGTAATTAACAAAACCCAACATATAAGTGTATTTTATATCTACTTTCCAGCAAGATGTTTTCATAAAAGATAAAAACATTTCATATCGGGTTAACCACTCATATCTTATTTTAGTTATTTCCCAAACTTAAATCATCCAAGTACCATTTTCAGAATTATTTTTTTTAAGATTTTATTTATTTGAGAAAGAAAACAAGCGAGGGGAGGGAGAGAGGGAAAGAGAGAATCTCAAGCAGACTCCACACTGAGCTTAGAGCCTGATGCAGGGCTCCATCTCACGACCCTGAGATCATGACCTGAGCCTACATCAAGTCAGCTGCTTAATCCGACTGAGCCACCCAGACACCCCCATTTTCAGAAGTCATACCACATCTACACCTTACCTGTACTATTATTTACCTAATGTAGGTCTTTCAACTGACTTATTTTTTTGCCCTATCCTTAGCAATAATATCTGTGAAATCGGTTTTGAGATGTTAGAGGTTTTTCTCCTAGAGATTTTTTTGTTGTGGTTTCATCCAAATATGTGTGTGTTAAATTTTCTGGAAAATGATTTTTTAAAATGTTCATCTACTTATCACTCAAATTATGTTGCATGTGAAACACTACCTCGGTACATATTTTATTGAAAATGCTAGCTGAGATCTGTGGGAATTGGGAGTGGGGGTTACTGGGAGAGAAAGCTATATTAATTGTGATGCGTAGGGTGGGAGCAAGACTGAGAGAAAAGGGAAGGACTTTGCACAGCCATAGGTTAACAGAAAGACACTTGAAAAACAGCTTGAAGAGGAAAAGGGGAAAGGGTATCAAAGACAATCAGAATTTATTTTGCAGCTTTGCCTATGCCCCTCACCTTACCAATAGCCTTCAATACTCCTATTACAGGTGCTTGTACTACACAGTAGTATGTGTAAGACCTCAGGCTCCAGAGTAGATTATACCCACAACTAGGAACAGGGCCCCCAATACATGCACAAATGTGTCAATCCCCAACAGTTATGCAGCACCTCACAGTTTACAAACAGAGAGGTAGGTATAACCTCCATTTTATAGATGAGGAAACTGAAGGTCCCATTCTCAATGTCCCATTGCAAATATATAGCAGAACTGGTGCTTAAACCTAAATTTCTTGTATCTCCACATTGCTGTGCTACATTGGTCTCCTAAAACCCACAAGGGGCAAGAACCTGGTGATACAGAAGCTATCTAGCTACTAATTTTGAAATAATAAAAGACCACCTTACATTTTCTTTAAGAGGAAGTATAACAGTTAACAGGATGGACTCTGGAACATATGCCTGGGTTCAAAAACTGGCTCCACCACTGTCTGTGAACTTGAGCACCTGTAAAATGTGGTCACTAATATTATGTATCTCATAAGATTGTTTTAAAAATACTAACAGTATCTACCTGATAGGGATACATAAAGAATCTGAAACATCACCTTGAAGAACAAAAATACAATATTGTTTATTATTATATTAACTGACTGCCCTCTATTGACCAGGCACTTTATACACTACTTCATTTAAGCCTTCCGATAACCTGTGAGAAAGATATTATCAGTTCTATTTTACCTTTGAGGAAATTCAAGCTCAGAAAAGTAATTTATTCAATTCCTACATTCATAAGTGACAGATTTAAATGCAGGCCTAACTCTAACCACCCAATGAGACACTGCCTCACAACATTTCCAAGCTTCCTACTCAAGTATATGGATACTTTGATAAGACCTGCGCTTCTTTCAAACATCAATATAAAATATATTTTTCAAAATCAGTTCATACACCAAAAAAAAAAAATCACTAAATTGATATCATGGTTCTCAACATAGAAAATGCCCAGATGTCCCATTAATTTAGGTCATGGTCACATATCAGATTCAAATACTGAACTACCTTCAATAATGGAAAGTATAGGTACTATTGTCAAGTACTGCCTAACTCCTTATAATCTCAGCACGTGAGCAAATTCAGAATTTAGAAAAGTAGTTGCTCCACCTGTTAGCTGGGATCACAACATCTCCCGTCTGGTGGCTGACTGACACTCTAGCCCTGTCCTTTGCCTTGGCTGTATACGCATAGGAGGGACTGGTTCTCAAGCTCTCCAACCGCCCCAGTGGATGATCCAGGAAACTAAGGCGGAGAAAAGTCCAAAGCTGTTTTCGCTGGCAGAGAGATTCAAGTCAGCTGGAGCTCGGCCTCCTATTCCGGAGCCCTCTTCCACCTGTCGAGCCAATTGCTCAGGTCTCCTTTAAGCCACATCGCTTCCAAAGTGCCATTAACAGGGCCTTAAATGGTTTCTGTTGGCGAACGCGGACAAATCTCTGGGCTCAATGCCCATTAAATCCCCACAGAACGCGAAGTAAGCCACTGGTTCAAATCCCACCCTGCCTTTAAAAAAATAGTAAATGCCACGTCAAGCTCTCTAGGCCATCTAAGTAGCCTAGGTGGATTACCGTGTCTCTAACAACTGGGCTCCAGGGAATGCCCCCCACTGCTGGCAGCCCACAGCGACTGTCCCTCCCCCCGGAACCCCCTGCTTGGCCTGCCCCATACCCAAGAGAGGTCAGCCGAGGGGCAACCGCCGCTCGCGCGGACCCACAGCCTCCTTCAAGTCGAAGGGGACGAAGCCCCCGCAATCCCACCTCTCCAGAGCTCCGCGGCTCCAACCACCGGGCTCCCGCCCCCACGGCACGCGCTGGGTTCCTGTCCAGGGGGAGGTCTGTAGTCCCGAAGGTGAGGGCCGTGGCGGCTAGCAAGGAGAGCGAGGGGAACGCCTGCGAGGGGTTCCAGCGACCCTAAGAGGGGAGGAACGAGAACTCCGAGAGGTCAGGTCATACCTGCCGAGCCGGGACCCGCCGCTCCGAGTGACGCGACCCGCGATGCATTGTGGGGCCAGGGAGTGGCCTTTCTGCGGGGCAGCCCCGCGTTCAACGTGGCTGGCGCCCGACGGGATCAAGCTCCGCCCCCGTTTCTTCGGCTCACCCGGGCCAATCAGGTTCTGTGGGAAGGACACACTGACCCGCCCCCATCCTGGAAAGATTGGCAGCTTTTCACGCACCTGCGCCAAGAGGTTGCAAAGTCCTCTGGTGACGCTGACAGCTGATGCTGTCTCTCACAAATAAAGCTAATCTCTCCTGCCTACCGCTTGTGTCTGGAGAAGTTTGTCTCTCACACGGCCCTACAGCAAACACTTACCCAAGCAGCAGGGGGGGAAAAGCCCGCTCTGAGTGAGCAAGAAAAGGACTTGCCCCATCTATCACCACACAAGAGGAAGCACCTAACCTTGGCAGAGGAATGGCAGATGCAGACCCTGCAGCTCCTTCCAACCTTTGCATGGGTCGTGCATTGCTAAATAAGCACTATGACTGTGTACCACGTGCAAAGCACGGTGTTAGGCATTGGGTTACAGGAACAAACATAACCACTGGATGGAATCTAAAGTGCAATAGGAGCAAGAAACGTTAAAGCATAAATCATTACATAATTATAAATTGTCATCAGTACTATGAAGGAAAATTAGTAGGTATGATGATGGATTAATTCTGGACTATCAGGGAAGATGTCTTTGAAGAAGTGCCTTTTAAGTTCCAGGCATATGAAAAAGCCTAAAAGAACGTTTCAAGCCAAGAGAACATTAAGTGTTAGGTTGTTGGGGGCGTGAAAGAACTTGGTGTGTTCTAGGAACTGAAAGGAAGTCAGTGTGGTTGAAATGTAGGGAGCGAGCTTGGGCAGAGATGAGATAGAAGCCAGACCATGCAGGTTCTTATTTGCCACATAATAGATTTTAGATTGTATTTTGGAGTGTATCCTAAGGTTAATGGGCAGCTAATAGAGAATGTTAAATAGGATCTGATTTACATATTTAAAAGCTCACTCAGGCTATTTGTGGGAAATAGTTTAGAAGAGGGTAGGAAGGGTTGCTGAAAGGCCAGGTTGGAGGCAGTTATATTAGTCAAGGCCAGAGAGGATGGTGGCTTCAACTAGGGTAATGGCAGCAGAGACAGTGAGAGTTGGATAATTTCAGGACATGTATAAATGAGAGGTGGAGTCCAAGGGACTTAATAATGGATTGGTTTTCTGGGAAGAGAAAGAAAAGAGGAGCATTAAGAATGACTCCTTAAGGCGGGGGCAGCAGCGCGGCGGGCGGGGGCCGAGACCCAGACTGCCGAGCAGCGGGCACCCGGGAGGCCCAGAGCGGGGCGAGTGCCGTGAGCCGCAAATGCGACGTGGTCGTGGTGGGGCGCGGCATCTCAGGCATGGCAGCGGCCAAGCTTCTGCATGCCTCTGGCCTGAATGTGGTTGTTCTGGAAGCCCGGGACCGGGTGGGAGGCAGGACTTAACACCATCAGGAACCAAAAGGTTAAATAGGTGGACCTTGGAAAATCTTATGTTGGGCCAATTCAGAATCGTATTTTAAGATTAGCCAAGGAGCTAGGACTGGAGACCTACAAAGTGAATGAGGTAGAGCGTCTCATTCACCACGTAAAGGTGGAAATGAGCAGTACAGAGACATACTCCTCACTGGTAGAAATCATCCCTTTAGAAGACAGAAGTAACTAGCAGCAGCCAATTTGGATTTACATTAACAATGTTGACACCCTTATATTATTTGTGAGTGATAATATCAAGAAGGACAAAAAGCAGAAGGTACATTATGAGTCATTTAATAAAACAGGAAATAAACATCTATCTAATTTGTTAAAAAAAAAAAGAATGACTCCTTAAGTAACTAGATGGATTAAGAAGCCATTTACTGATTCAGGGAATGTAAAAAGAGGAGAAAATGGTTTTGGATATGAGTTTGAGATGCTTACAAACGGAGGGGTCAAACAGATTTGAATGTGTAAGTCTGGAGTTCAGAAGAAATGTCTGGACTAATTACATAAATGTGGTGGTTATTGAAGTGGGTTAACCCAGCAATTCTACTCCTAGGTATATATGCAATAGAAATGTATCCATGTGTTCACCAAAATACATATATAAGAATGTTAAGAGGATGGATAAGTTTAGAATAGTCACATAGTAAAATGGTATACAGGAAAGAGAATGAACAATTTACCAGTACACACAAAACATGGATGAATTTCACAGTCATAAAATTGAGTGAAATAAGCCAGACACAAAAATCGTATATTATATGATTTTACTTTTATAATATTAAAAATAGACAAAAATAATATATGGTAATAGAAGTTGGGATATTCCTTATCCTTAAGCAGTATTAATGTTTAAAAAGGGCCACTAGGGGGCTCCTGGAGTTCTAACAACTGTTCTTGATCTGGGTGTTGATTACACCAGTGTGTTCAATTAATGACAATTCATCAAGCTGTACACTTAAGATTTATGCAATTTTCCAGTATGTATTTTATTATTCAGTAGAAAGTTTACATTTTAAAAATGTTATGGGTGATCCAGCCATGAATAAGTTACTGGTACCAGACTAACCTTCCTATAACAAACAATAGAAAACTGGACCAAATCTACGAAAGAAGTGTTTTCAAACATTGGACAATAGGCATACTGGAAAAAAAAGGAAAACAAATAAGATGAGCCCAAAGGTTTCCCCAGATTTCTTTCTAGAGGTATTTACCTAAGCACAGGCTAGAAAAAAGCCAAACAGATTATATTACTCCTCCTAACTGAGGAGAGAAAAATTGGAATTAGGAGACATTGAAGCAAATGAAATTTGTAGGGAAGAATACCAGAGAAAGAGCCCCAGAAATATGCATAAGGGTCTCCATGAATCTTTGGTGTAGGTTTAAGGATAGATTTCATGAGCCTAGTTAAAGAACAACTACTGAGGGAACTGTAAGCTGAACAACTACTACAGCTTGAATAAAGTTTGGAAACATTCAAGTTCTGACCAATTGGAATGATGACACCTTATTAAACACCTGGGGCATTTGGTAGGGAGACCTCATAAAGGCCACACTTTAGAAATAAGGCTAGGGGCGCCCGGGTGGCTCAGTCATTAAGCATCTGCCTTTGGCTCAGGTCATGATCCCAGGGTCCTGGGATCGAGCCCCGCATTGGACTCCCTGCTCTGCGGGAAGCCTGCTTCTCCCTCTCCCACTCTCCCTGCTTGTGTTCCCTCTCTTGTTGTGTCTCTCTCTGTCAAATAAATAAAATCTTTAAAAAAAGAAAGAAAGAAAGAAAGAAAGAAAGCTAAACTAACCCAAGAGTAAAGCCTATTCTCTCCAATAAAGCTTATCTGCAAGTAATTAACTGTTTGCTTGAATGAAACTTAACAATCTTTAAATAAAGACGAAATCCAGGTGCCAAACCAGTAATACCCACCATGTCCATTATCCAATAAAAAAAAAAAAGTTACTGAGTATGTGAAGAAGTAGGAAAACGTGAACCATGAACAGGAGAAAAATCAGTCAATAGAAGCAGGCCCAGAAATGGTGAAGATGATGATATTAACAGATAGGAACTTTATTTTTTTTTAAGATTTATTTATTTATTTATTTTACAGAGAGAGAGAGTGAGAGCATGTGGCAGGGAGGGGCAGAGAGACAGGGAGAGAGAGAGAGAGCCCCAAGCTGATTCCCCACCTAGTGTGGAACCCCACATGGAGCTCCATGCAGGGCTTGGCATGGGGCTCAATCCATGACCCTGAGATTACAACCTGAGCAGAAATCAAGAGTCAGACATTCAATCAACTGAGCCATCCAGGTGCCCCAGCAGATAGGAACTTTAAGGCAGCTATAATAAATGTGGTCAAGAATTTAAAGACAAACATAAACGTAATTAAAGAAACTGTAAAAAGAATCAGATAAAACTTCTAGAGTAGTAAAATATAATATCCCAAATGAAAATTTCACTGGATGGGTTTAAATACACCTTAGACATTGCAGAAGAAAAGATCTGTGTATGAGGAAACAGTATGAAAAAATGAACTATGGGGCACCTGGCTGGCTCAGTTGGTTAAGCATCTGACTTCAGCTTAGGTCATGACCTCAGGGTCCTGGTATCAAGCCCTGCTTAGGGCTCCCCACTCAGTGGGGAGTCTGCTTGCCCTTCTCCCTCTGCCCCTCCCCCTGCTCCTGCACGCTCACTCTCTCTCTCTCATATAAATAAAATCTTAAAAAAAAAGAACAAACTACACCAAAGTACAGGGAGCAGTAAAGTTAAAAATAAAATGAACAGAGACTTGGTAACCGGTATGACAATAGTTATCTAACATATGTGTAACCAAGAGATCCAGAAAGACAGGAGAGGAGATTTAAAAAAATATGAAGAAATAATAGCCAAAAGTTTTCTAAGTTTAATAAAAAACATAAAAACATAGGTCCAAGAAAGAAAACCAACCCCCAAAACGATAAACACAAAGAAGTCCTTACTGAGGCACACTACATTCAAACTGCTAAAAATATTAGAAATGGTCAGAGAAAAAGCCACATAGTATACAGGGAACAAAGAAAAGAATTACTACTGACTTAACATCAGAAAGAATGTAAGCCAGAATATAATAGAATACAATCTTTAAAGTCCTAAAAGAAAAAGCTCTGTCAATCTAGAACTTTATATCCAGCAAAAACTCTTGCAAAAAATGAAGGTGAAATAAAGGCATTTTCAGACAAACAAAAGATGAGAAAATTTGTTACTAGCATATCTGAATTATAATAAATGCTAAGGAAAGTTCTTCAGACTAAACAAAAATTATTCTAGATGGAAATATGAATTCACACAAAAGAAACAAAAACTGTCAGAAATGGCGAATAAGAAAGTTAATATAAAGATTTTTTCTTTTACAATTTTCTCTAAAATATAACCATTTACATCAAAAACAGTAACAATGTTTTATGAAGTTTAAAACAAATGAAGAAAATACACATTAACAATATAAAGAAAGGGTGATAAACTTATAACTAGAGATAAACTGTTACAAGATTCTTATGCCATACTTGAAGTGGTATAATTTGAAGGTAGAATGTGATAAGTTAAAGATATGTATTGTAAGACAAATGACTAAAAGGAATAAAAGAGGTATTTAAAATCTAATTAGCCAATAGAAGAATTAACATCAGAATGCTATAAAATACTCAATCCTTTTTTCTTGCTAAGAAAAAAGGAAAAAAGAACAGGTAGGAAAAAATAAAAACCAAATAGCCTGTATGAATGATTTACACAAAACACATATTGATAATTACATTAAATGAAAATGGTCTAAATTCTGCTTTAAAAGACAAATTGTCTTACTGGATTTGAAGAATTACCCAAGACCCAACTACATGCTATCTATAAGAAATTAACTTTAAATATAATGACATAGATCAGTTAAAAGTGAAAAGATGAAAAAAGAAAAACCCAATCACTAATCCAAAAAATAAAAGGTGAAGTAGTTGTATTAATATCAAAGTGAACTTCAGAACAAGGAATATTATCAAGGCTAAAGAGAGATATTTCATAATGACAAAAGAGCTATTTCATCAAAACAGGCATACATCTTAACAGAAATGTATCTAATAACAGAGTCTCAAACTACACAAAGCAAAAATAGATAGAACTGAAAGGAGAAATAGACAAATTCACAATTATAGTTGGAGTTTTCAACTTCTCTTAGGAAGTGATAGAACAAGTAGACAAAAGTCCGTAAGGTAATAGAAGACATGAACTAGCAACCAACTTGACACAACTGACATTTATAGAACATTCCATCAAACAACAGCAGAATACACATTCTTTCCTAGAGCACATGCAATACTCACCAAGACAGACCATATGTTGGGCCATAAAAATAATTACAAAAAAAAAAACCCCATTATGTAAAGCAAAAGAAACCAGACACTAAAAAGTACATTCTGGGGGCGCCTGGGTGGCTCAGTCAATAAGCGTCTGCCTTCGGCTCAGGTCATGATCCCAGGATCCTGGGATCGAGCCCCGCATCGGGTTCCTTGCTCAGTGGGAAGCCTGCTTCTCCCTCTCCCACTCCCCCTACTTGTGTTCCCTCTCTAGCTATCTCTCTCTCTCTCTCTCTGTGTCAGATAAATAAAATCTTAAAAAAAAAGTACATTCTGTATTTTCCCATTTAAATGAAGTTCTAAAGAAATACAACTAATCTGTGGTGAAAAGAAAAATCATAAAACGGTTGCCTCTAGTGGTTGAGTTGACTAGAAAGGGGCATGAGGGAATTTTCTGGGGTCGGGGATAATGTTCTGTATCTTGATAGGGGTTTGGGTTGCACAGGTGTATGCATTTTTCAGAACTCATTAAATGGTACACGTGAGATTTTTACATTTCATTTTATGTAAATTTACCTCAAAAGTGACAAATAGCGTATAAATATTGAAGTCTAATTAGCAATTCTGAAACTGCTTTCTGTATTTTCTGGCTTAAGCAAATGAGCAACTACATCGAGGAAAATGGAAGTCAGTTTCTCCTGACAGGGAAGGTAGTTAAAAATAAAGGAGTTATCTAAAAATAAGGGAGTTACTTGAAAATAAGGAAGTTACCTAAAAATAACAAACATAATGCCATTTCCACTGAAAGGAACCAGAGATTTTGGGGGGAAAGTTGATCTCAGGCCTGGGACACAGAAAGAATAATATGAGGACCATCTTGTGTCAGAAAGCAAAGAAGTACCAGAGAGTGACAGGACATAGGAGCCAGCTTGAAGGAATGCCCATGGATTCAGTCTGGGACAATATGAACATCAAATCAGTGATTGTAATGTTTTATACATTTATACTTTTACTTACACTGGAATAAAAGTAATGAGTTAAACAAATAATCCATAGTCCATACACATAAATTTAAATAATAAGTAAGTAAATAAATTAAAAAGTAAGGTGGAAAAGCTTTTCCTTATAGTAGAATGCCAAGTAGAAATACAAAAGGAAGGATGGAATTAAAAAACCATTAATAGATGCCAATGCCAATATCAGTAGTCAAAAATTTAATGAGGAACAGGATATTTATCTATTCTCACAACATCTTCCCAGATTGCCTCTTAAACAAAGGAAACACCAGGAACTTTACAGTGAAGAAGCCTGGCAGACAATGGTAACGACAATGCTAATGCGATAAGCTAAAAGTCAATAAAAATCTACCCAAAGGCTCTGGGAAGATCACAAAGGGATGACGAACTGAGCTGGAGAGAAAAAAAAAAATTGTACAAAAGGAGGTGATGTTTGAGGAGACTTAAGGAAGAAGAAGTTTATCAGGCAAACTGTGGTGGGGCATGGAGAAGGGAATCTATATTTATAAAGACATGGACGTGTGGAACAGCATTAACGATTCAGGGAACTGCAAGTGGTCTCCTAGTGCTAAAGCATGGATGGAAATGAAGCGAAAAGAAAGGTCAGACTCCAAAGAGCTAATATGCCAAACTACCAAGTTTGACTTTTATCATGCAGGCAATAGGAAAGCAGGGAAGGATTTTAGATAGAGGAATAGTAAATACACATATTCTTAAAAAAAAAAAAAAAGAAAGAAAAGAGAAAGAAACCTTAATGTTTTTAAAATAGATGTATTCTATTTTGGCTCAGGGGTTAAGCGTGGCTCAGTCGGTTAAGCGTCTGCCTTCGGCTCAGGTCATGATCCCAGGGTCCTGGGATGGAGCCCCACATCGGGCTCCCTGCTCAGTGGGGTGCCTGCGTCTCCTTCTCCCTCTGCCATTCCCTCCAACCCTGCTTGTGCTCTCTGGCTCTATCTCTCTGTCAAATAAGTAAAAAAAAATCTTTTAAAAATAAAATAAACTTGTTCTCTAATTATAAAAAAGTTCAACAATAAAATAGCTATAAGAAAAAAAAGATGGATTTGGTTTTGGGATAAAGAAGCATTTCTATGCACAAAAGTAATGAGGAAACCACAAAGAGAAAGATTAGTAGACCACATTAAAATATAAAGTGTACATGAAAATAAATAAATGAGAAGTCAGACAACAAACTGAGTGACATATACACCACATATGACAAAGAATGTTGACATATCAGTAAGAGAATTAGGAACATGCCCACTGCAAACAGGCAAGGGCACTTAAAAGATAATTCACAAAGAACTATCAGTGGCCAACAAACATTTAAATGGTAATTAAATCCTACTTTTCTAGTAGGAGCTGTATGTCAGAGTAAGCAAGTAGTCCCAGTCGATGAAAGATAGCTCTACTTAATAGAATAATGAAAGTAGATATAACAGAAGGGATGATGGAATTATAAAATCATTTTCAACTCAAACGAAAATACTAATTTAGGCAGAAATTAACTTGATGGTAAAGTCAGTAGGTGAATGATGGATGGACAGAGGACGTTCTTCTGATGCCAACGTACACCACACAGATTACTGTTCAGTTGCAAAGGGGAAAACCCACCTGTACAATGAAAACGAAAGGTTGCTACCACTCTACTCCAGGGGGCAATCTGAACATCCCCAAGTGACTCTAAGATGTTACGGCTCAGTCCCCTGATGTGATGCAGTAAGTACACATAACCTGTGATAGATTCTTTCCAAAAAAACAAAAATGTTTAGCTTGAATCTATTATATCTTTAGAGCTACTCGCCAACTACAAAAAAAAAAAACACATAAAATGTTTATTTTCCAGACATATATAAAGTAAAAAAGGAAAAGTCATCACTTCACCTTTTTAAAATAATCTTCCTCTTACTATTTTAGTGGGTATCTTCCACATGAACTTTTTTTAAAAATGAGATCATATTCTACATATTGTTCTGCAACTTGTCTTTATGACAATATTTCATGGACAATCCTTCTTCGTACCCCATCTGTCAGTATCTGTGGATTTGCTTCATTTCTTTTCACAGTGGAAGATGGTAATATGGATGTGCGGTAAATTATTGAATCATTTTCTATTAATGGATGATCAGGTTCCCTTTTCATGCCATTACAAATATTGCTGTCACAAACACCCTTATCTTTACATCTTTGTACAGTGTGTGTATTTAAGTAGGACAGATCCTTTGAAATAGAATTTCCTGGTCCAAGGGCATGCAGGTTTAAAATTTTTAGAGCTATTACCAAATTGCTCTCAAAAATCCTCTACTGTCTTATACCATCACCAATGTGTGCATTTCCCCACACCCTCAACCAAAGCTGGATTTGTAACATGAGACTGTTTGATTTGTTTCCAATTTGAATAGTGGGGGAAAAAAGGTCACCTCATTGTTAAGCTCGCAATGTTGATATGATTAGTGAGGATGGCAATTTGTTTTATATGTGGACAAATGTGTTTCACCTTTTATAAACGGCCCATTCATCTGTCTCTTTGCCAAAACAATGTATGAGTAATTATTAATTTGACGAAACCCTAGATGTAAAGTAGTTTCTTCAAATATCACAAACTCTGTTAACCAAAGATAAAATGTTTTCCATTTTTGGAAAATGGAAAGATTAGTAGACCACATTAGTAGAAATGTTTTTAATGTTTGTTTTTAATGTTTGTCCATTTGGATCCAAAAGTCCAAAAATCTTTTTGATGTTCTCCCTTTTAAAAAATAGACTCTCATGCTCTACTTTCCAGATAGTTATATTATCATAATCTTCCAGGTGGAGAACCAGAGCCCAAAAGTGTTGTACTTATTTAGAGTCACAAAGTGATTCGGTGGCAGACATGCATCCCAAATCCATCATTCCATCTTATTTTTCAATTATGTGCCCCACACTTTCCTTCTCCAATTCAGTCCCCACCAGTCTCATTTACTGGAATAAAGAGCCAGTTAGTATTCATAGGTTTTATTCAACACATAAATATGTGAGTTCATGAAAGAATGAAATGATCACACATAAGCTATAAATTATTTCTTGTTCCTGTTTACAAATAATGTTTTAATTACTGTATACTTCTTGGCTATAGGAAAAATGACTTAGAAATAATTTTCCCTCCAACCAAAATTCCGTAAGATATATGTTTTAGTATGGTGGTGCTCGCACAGAGAAACCTCAATGTGACATTGCTGCTGTGGTTTAAGAAAATAAAATTAGGTAAGCTGCAAGGAAAGGACTTTAAACTCTTATTACAGGAGAGGGTTTTAGGTGGGGGAAGTTCTCCAGATCCAAAATACAGTTTCCTTAACTGCCATAAATATATCCGTCATTTCTTCACCGCCCCCATATAGCAATGACCTTGTAGGATAGATGGAGTGAAGAGAAAAGCCTGTATCAGAAATGAGGAGTTGACTGTGTGGCATAACAATACCTCCTTTTTAACCATTTCCTGGGGACTAGGAAATGTTGCTATTAACACTGATAAAAACGATTTAAAATAACTATTACCATTTGTTTATTATGTGCTAATTACTTTGCACTCATCTCGTTTAGTTTTTCTAGCAACTCTGTGCCTTAACTATTACAATTATTATTATGTTATAGGACTAAGCCTCAGAACACTTGGCCATGTTCCCACAGTTAGTGAATATGAGAGCCAGTATTCCCATCCAGGCCTGGTGACTCACATGCTGGTTCTTTTCACTGTGAAGCTTTGCTGCCACTTGCAGCTGGTGGTTCTGTAGGGTGCTGGCCGCCTGGCTGTTTTACGCTTGCCCTCTCAGGACACTCCGCATGTCACAGGGATCCAGCCGTGTCTGGGTTCTCCTCTCAACTGTGCAAGTTCAGGAAGCCAACATTGTGAGTCGGTTCATACTGGAGTGAAGTACTGGGCCATGAGCATCATGACCGAGAAGATCTAGCCGGACACTAGGAGAATATGAATAAGGACAAAATCTACAGGTCTGTGGAGGGGGGAGGAGAGGAAAAGCAGGGAGGCCACCAAGACTGGAGACAGGGACACAAGAGCAAGACAAGACAAGAGGAGATGTCCAGTCCATGCCAAAGATCATAGCGGTCTATTGAGAGCCACATAATGGTGTGGTCGGAGTTCTCCCCTGGCCGGACAAATGGCAGCCAGGGACAGAAAGGCCTGTAGGAGCTTTGGCTTCTCTCACTCGGGAAGAAACCAGACTGTGCGAATCTGGAAGCCAGCTGTGAGTGAAAGGCAAACTGGGGGCTGGGGCTGCAGGGGCAGAAGGCAGGCCCAGCTTTTTGAGGTGCATCAGTGGACCCAGCGAGGCAGCCATATTAGAAACTAAATTGTAGGTTACTTTGCCCGGCATATCCAACTTCCCTTTCTAGCCTAAGTTTCTGACTTACATTCCTGGGAGGATTAGTCTATCAATAACAGGATCCAGTCCCACTTAGCCACAGCCGATGGAACCAACTGACCAAAGGAGCTGGCCAGCAACCAGTCAGACTCTCTGAATCTGATCTAAGAAACAGAGTGAGTTGGTCAGATGCCATGTGCATGGAGCTGCAATGCCACGTAGAGGGCAGGCCAGCAATACTCTGAAGGGCCACACATGGCCCAAATTACAGGGGAGAAAATATTAGAACATAGCAAGGACAGCCCAAGAGAAATGAACAAGACTGTGAATTCCCAGTCTAGAGATGGAGGCAGATAACTCATTTTATGGTTTCCAATGAGGATAGGTGATTTCCTATAATTAAATCTCTGTGAGGTTCCCCTCAGTCTTGATTTAAAAAAAAACAAAACCAAAAAACTCTTTTTATGAGTTTCTTAGAGTGGATTTCTTACCAACAGTTTCTGACTCGACATTGATTTATGAATGAGAACAACATTGTGGTACAACATAGGGAACAGTCAATGGTATTGTAATAGTATTATATAGTGACAGATGGTAGCTACACTTGTGTCCAGCAGAGCAAAACATGAACTTGTGGAATAGCTATGTTGTACACCTGAAACTAATGTAACACTGTGTGTCAAAACTTTTTAATGAAGAAAATGACTACACACACACACACACACACACTGCATGCATGGAAGACACAATTCTATTTTTTATTAGAGATTTATTTATTTATCTTAGAGAGAGAGAGTGCACACGTACGGGGAAGGGCAGAGTGAGAGATGAGAATCCTCAAGCATAATACCTACTGAGCGTGGAGCCCAAGGTGGGGACTCTGAGATCATGACCTGAGCTGAAATCAAGAGTCAGTCACTTACTGACTGAGCCACCCAGGTACCCCGACATAATTCTGTTTTTAAAAGAAGGAATGCCATTGTCTTCATGAACGATGGGATAATCCTTTCCAACAAGAATTTTTATGTCCATATACATGGAAAATGGAATTAGTAATTAGAATGTGGCTTTGTGATCAGAATGCCAGAGCCCAGAGTGTTGGGTCAAGCAATCTTTCAGCACCTAAAAAGGGATCCTTGGATGTGACACAGAATTTTATCATTTAATTCTCACAACCTTATTATTTAGTTATAGAAAGAATCTGAAGCTCCAAGAGGTTAACTAAATTGCTCAAGGTCACAAAACTAAGAAGAAATACAGTGGGAATCAAAGTCAGGCCACTCTTCCTTGTGGGTACCCTGTCTTCTAAAGACTAAAACACTAGCAGCCACCCATTACAATCCCATCCTCCTTGGGCAATATAATGGTTAATATTATGTGTCAACTTGGCTGGGCCACAGTGTTTGGTGGTTGGCCAAACATTATTCTGGATGTTTTTGAGATGATATTTTTTGGATGAGATTTCATTTAAATCTGTGGACTTGTGGCACCTGAGTGACTCAGTTGGTTAAGCGTCTGCCTTTGGCTCAGGTCATGATCCCAGATCAAGCCCTGCGTCAGGCTCCCTGCTCAGTGGGGAGTCTACTTCTCCCTCTCCCTCTGCGCCCCCCACTCATGCTCGTTTGCTTGCTCTCTCTCTCAAACAAATCAATAAAATCTTTAAATAAATAAATCTGTGGACTTTGAGATAAGCAGCTTGTCCTGCATAATGTGAGACTCATGCAGATAGCACAAGGTCTAAACAGAGCAAAGACAGACAGACACAGACACACACAGACACACACACACACCTACACACACACACACACACACACATCCTATTGGTTCTGCATCTCTGGACACCCCTGACTAATACAGGCAACGATAAGATAGTTAATATTAGATTCTCTTTTTAGTCTGGATAAGTTAGGGCCATTACTTCTAACATCTTGGATTCCTAGAAAGCACACAAAACCACAAAACAGAATATGGTATAAAAACTCCCCTCCCTTGTATATTATTAAATCCCACTAGATTCCATTTTAGAGAGTGACTTTCCTGACCTTGTCTTCAGATTCCAGCTTAGCTCAGTGTTTCAAATAGTGGGAATATGTAAATTCACCAGGATATTAACTTGCCATACTTTAACACTAGCAATAATAAGTACTGATTCTGGACCTACATTCTTCGGCGCAATCACAAATCTCCATAAACTCTATCCACACACAAATGTCATTGATAACTGCAAGTGCACTGTTGGTGGGAATGTAAATTTGTACAGTCACTCTGGAAAACAGTATAAAGGTTCCTCAAAAAATTAAAAATATGATCCATATGATGGAGGAATTTGACTACTGAGTATTTTCCCAACAAAAATGAAAACATTAATTTGAAAAGATATATGCACCCCTATGTTTACTGCAGCATTATTTATAATAGCCAAGACATGGAAACAGCCTAAGCATCCATTAGTAGATGAATGGATAAAGATGTGCTACACACACACACACACACACACACACACACACACACACACTGGAATATTATTCAGCTATAAAAAAGAATGAGATCTTGCTATTTGCAACAACATGGGTGGAACTGGAGAGCAGTATGCTAAGTGAAATAAGTCACACAGAGAAAGACAAATAAAATACTACATCATTTCACCTATGTGCAGAATCTAGGGAAAAAAACCCAAAACAAAAAGCAGAAACAGACCCATAAATACAGAGAACAAATGATGGTTGCCAGAGGGGAAGGGGGAAGGGGCTGGGGAAAATGGGTGCAGGGGAGAGGGAGATACAGGTTTCCAGTTCTGGAATGAACAAGTCACAGGATTAAAAAGCACAGCCTAAGGAATAGTCAGTGGTATTATAATAGCATTATATGGTGACAGAAGGGAGCTACACTGCAGTGAGCAGAGCCTAACATACCCAGTTGTCCAATCACTATGTCATATACCTGAAACTAATGTAACATTGCATGTCAACTATACTTCAGTTAAAAAAGTATGTGGCTTAATGGAATTAAGTGATGTGGGAGTAGAGAGGTGCCCAGCGGTGAGGGTGAACAAAAAGAAAGAAAGAGGGTGATTGGGGCACTGGCGACAGAAGGAGAACGTTGGCGGGAGGTGGATCTGGCAGGAGAGAGGATCCTGGTGGCAAAGATGAGAAAGCTGGGGACAGGGGTGAAAAAAGGATAAGTGAAAAATAAAATAAGCCCAGTGGCGAGGAGGGCTTTGAGGCAGGGGAAATAGAGATGGGTGTCAAGCTGATGGTTGGCCAGCAGGTGGAGGGGTTCCTGCAGAGGGCTGCTAACTGCTCTCCCAAGGGTACAGGGAGAGCCTGGGTGCCAGAATTAGAGAGGGGACAGTCACATCAACTGTGGAAGCCAAGGAGGACCAGAGGGTGCACCACCTTCCACACACTCAGCCACTGACACGTGGCTGCCCCCATCAGAAAATTTGCCCAGGTGGCTGCAAGACCCAGAGGAGAGAGCCGCACCAGAAGCAGGATGAGCAAGGGGGGCCAGGCAGGCTTGCCAGGGACGAGCACCAGAAGCCATAATCTCCTCACTTCCAAGCATCCACTCTGAAAAATTCGCTCATGTACAGAAGAGGACATGCTCAAGAATGTTCATGTCAGCATTGCTTGTCATAGCGAAAATAAACTTCAGTCATGCAATAAAACAGGGGGCAATGGAATTTAAATGAATCAGAACCACACATATTAACAAGAAAAAAAACTCCAAAAAAAGTTAAATAAGAAAGTAAGTTACTGGGGTGCCTGGGTGGCTCAGTCAGTTAAGCGTCTGCCTTCGGCTCAGGTCATGATCCCGGGGTCCTGGGATCGAGCCCCGCATCAGGGCTCCCTGCTCCGCGGGAGGCCTGCTTCTCCCTCTCTCCCCTGCTTGTGCTCTATCTCCCTCTATCTCTCTCTCTCTCTCTCAAATAAATATAATCTTTAAAAAAAGTAAGTTACAAAAGGCTACTAAGAGTATGATATCATTTATACCAAGTTTCAAATCTGCAAAATAATATTGTTTTGGATGCATATAGGAAGAGTAAAAGTATAAAGACTTACATGGGAATGACAGACAAAATTCAAGATAATGGTGATTTTAGGGCTGGAAGGATAGATGGGAAATGGATCAGGAAGGTGTCTTCAACTTCTGTTTGAAAGATCTGAGCTAAGGAATGGACACAGTGATTCTCTTTATATTCTTTTAGTGCCTTTTTATGTATATGAAATAAATTAATTTTAAAGAAGAAATTCAGAGGCATATGGTTTATTATTCTCTCTACTTTTCTGGAATTTGAACGGTTTTTTCCAAATTAATAAAATACCACATTTTAATAATACTGTACGCACAACTCCCCCCTTCTGTCACCTGTATTTTACCATTCAAATGAATTTAGGGGAAGATGGAATGAGGCAGGGATATTATTTTTGAAAGTAGTGAGCTAAAGCCTCCTCTACTGAGACCCAGAACTTGAAATAAATTAACTCTGGTTCAGTCTGGAGTATTAATAGGATTTAATTATTAATAAGCTATGTGTATAAGGGTCCATGATCCTTAGAAGAACTAATCACATTTCAAAGGGCATTGAAAACCATATAAATGTAATAAAGTTGTATAATCTAATCATCAACTTGTTACCTGAAAGTCTGTGGAGGAAGTGGCTTACTTACTTACATTCTAGAAACCAACCAGACTTTTGCATCGGATTCTGTAACAATGTCATTTAATATCCATGGAGAAGAAACAAAGATTCTATACACACACACACACACACCCCAACCCATATTGTATAAGGATACATACATATTTAACAACATATATTAGATACATTGGTGGATGACTATCAGGGTGAATGGGTAAAAATAAAATAAAATTATATAAAACTAGAAAGGGGACTTATATGGAAGATAATGATAATTTGCTATGAATCAAGAGTAAGATTAACTCACCTCTCAGCACGTAAGATTAAAAACAAAAAAACCAAACCAAACAAACAAAAAAAACCCAACCTGGTCCCTTGACTTTAAGATGCTTATGAATTAAAGGGGGAAAAATTGTAATATAAATGTGATGGCTTGTAAAATGCTAAGAACTTCTGGATTCTTAGCATGAGAGACAGTATGATATTCTCTCTAAGGAATTAGTAATTTGGTTCCCAAACAATTTTTTTTTTCCAAGAGGGGCAAAAGACTATCTATCATCCCATGTTCAGAGGAAGGCATTTCATAGAGTACGCCCTTTTTCATGCACTCAACTCTTTTGAATTGTTGCACTTGGCTCCAAGTGAGGGACTGATGAGTGCAGGTTGCAGAGAGAAGCCCATAGAGAGAAGAGAGAGCTCTGGTGAAGGATGGTGCGTCCCTGGCATGGGTAAGCACAAGCCCTCTTTCATGTGGAAGTGAAAGAATGTAAAGGCAAATAGCCAAGTGATGCCATGTGTAACGTGAAAAGATACAGGCTTCCTGAACATCTGATCCCACTTATGCTCCTAAAAACAGAACCATATATATACCCAAATGACTCCCAGCTAATATGATGTGACACCAGCCCTGTGATGGGAGAATGTGGGGGGGTTCTGTGTTAAAACGCAGTTCTAGGCAAGACAGTCAGGGTAGGCTTAAATAATAAAGGTTTTTATTTTTCACTCATGTCAGAGTCTGCTCCTCTCCAAAGAGGGACTCAGGAATCTTGGTTCCTTCATCTCGAACACGTGGCAAGTGGGGAAGAGAGAGCCTGAGCATCACATAGGAATTTTTAAGAGCCAAACTGAAGACGGCTTACTTCACTCCCCTACATTTCACGGACAAAAGCCATAGACGCCCAGACCTGCAAGGGAGGCTAGAAACCCAGTCATCCCAAGGGCCCAAGAAGAGCAAACAGGAAGAGGAACGCATTGTGCCACCTCTACCAGACGACTGGTGTCAGGAAAATTATTGACGCAATAAAAAAATCGCTAACTTTTGATGCATGTGACAATAGACGGTATGCGGCCACTTACTCACAGAAACAACTAATCCTGACTTTTTACACTGACCTCAACAGCAAATCTAAGTAATAAAAAGAGCAAAAATCCAATCCTATTTCTCCCGAGTTCTGCAAAAGCTCAGTAAAATTGTAGAATTTATGCTGACAAGACAGATCTGATGATGATAAATATATCTTCCATCCCGTTAAGCTCTATTATTTTATATCTCTCAAAGGGTAGTTTTTGAACCCATGGTGAATTCATTCGGTTGTAAAAGAAACTCAAATTCAACCATTTATTTGGATGTGAGTTTCAAAAAGAAGAAAGAAAGGGAACATATTAATTGTGCAAAACAGCAAAGCTAAAAAAAAAAAAAAATTCTGCCTCTGCCTGGCTTCCTTCTGGGCTCCACAAAGCTCAGAGAAAAAAATAACCAGTATTAGGAATTCAAAATGCCCAGAAACCGAAAAGAAGGCTTCTCTCAACATTTTCAACAAAAGCCCTGGGAGCTGGGCAGGTGCCCTCCTTGCCCTCCTCACTCACTACAACTGACCAACCTGCAGGGAGAGGGCCTGGCAACTGAGAATGGTGTTCTTAACTTTTTTTGGCAGTGCAGGTCTCTTATCATTACACCATTAACATCAAGACCCCTTCTGTTATCCTACTGTGACTCCTATCACTAACCTGCACTTGCTGAGTCTGCCCTCGGCCATGCACCATGCTCTGCACTAACACAAACTTTCCATGTTATTGTTTAAAACAACCCAGGATGGAGAAATACTCATGATATCTTTTGTGCAGAAGAAGAAACTAAGGTATAGAGAGGTCGGGTGACTCGTCCAACGTCACACAACTAGGTAACAGCAGCCTGGAGCAAGGACTGTGACCCAGGCCCTAGCTGAAGCATTTAGCAGCTTTGCCTCACCAGCCCTCTGATAATACATAACAGTAATTATTGAGATGAACACCGGTTAACATCAAACATAGGGGAAAAAATGAAAATCACTTGTCATTCTAGAAGTTACATCAAGAGATAACTATTATTAATTTATTGCTGTATTTCCTTTAACCTTTTTTTTTTTCACACCCTTGGGTCAAAATAGAGGTGACATTATTTTTAACCGCCTTGTTGAAATATAATTCACATACTAGATAAGTGGCTCATTTAAAGTGCATGGATTCAATTCAATTCTTAGTCCCTGCAAAGAAGTGTGCCATCATCACTACCATCTAATTTTAGATTATTTTCATTACCAAAAAGAAGCTCCATATCCACTCCCCTACACTCTAACCTCCCAGCTCTGGGCAATGGTTAATGTACTTTCTGCCCCTATAGATTTGCCTACTCTGGACCCTTCAGACACATAGAATCGTACAAAATGTGATCTTTTGTGATGACTGGCTTCTATCACTTAGCATGAAGCTTTCAGAGTTGATCCATGTTGTAGCACTTATCAGAACTTCATTCCATTGAATACTATTCCATGGTATGTATATACCACATTTTCTTTATCGATTCACCTGTTGATGGACATTTGGGCTCTTTGCAGTTTTTAGCTATTATATATGGCTGTTTTAAAAGTTCATGTATAGGTTTCTGTGTGGGCATACATTTTCCTTTCTCCTAGGAGTGGAATTATTGGTTCACATGATAACCCTATGTTTAATTTTTTGAGGAACTTCCAAACTATTTTCCAAAGCAGGGTACCATGTCATGTTCCCACCACAGTGAACGAGAGTTTCCCTTGCTCTGCATCCTCACCAACATTGGCTGTCTGTCTTTTTGATTATAGCCATCCTAGTGGGTGTGAAGTTGTATCTCACTGTGCTTTCCATTTGCATTTCCTTAATGACTAGTAACGTTGAGCATCTTTCATGTGCTTCTTAGCCATTTGTGTATCTTTGGAGAAATGTCTATTTAAATCTTTTGTCTATTTGAAAAATTGGCTCACTTGTCTTTTTATTGTTGAGTTATGAATTCTTTGCATATTTTGGTTACAAATCCCTTACAAGATATCTGATTTGCAAATATTTTCTCCCACTCTGCAGGTTGTCTTTTCACTTTTTTTTTTTTAAGATTTAATTATTTTATTTATGCGAGAGAGTGAGAGAGAGCAAGGCATGAGCAAGGGAAGGAACAGAGGGGGAAGGACAAGCGGACACGGAGCTCAACGTGGGGCCTGATGCAGGGCCGATCTCATGACCCTGAGAGCATGACCTGAGCCGAAACCAAGAGCCTGACGCTCAACCAACTGAGCCACCCAGGTGTCTTGGTCAAAGCTTATTTTTTTTTTAAAGATTTTATTTATTTATTTGAGAGAGAGAGAGAGAGAGAGAAACAGCATGAGAGGGGAGAAGGTCAGAGGGAGAAGCAGGCTCCCCACTGAGCCGGGAGCCCAACGGGGGACTCGATCCCAGGACCCTGGGATCATGACCTGAGCCGAAGGCAGTCACTTAACCAACTGAGCCACCCAGGCACCTGGTCAATGCTTATTTTTAATAAAATATATTGTTTAAAAATAGGAATCATATTAGATAAAACATTTTTTCACATATTTCATCATGGGCCTTTCACCTGTAATTTACCTAAAATTTTCCACCCAAATTTTACTTTCAGCTTATACTATGTAGTTTTATCAAGCCTTCAGAGAAATAGTAGAATTGAAGATGCTGGAAAAACATTACAAAAAAAAAAAAATCCCACACTAGCAAACCCTTAGTCCAAAAATTTAGTAGCACATTCATTTTTTAAATAATATAATCACATCACAAAAATGCAGAAAGTAGAGAAAAGGAATAAAGGTGCCCACACTGATCACCCTAGCAGACCCACCATTATCTTCATGTACTTACTTCTGGTACTTTTTTTTTAGCATATTTTTGAAGAATTGCAATCATACAGCATATATAAATTTACATTCTGCTGTTAAATTTAGCATGCCATTAGATTCTTTCCATGTTTCTCCCTAGTTTTCGTAACTAGCATTTTTACCAGCTGCAGAATATACCAAATGAATGTACTATAGTTTACATAACTATTCTTTTATTAAATATTTGGCATCTTTCCAGGAAAATCTCCCTTTTTTTTTTCACTATTATGAGTAATGCACCGATGAATATTTTCTTTGCTTATAGCTGTTTCCATGTTTGGGATTATTTCCTTGGGATACATTCCTAGAACTAGAATTACTAAATTGAAAGTTATAATTTTGTGTGTCTCTCAATATATATTGCCAGATTACTTTCCAAAAGGTTTGATTCACTTCAAAATGCTGTTGGTAATGATTGATGATGATGTTTTGGGTACCATCATTTAAAAAAATACTTCATTAATTTAAGTGAAAAAAAAAAGCTCCTTGTTTTAATTTGCATTTCATTTTATTAGTACTTAAATTCAACATCCTTCATAGGTGTGACATTCTAGTTTTATTTTCTTTAAGTTAATTATTATTGTGAGAAACATGGTCAGATCTGTCATATATTAAACATATAGCTATAAATAGTATGTAGTTATATGAATTCGAACATATAGTTCAGGGGATCTGTTACTGAAATTTTATTGAAATTACTTGAAATTTTATTTCAAACTTATGTTTATAAATTTATGTTTATAACTTCATCATAGAGATACAACTCCAGTAAATTTCTTCTGTACTTCATGAACCAAGGTCCATACATAAGTGAGGTTTTGGGGTTTTTTTCCCTAGGCAGAAGGGCAAGTGAGGTGAACAGAGAGATTAATAAAAAAAATATTCATTTAGATAAGGTATTATTATGACTTGATATTGCTCATGTTAAAATTTTATAGCCAAGTTCCCATCATGTGGTAGACATCTTTTAGTATGTAATTATTTTAAATATAGCCTATTATTTTAATTATCTCTAATTAAAAGCACTTTTACATATCAATGTGTATTCTAGCAAAAAGGAACTCTGAATTCTTTCCATTTTATAATGCAGTCCCCTATTTCTCTCTGTAATTTTATATGTAGGCAGTAAGTCCCAGGGAGTTCCTTTAGATAAGCTATGAATTTTAAAACTAACCCACATTTTTATTTTATTGTGCTACAAAAATAATGTTAAAGGACTTTTCACTAAGTGTTTTTGTGCCTTCACTAAGTACTTTTCTTTTATCTGATTGTTCACATGCTGCTTTCAATGAATACTAACTACTTCTAGTTGGGATTTTATTTCACAGTGAGAAGGTGGATTCACCATGTCCTAATTATCATTATTATTCCATCACCCAGGTAGTCTTAGGAGACCACAAGAATGTGTCCTGTTATTTGCAGTTATGGTCAATCATCACCATTGGAATTAACGCACAATTAGGTTGAGTCATGAATATCCTGACTCAGATGCCTCTTTTGAAAAACTGGGGTTAAGGCTTTGGGGGCAATTTCAAAAAGTATGTTTTCTTCACTGCTTTTTAAAAGAGCCCATCAGAGGTTTACAAAATAATATCCATTTACTTACCACCTAATTTTGGATTTTTCCAAAATTTAGGAAGCTCTAAGGGCAAGCATTTATTTGAATCAAATGAAGGAAAGTCCAAACTTGCTTAATTTGAAGCCCTTTGTTCCATTTCTCCTTCTCCATTATATTTGTCCCTCCTTGTAGTTGGTTTCTTCTTTCTTTCCTTATTACTATTTTATTTTAATCTCATCCAGGTCCACATTCCCACATTACTCCCTCCTGGGTGCCCTTCTTTTTGTCTTCTCCTGTCCTTTTTTGAACACCACCAAATATCTAGCTGCATCTCTAGTTAAAGGGACCTCATTTTTAAAGATAATTTCTGGGTTTTTTTCTTAATATTTCTTAAGACATTTTCTTAACATTTGTCCTAATTTTCGTAGGTTATCAAAGTAATTCATGCCCATTACAAAAACTGCAAAAACACAAAAGAGTAAGAAATGAAAACTTCCTGTTATTCCAACTTCCAGAGGTAACCACTATTAATTTATTGCTGTATTTCCTTCAAGTCTTTTTTTAACTAAAAAAAAAAAGCAAAACCTGAATAAATCAGGATCATGATCTTATTAGATACATTTTTTTAAGATTTTAAAAATTTATATGAGAGAGGGGGAGATATCTAGGAAAGCAGGATAAAGGAAATGAAAATCACCCATAATTTTATCATCCAGAGATAATCACTTTTAATATTTTGACCTATTTCTGGTCTTCTTTCCTATGCATATTATTATAAAAACTGGATCATCCTCTATGTACAGGTTGTAGAATATTGAATTCTGTGTGAAAATTTCCAAAATACTGAACAAACATTCATCAACCACTTACCAAGTTCTGAGTGTTGAGGCAATATGGAAAAGTAGACAGAAAACGTCTTTGCCTTCCCAGACCTTACATTCTAGTGAGGAAGAAAGACAATAAGCAAACAAATAATAATAGACATGATATCCCAAGAGACATGTGCTGTGGAATAAAAGAAAGCAAGGTAAGGGATGGAGACGAAGGGGAAGGGAGCTGGTGCCTTTGTATGGGGAGGTGAGAGAGGAGGGTTCCCTGAGGAGATGATAGTTGAGCAGATCCCTAAGAGAGAGAGGAAAGAGGAAAGAGGAAAGAGGAAAGAAAGAAAGAAAGAAAGAAAGAAAGAAAGAAAGAGAGAAAGAAAGAAAGAAAGAGAGAGAGAAAGAGAGAGAGAAAGAAAGAAAGAAAGAGAGAAAGAGAGAAAGAAAGAAAGGAAGAGAGAAAGAGAGAAAGAAAGAAAGAGAGAGAGAGAGAAAGAAAGAAAGAAAGAAAAAGAAAGAAAGAGAGAAAGAAAAGAGAGAAAGAAAGAAAGAGAGAAAGAGAGAAAGAAAGAAAGAGAGAAAGAGAGAAAGAAAGAAAGAAAGAAAGAGAGAAAGAGAGAAAGAAAGAAAGAGAGAAAGAAAAGAAAGAGAGAAAGAAAGAGAGAAAGAAAGAGAGAAAGAAAGAAAGAAAGAAA
>NW_027397063.1:58839802-58865275 GCF_003265705.2 Callorhinus ursinus | reverse complement strand
AGAAAGAAAGAAAAAGAAAGAAAGAAAGAAAGAAAGAAAGAAAGAAAGAAAGAAAGAAAGAAAGAAAGAAAGAAAGAAAGAAAGAAAGAAAGATTATTTTTCTGGATTTGGTGTTATTTCTGGTATATTTCAGCTTTTTAAGTATTTTATTTGTGATTTCTCCTTTTCATCTTGAATAAATATTTGCC
This sequence comes from Callorhinus ursinus, assembly GCF_003265705.2. Lineage (NCBI taxonomy): Eukaryota > Metazoa > Chordata > Mammalia > Carnivora > Otariidae > Callorhinus > Callorhinus ursinus. The sequence goes on along the minus strand of NW_027397063.1, from coordinate 58,865,087 downwards.
TTTGTCCCTAATTTTGTGTTCTTTTTCTTAAAGAGGGCCGCTACATTGTATAAGCCTCAGTCCTCACCCATGGTGGATCCAGGGGTGGCAGTGCTCTCTGTAAGGGAGGCTGGGACATGTACCCCTTAACAATGTTTTTGGGCATCGATCCTTCATCTCTGTCAGTGGTGCATGGTCACTGGCTCGGTAAATCAGAAGCCCAGCCCGGCAGGGGAAAAACCTAGAAGCGGATTCACGTTACAGAACCCTGGGCAGGTTTAGGATTCGGGGGCCCAAGGTACACCCAAAAGCGAGGCTGAAAACAAGAGGACGGGTGGAATTCACCCAGAGCAAAAGATGTACTCCCAGATTCCCCTCCCAGCTCATGGGACTGAACAGCCCGCCTCCCCACCCTGGCTGATGCAGCTTGGCTTACTCCGGTCCGTTCTCTGAGTTCTTGCTATCAGCAATTTACCTGCTTCAGACACCTCTTTTATTTCCCAACATGTTGAAGACTCCTGAAACCCCGTGTCTGCTTGCATTCAGATAAGCCCTTCTATGCTTTCACATGTTAGTTTATTTTTTGTTAGAAGAATTTTGAAACCCAGACCAATTTCTTTCCATGCTGCAGAAAGTGGAAGGTTTGAAAGCAGTCAGATGACGACAGGAATTAAAGTCTTAGTCTGCTGAGGCTTTAACATCCTGTTAGAGGAGACATTTGCTTGGCAGACTCCCAGCCTGGTTGCCAGGCTGATCACCCAGTGATGTGGCAGCATTTGAAATGTCATGTTCTACATGTCCTGCTCACTCTATGGTCTGCACAAATATAGTAGTGTTGTTACCATCGCTTACTTGGCTGCCTTTGAGTCGTGGAGCCAAGATATTTTAGCCTCATGGATCCTGCATTGCATGGATAATGTGGACAGATTTACATTTATAGCTTCCTACTGAATGTTTTTTTAGAAACAACTTTCAGGAGACTTCAAGGTAGCAATAGATCACAGGCAACTTAATTACTTAATCGTAATGAAAATTTTCCAACTCTGGAGAATAACGTTGGAAAAACATCTCTCCCTTGATTTTTCCAAATTCCCCTAGCCTGGCTTCCATATGTGTTAAGTAAGCTCAGTAGTGCACGCCGGTGAAGCCTGCAGAACTCAACCCACCAGTTCTGAACTTCAGCTGCACATTAGAACAACCTGGAGATCTTTTAACACATATCAATGCCAGGGACCCATTCCCAGAGATTCTGATTCAGTGGTTTTGGGGTGGGACCCTGGCCCTGATAGTTTTTCAAGGTCCCCAGGTGGTTAATCATGAAGCCAGGATTGAGAACCATTGTACACCTGGGAAAAAATGGGCACAAATGTCAATCTATCCTTTTCCCAAGGAGTGAAGTAACAGAAAATTCTGGTGATCGCAGGGAATTCACCCCTTGGGGTTACTGATTTCCAATGACAAAATGCTGGTGGCATCTCTTCCTTCCTTTTCCTCATTGTGAGGGACTTGGAGCTGGAGAGAGGAAGGCATCTGGAGTCCATGGGGCATAATCCCCAGCTCAGGCTGTGGGGTGCTGTCATAGAAAGAATGCCTTTCCTTTAAGCTGAAATACTTAGAGGAGACGTGGCTGGAGAGGATGAAGATGTTCCTGAAAATGTGGTTTTCTGACTTTACAATTGGAAGTGATCTCAGTGAAAAGAAAAGGAGGACACATAAGGAAGAATCCAGTGGGGGTTGCGCTGGGAGACCAGCTCAAATCAGAAAGCAATGGAACAAGAAGGGCATATAAGGAGATCTGGAGGGGGTTCCTGGGAAGCCCAGTTGACGGAGGCTTGCAACAAAGAGCTACCAAGATAAAGGGGCTGATGTAATGAAGCCAAGAATGAGGGGTTCGGGGAAGGAGACCTGGGCTCACTGCTTGGAGCCAACGCAACATGTTGATGGAATAGGAAAAAGAGTAAAATGCCACAATGGTCATTTCTGCTTACTCCATCAGAGAGAACCATCATTGTTCTGAAAAGGATAGGATGATCTCGGATGATAAGGAACTGAGATCCAAGACAGAAAGTTTAACTGAAAAAAATATGCAGAAACAGCCAGGGAAATTCTAAAAGCAAAAAAGTAATTAGAATGGGATTTTTAAAAACAAAATGAAATGAAAATGGACAAAGTAGTGGAACGGGGCAGGATGTACGGCAGCCAAATAGATTTTGAAATTTACTGTGTGGTGAAGTGGTATTTCAGTGGGGAAAAGATAAACTCTTCAAAATGGTGTTGCGGGCAAGTGGCTAGCCCATTTTGAAAAAAAAAAAAAGCTGGATTTTGATTCCTTAAATTGAAATAAATTTGAGGTGTACTTTAAAATACCAGGAAAAACACAAATGAATTTATACAGTTGACCCCTGAACAATATGGGTTTGAACTGTGCAAATCCACTTAAACATGGACTTTTTTGATAAATACAGTACAGTATCGTAAATGTTTTCTCTTCCTTATGATTTTTAAATGATATTTTTTCTCTAGCTTTATTATAAGAATACAGTATATAATGTATATAACCTACCAAATATTTGTTAATTGACTTCATATGCTTTCAGTAAGGCTTCTGGTCAACGGTAGGCTATTAGCAGTTAAGTTTTTGGGGAGTCAAAAGTTATATGCAGAGTTTTGATTGCATGGGGAGGTTGATGTTCCTAATCCCCATGTTGTTCAAGGGTCAACTGTATGTGATCTTGGTGGAAAATAATTTTTTGAATCTGTGTACACACATGTACACACATACATACATACACACACATAAAAAGCATACTATATGTTTGTTTATGAGCCCCAAAAAGAAAACAAAACAAATTCTTGGCAGGATACACATCAAACTTGACAGCAATTATTTCTGGGGCATGAAACTGGAGGACAATAAAGACAGTTTCTCTCTCTCTCCCTCTTTCTCTCGATCTCTCTCTCTCTATATACAATTACATATATGTATATATATAATTTGGTTATTAACTTAGTGTGCATATATAAATATATGTAGTTCTCTATATAAATATGCACATATATATAAAACTATATGCACACTAAGTTAATAACTAAGTACATATTTTATGTTTAATATAAACATATATTATATATTTAATATATGTTTAAGTATTAGGTATTAGTTGATTTAGTTTTGTGGAGAAGATTTTTAAAAAAAGACAAATTTGTAAAAGATCAACCTTGGTTGAGAGTTTGAAGAAAAGCATTTGCTTGCTCTAATTATAATTTCAAATTTTTTGGCCCAGACAAATCTCCCCATAGGGTCCTGAAAGAATGTGAGACGTGGTGAACTCATGGTCCAGGAAAGGGAAGTCGCACTGAGCAGCATTATGCTGGTTAGTTCAGTAATGACTAGTGGCTGTTGGAAAGGAGGCAATAACCACTAGAAAGAAGCATCACCAACTGAAAGTTCTGTTGATTACAGGGGAGAGAAAGGGCCCCTGTGTTGCATCTGAGCTCAGCTACTCACCAGCTCTGTGAACTTGGACAAGTTGCCTAACTCAGCTGGCCTCCTGGAGCCTCAGCCTCTTCATCACAACACCATGGACGGGTGTGAGCTTGGATGAAATGGGTCAGCTAAAGATGCTTCCAAACTGTAAGGGCCTGTGCACAGGTTATTACTCTTTCACAAGGTTATTAGATTGATTGAACAGAAGAATGTAGTAGACACATTCCTCAACAGAACAGGCGACGACACTTTTCATTGTATTTTTCAGGAAAGGCTGAAGATAGGAGTTGGAGGCTGGGACGACTGAGTGGGTTAGGAACTTGCTGAATGACTCTGCCTACAGATGCGGAACTAATGGGTTGACAGGAAATTTCTATTGGCCTGTCACAACGTTCTAGGCCATACCCTATCTTTCACATTTTAATTCTTATCAAATGTGCAAGTGACATGAAGTTAAAGATAGAAAGCTTGTCAGAGACAAAAACAGAATCGAAAACATCCTTGCAGGCTAAAACAAAGATGGATTTTCGAGATAAATGTAACTGGAATAATTTTGTCTTATAATTATATCAAAAATGTAATTTGCAAAGATCTTTAAAAACTACAATGCCCAGAGCTGGCCAGTTAAAAAAAAAACAAACAGGTAATTTCATATACTCTCAGTAAGAGTATAAATAGGCACACCACGGAAGGAAAATTGACAGTATATATTGCAGGTCTTAAAAATAAGTATATTCTTTGACCCAGAAAGTCACTTCTGAAAATGTGTAAAATAAAACCAGGGGGGACACCTGGGTGGCTCAGTCGTTAGGCGTCTGCCTTCAGCTCAGGTCATGACCCCAGGGTCCTGGGATGGAGTCCCCGCATTGGGCTCCTTGCTCGGCGGGGAGTCTGGTTCTCCCTCTGCCTGCCACTCTCCCTGCTCGTGCACGCTCTCGCTTTCTCTCTTTGACAAATAAACAATTAAAATCTTAAAAAACAAAAAACCAAAGATGCCCATCCCAGCATTATTTATGACAGAGAATAACTATAAATAACATATACATCTAATGACACAGATCTGTAAGTAAAGGATGGTATGTACATAGGATGAAGTGCTGTATAGCAGCAGTTCTCAACTGGGGGGTGATTTTGCCCCCCAGGGGACTTTGGCGAAGTTTGGTTGTCACAATCTGTTGGGAAGGGGAGTGCTACTGGCATTTAGGGGAAAGTGACCAGAGATACTGCTAAAAATTTTCCAATGCACAGGAAAGCTCCCCACAACAAAGAATTATGTCCCAAAATGTCAATAGTGCCAAGAAATAATGTCGAGAAAAATCTGCTCTATAGTCTTTAAAAATTATGTTGAGGAAGAATACCTAATGATATGGAAAAATTTGTAAACACTTTGTAAAATGTTTTTAAAAGTTATAAAATACTGGGGCGCCTGGGTGGCTCAGTCGTTAAGTGTCTGCCTTCAGCTCAGGTCATGATCCCAGGGTCCTGGGATCAAGCCCCGCATCAGGCTCCCTGCTCCGCGGGAAGCCTGCTTCTCCCTCTCCCACTCCCCCTGCTTGTGTTCCCTCTCTTGCTGTGTCTCTCTCTGTCAAATAAATAAAATCTTTAAAAAAATTTTAAAAAGTTATAAAATACTGAGATTTCATTTGCGTGATAAAAAAAAATTGGAAGACAGGGGAGCCTGGGTGGCTCAGCGAGTTGAGCAAAATACTCTTGATTTCTACTTGGGTTGTGATCTTGGTGTTGTGGGATCAAAGCTCGTGTGGGGCTGCGCTAGGGGTGGAATCTGCTTGTCCCTCTCCCTCTGCTTCTCCCCCGACGTGGGCTATCTCTACAATAAATAAATGAATAAAATCTTAAAAAAAAACCTGGAACACAGTACACCAACATATTGAATAACTGATGAGTAGCAGGCTACGAGGAATTTAAATTTTCTTCTGCATGCTTTTCTGCATTTTTCAAAGTTTCTTACAACACATGCAGTACCTTGAAGATCAGTGAAGAAAAATATTCAAAGGAAATGAACTATCAAGGGTTGGTCTTTTCTGTAAGCAGTTATGAAAAAGTTTTGATGGCTTTTGTTGACAGTGAGCCTGCAATCTTGGACTAGATTAGCCAAGATACATCTTACAAGATCAGGAATGAGGGAGTCATGGTCCTTTCCCCCTATACTGGCCAGTTCTCAGTTGGACTCTTGTGTTCAGTACTGGGCACTACATTTTATCAGAAATGTAGGAGTTGTGTATTTACACAGTGCCTATTTATGCAGAGAAAAATGGATGTGGGTGTGTTTTCCTATTAGTTGACTCAGTAGAAGTTGTGATCTCAGTCTGATCCAATAAACTGAAAATTCTCTTTAGGTAACTACAGGACAACTCCGTAGGTAAATGTCCAGTCTTTCAGAGCCCTTTTCCTCTACAAGGTGCGGACAAACTTTCACTTTGCTTTCTGAGACAGCCAAGGAGGGACCTACAACCCCACCGGGTCCTGCAGATCCTTGCACCCCCTGCTGGTCAACACTGCACCTGAGTGGTGGCTGCTGAGAGGCAAGTGGGCTTGCTCTGGGGTATTCTGTGGCTGTCTGCCCCTGAACCCTGGGGCGCACGCATCCTCCTTCCTTTTCTAGTCCTGGCTGGGCACCCCTCCTGCTGGTGCTGTGGCTCCTTGAGGCTGGCCTGTGATCTCACTGAGGTGACACCCTCTAGCAAACTCAGCCAGATTCAGCCAACTTCTGCAGCTTTCTGTTGGGGCACAGGAGAGCTGGGTCCTGGCCACACAGGAAGCAGAGCTGCCTAGAGACAGTTAAACTCAGGCCCTCCCTGCTAAACTGGGTCGCTGAGTTTATATATTGAGGGCTGTTTTTTTTTTCCCCATGTGCAATATTTTTTTTTTTTTTGTGGGCATTGGGGGGTTGTGGGGGAAGGGAAGAGAAGCACTTTAAACTTACAAAAAGTCACATATACCCTCTGCCTAAGATTCACCAGTTATTTATATGTTGTGTCTTTGGTTTTATCTTTCTGTGTGTTTGTATGTGTGTGTATATATACATATACATTTCTCCATACATACACACATATGTGTACAAATACATTTTTTTCCTGAATCACCTGAAAGGATAAAATCCCAGGAAAAGTTTTGATATAGACAAGATTATTCTAAAATTTATATGGAAGGGGCACCTGGGTGGATCAGTCGGTTAGGCATCTGACTCTAGGTTTTGGCTCAGGTCGTGATCTCATGGGTTGTGGGATGAAGCCCCATCTTGGGCTCCACGCTCAGTAGGGAGTCTGCTTGAAGATTCACTCCCTCTACCCCTTCCCCGATGCACGCTTACTCTCTCTAAAATAGATACATAAATCTTAAAAAATAAAATAAGTAAAATTTATATGGAAAAGGAACTGCAACAGCTAAAACAGCCTGGGTGGCTCAGTTGGTTGGGCATCTGCCTTCGGCTCAGGTCATGATCCCAGAGTCCCGGAATCGAGTCCCACATCGGGCTCCCTGCTCAAGGGGGAGCCTGCTTCTCCCCCTGCTTGTGCTCTCTCTCTAATAAATGAATAAAATCTTAAAAAAAAAAAAAGGTAGTGGGAGAAATCAGGCTACTTATTTCAAGACTTATTATATACTAAGTACATTATATAAGCATAATCTTATGTTATATAGTTATATATATGATATATTATATCATATATAATCAACAGAACAGAGAATCCAGAAATAGACTTCTGTAAGTATAGCCAACTGCTTTTTGACAAAGGTGCAAAAGCAATGCAGTAGAGGATAGACTACAACAAATGGTGCTGGAACAATTGGATACCACAGGCCTAATCTAAGTCTCACATCTTGTACAGAAATTAACTCAAAATGGATCATGTATTTAAATGTAAAACTTTAGAAAAAAACATAGAAGGAAAACTTTAGGAACTGGGGCTTGGTGATGAGTTCTTAGATATGACAGCAAAAGCATGATCCACAAAAGAAATTAAACTAATTCTGTCAAAATTAAAAACTTTTGTTCTCTAAAAGACCCTGTTAAGATTAAAAAACATGCTACAGATAAGAGAAAATATTTATAAGCCATATATCTGGCAAAAAGGTTAGTATCTAGAATATATAAAGAACATTCAAAATTCAACAGTAAAAAAAATAATCCAATTAGAAAATGGATAAAAGACATGAACAGGCATCTCACTGAAGAGGATATATAGATGGCAAATAAGCACATGAAAAAAATATTCAACATTGCTAATCATTGGGGAAATGTACAGTAAGACCATGATGATATATTACTACACACCTAATTAGAATGGCTAAAATTAAAACAAACAAACAAACAATGACAATACCAAATGTTGAGCAGGATATGGGGAAACTGGCTCTGTCATACATTGTTGGTAAGAAAGTAAATGGTACAGCCGCTCTGCAAAAGTTTGGCAATTTCCTTAAAAGCTAAACATACACTTAACATATGACGCAGCAATCATATTCCTGGGTATTTACCCCAGAGAAATAAAAACTTTAATCTAGACAAAAGGTAGCTTTATTTGTAATGGTCCCAAACTGGGAACAACCAAAACGTTCCCTAACAGGTAAATAGTTAAATTGTGTTACATCCATCCATACCATGGAATACTGCTCAGCAATAAAAAGAAACAAGATACTGATACATACAATTTGGATGGATCTCAAGGACGTTATGTTGAGTGAGAAAAGTCCATCTTAATAGATTATTTATTGTAGGATTCCATTTATATAACATTCCCCAAATGAGCAAAGTATAGAGATGGAAAACAAGTTAGTGGTTGCCAACGTTTGTGAGGAGGAGGGGAGAATAGGAGTAAACATAAAGGGACACAGCAGAAATCTCTGTAATGGTGGGATAGTTTTGCATTTTGATTGCAGTGTTGGTTTTGCAAATTACACACATAATTAATGGCAGAGACATGTAGAATTTCAAGGGACCCTGAACAGCTAAAATCATCTTGAAAAAGAGGAATGGAGTTAGAGGACTCTGCCTTCCTAATTTCAAAACTTACTACAAATCTACAGTAATCCAAACCGTGGTACTGGTATAAAGACAGACATCTAGAGCAACGCAATAGAATAGAAAGCCCAGAAATAAACCCTCACATATATGGTCAAATGATTTTTGACTAGGGTGCCAAGACTCAATTAGGAAAGAATGGTCTTTTCCACAAACGATGGTGGGGAAACTGGATAGCCATATGTAAAACAATGAAGCTGGACCCTTACTTTAAGTTTAACTCAAAATGGATCAAAGTCCTAAACATAAGACCTAAAACTATAAAACTCTTAGAGGGAAACATAGGAGAAAAGCTTTGGACATTGGATTTGGTAATGATTTCTTGGATACACGCCAAAAGCACAGACAACAAAAGAAAAAACAGATAAACTGGACTTCATCAAAATTAAAAACTTGTGTGCATAAAAGGGCATTATTAAGAAAGTGGAAAGATAACCCACAGAATGACAGAAAATATTTGCATATCACAGATCAGATAAGGGACTCATATCTAGAAAATATACAAAACTCCTGTAAGACAGCAATGACAAAAAACAAACAACCCATTTGGCAAATGCGCAAAAGACATTTTCCCAAGGAAGATCTATAAATGGCCAAAAAGCCCTGAAAAGATGCTCAACAGCACTAATAGTTAAGGAAATGCAAGTCAAAACCACAATGAGATAAAACACAAAAACACACACATCACTTCTTAAACCCAGAGCATCACCTCCCTGTGCCTGGCACAGAAGTTTCTGGAAGCCAAGCACCTCTAGAAAGGGAGGCGGTAGCATGGGAAGGATAAGAAAGGTTGCGGGGCCAGCTCTGAAAGCTCCAGTCAGGCAGCAATAGGGAATCACTGGTGGGCGAGAGGCATGGGGGACGCGAGTAAAGCGGGAAGCTAAGGCAAACCAGGGAGGAGGAGAGAAATTGAGGTGAAGGTTATGCCAAAGCCCAGAAAGATTGGGACTCAGTTCTCCCCTAACTCACAGACACCTCCTACACAGAAATCTGCCTGCAAATGCAGGATCCAGGAGAAGAGAGGGGGGTGAGATGACAGCAGGTCCTCGAGGGGTAGAGAAGGGTCTGCACTGCAGATCAACAAACTCCGTATGAAACAAGTGTGGGCAGGAGGAACAGAACTAACTAGATGCCATGGTACTGCTCCATCTGCACAGAGCTCCAGAATTGGGGAATGAGGGTGGAGGATGGGAAAGAGTACATAGACGAGGCTGGGGGTGGGGAATAGAGGTAGGGAGCTCTGTCCATAGAGGCCACTGCCCAGAGCTGGGGTGAACTTATTCAGGTCATGCCCAAAGTCATGGTAAGCACTAGACATTCTGACAAAGCCCTATAATTATCAAATCCTGCAAACAGAGAAGTGAAGAGGATGCCATTTCCTGATGCTTTCGAGCCCTCACCAAGAAGCCAGGCCAGGCCAATCTGACCTTGAGGCTAACAGACTAAAAGAAAGCCCCGCACCTTGAAGGTGGGCACCAGCAGTCCTCAGTCGGGAAGTGGCTTTTGTCAGGTATTGTTCTAAAGATACAGTTAAAAACGAATTTTTTTGAAGACACAAGCAAATACGTTCCTCCTGCAAAGCCTCCAAATCAGCATTAGGGAAAAGCATGTCTGTGCATGCACATGCTCTCAGGAGCCCCTTGTAGGAACGGGTGCACGACAGTGTCAGGATTATGTGGCTCCTCGTATGACTGCGTACAGTACCCAGCAGGAGCTCAGGACAAGTGTTTATATGCATGCTTCTTTCTTTCATGCCCGTTCACTTGGGGCGAGACCCACTGCCACTGCTGAGGAAGTGTGTGCTTAGGAGAAAAAAAGCGAGGCTGAAGCAGCAGGGGGTGGACTGGGGAACTGAGAACCTCCAGTTTCACCGAACAGAGCCATGGCACCTGTCAGCACAGCCCTGAGGAGCTCTGCGGCCCTGAGGAGCTCTGCGGCTCTGTGCTGTTGGTCCTCCTCTTAGTGGACCCATCAGCAGGAAGGCTGGAGGCCGCCAGGAGGGGGCCGCCGGGAGGGGCTGTTCCTGGAGGCCAAGTAGCCAACAGAACCACCCAAGTGAGCAGCTAAGCACTGCAGCTTAGGCAACCCCTCCTCTGAACTGCCCAAATCCAAGGCTAGGACAGAGGCTTAGAAGTCAAGTCAAGGCAGAGGGAGCAGGGGCTGTTCTGCTCCCTGTGGGCAGACAAGACACATCACAGGGTTCCCCGTCTCTGGTGGCACTGATGGGCACAGGGCTGGTGTTAAGTCACCCAGAGATGTAGAAAGCACGACCGGTGTGAAAGCCGGTCAGGAGAGAGATGGAACGGAGGAAGGAGGCAGAGTGAGATGTCGGGGTAGACCAGGAGCCTGGGTGATGCCCATCCACGGAGAACATGGGAGTAACGTTTGGAGGTTACTGGGGCAGGGTGAGGGGAGGCTGACCCAGCATCTGCATGCCTACAGAGAATATGCCACCCACGTCTGCCCCTCCCAGTGTGCAGAGCAAGCAGCAGCACAGAGGCCCCTCCCCTACTCCATTCTAGATGCTCCTTTGAGCCTGGGCTAGCCCACTGCACTCAGCCCTGAATTGGAGACTCAGCTTTTCTGTGAAGGAGAGCCCCGAGGGACTGGAGAGAGGAAAAGAGAAGACAGAAATAGTTGAAGAGAAACATGTAAATGAGTTCCAGGAAAACACACCCAAACTCAAACTGAAATGATCCAGGAAAAGCTAGTACTTGGTGACCGTTAGCTTCGGCATCTCATTTTCCCTGATTATCTTAACATATTTCCCCCCTAAACCAGTCATTTCCAACAGGATATGCTGTGGTCAGATCTCCCCGTTCTGCTCTCCAATGGCTGAGAAGGGCAGTGTTCCATGCCACCCTCCTGGTGCCTACTCTCCGCCCTTATGCGTCTCTCCCGGGCAGATGGGACACTGGCGTGTGGCTCTCTACCTCCCAGGAGGGGACGTGGCATGAGGGACAACACGAGCATCCACCTCTCCATCTCTATCAGTACAGGCTCTGTGGAAACGACCCACACCACCAAACAACTGGTTTGATTTTATTTCAAAATTGTACAAAATGGCCATAAGCGGCTATAAAAAATTTTGTCTTCAGAACATGTGGAAATTCAGAAGGAACAACAAAACAGGTTATCATTCACAGTGTAATGGAAAAGCTTTCTCTGAGGCAGAAATTACAACTCTTCCTTCTTCTTCCCTAGTCTCTCATGGTCTCCTTCCCGGAGCGTTCGAATAAAATTGGTAAACCCCAGTTCCTGTCGGTAAGGGAAAGAGAAAGAGAAAAAAGCCTTTAACCCCTGACGCGGATGTGCACCCTCTCCCCCTCTCCCCTTTTCCTGACCCTCCATGTGCTCACTCCGCTGGACGGAGAGAAGTGGCCAGTGGGGAAGGCGGCTGCCCATGTGGGGAGGGTCTGCTTCGCTATGGAGGAGCCCTTGCCAAACCCCCAGAACCCAGCCAGGCTCCGGGAGCCGGACTCTGGGACAACCTCTGGGGGCACTCTTCCAACCAGGCCCGTGGCCCTTGCCTTCCCAGCGGTGTGCACGTGGCTGACTTCTGTGGCGTTGGCTGCCCTTCTCAGTGGCTGTCTCCCTGCCCAACAAGAAAGAGCTCAGGGCGAGTGCCCCTCCCCAGCTTACCGTCCGCTCGTTGTCATACTTTTCTGCAAACTTCCCATAGTGGTAGTAGTGGAACGTGGGGTAGGCCTTGACAGCCTCCTGCTGACACAGGTCCTGGTTCTTCTCTTTGACGCAGTCCACAGCAGCACACACAATCTGCGGGCCCGAAGAAAGGCGCGGTCAGCGCAGGAGGCCTCCCGTGTGAGACCCGAGGCCCGGCCCCTCCGCACACAGACCACACATCAGGCCCACGCCATGTGCTTTCTCTGATTTTTCTCAATAGCGAGGATGAGCTGAACCAAAGCCTCCCCAGCTCAGAGCTCCATTGAAGACTGCCGCTGCTTGCTTCCAATTCTCAAGGCAGACAGGTAAGGTTAGGGGACTCAGCTTGTGGTGCCCTCAGACCACCCTTTAAAATCAAGAGTAGAATGGCCATGAAGGAAATGATGACTTGAGAGCCTTTGTAAACACCGCAGGTTTTTTGATGCTTTCTGTGAGGCATGGTGGGACTCATTCATTTATTAACTAACACTTCTGAACATCTGTTCAGGGAGGCAGTCGAGTACCAAGGTTAAGAACAAGAGCTTTGAAGTCAGGTTTCCCAAGTGCAAATCTTGGCTTGGCAGCATAGTTAAGACTTATGGAAAATGACCTAGCCTTTTGGTGCCTCAGTTTCCTCATCTGTAAAATGGGGGTAATAACAACACGTAGGTGATCAGGATATTATGAAGGCCGAGCGAGAGAATCCAGGGGAGGTGACTCGGCACAGGACCTGGCACGTGGTCAGTAGTCAGGAAATGTTTGCTGCTATCATAATCACTCCTACGGGCCCCAGACACAAGCTCGGTCCCTAGTATGGGCTCGGCGTCTGGTCAGAGAGGACAATTCCAAGGCACAAAAGGAGGTGTGAGGGATGGAGGTGGTCCAGGGTGCCAAGGGGAGGGGCACAAAGGTGCTCTGCAGGGTTTGCCATCTGAGCAGTGGCCTGAGGAGGAGGAGGAGGAGAAGAAAGAAGTTCCAGCCAGAGGAGCACATTCCAGGAACCGCAAGAGTTCAGCATGAGGAAAGCAAACAGAGTTTTCGGTCAGAAGGAAGTCCCCAAATTGGCCACTGGCCTCTTTGTGCCTGTCTAACAAATTCCACGGGCTGGTAGTTTTCCCTTATTATTTATTGTTCTTTTAAAATAAGAGGGTAAAAAGCAGACCTGGGGAACCTTCTTTCTGTTGAGGGTCACAAAGCAGGGAAGGAGGGGAAAAGGTCGCTGTACGGCAATACTCCAAACACAAGCATTACAGAAGAGGGGAGGGCAGATTCTGATAAGAGGAAGCATCTAACCCAAGGGCTGCTCTGTGCTAGGAGTACACTGGTGACCTTGAAAAAGTCCAGCCATTAAGGGACTGCCATTCTTACTGCAGGAAGGCAGTTAATAGACACATAACAAGTGAGATCGTTTAGAGCCCAGGGAATGCTCTGAAGAAATTAAAAGAGGGTGATTCAAGAGGACGATAGCCAGAGGGGCTGCTTTATGGCCAAGGAGGCCTTTCCGAGGAGACGGTATTGGACCTACAACCTGCGTCAGGACGACGCAGCAGGTGCATGAAGGCCCGAGCAGGGAGCACCGGCCCAGGAGGAGCAGCCCACACCAGCACCAGAGAGAGGAATGAGAACCAGGGCCCATGAGGCATTCCGACTGAACTAGCACCATGCCTGAAATTTCAAATCGTTAAGTAGCCACAATTCACATGGTTCTATGGCTACGGGTTATTCACATGGGGAGGGAGGCCCCCTTTCCAAGTAGAAGAACCCTGCAGGCCACCGACAGTCACGTTCGCAGCTCACTGCCCCCGTGCCCAGGTGAGAGGGGCCACTGCTATGCCGGCAGCAGGCCTGACAGTGAAGAGTGGAGCGCAGCCTGCCCTCTGGTCACCAGCGGGCCGTGCTTGCCCCTGCCCCGCCCTCAGCTTCCCTCCCACTTCAGCTACAGAGCGTCTGCACGATGAGACTTCTTAGAGAAGAGTTTGCAAACTCGCTGCACACATTCCATATCTGGCTCTCAGTCCTGTTCTATTTGGCCCACATAGAATTTAAAAAAAATAAAATAAAATAAACCTGAATTAGCTGCCAACCTCGAAAAAGAGCCCGAAGATTTTATATAGCAGTGTGGCTCTCCGGCTTCTGTTTAAAAGCCAGATTTGATGGCATTTGCCCTGCATTCCCACAGGCAACATGTGGCCGGAGTGGAGGGGCAGCCGTCTCCTTCTGGCGGGTTCAACGTGCCGTCTGCTGGCGTCTGCACAGGGTTTGGCCCACCCGGCCAGCAGGCGGGCCCCTGCAGGCTTCTGAGAACCCCAGCTCACCCTCGAAAACGCCTTCTGAATCGTTCAGAAACAAGAGGCAGGTGCTCCTCTGGCTGTCCTCAGCGTTCCAGCTCTTGGGGCCCAGCCCAGGGGAGATGGCGCCCACCGGGCAGCCGTCTGTGTCCGGCCCTTGGTGAGGGGCCAAGGCGCCTCTGCTACGCCGAGGACGTGTTTGATGAGGGTTGCTCCAGGCTGCTGCTCTCCCTGCTTCTGCTTTAAATTATGAATTTAATTTGTCTACATGCCCCGGAGCCGTGGGAAATACAGTGTACAGTTTTATAAACTGACTAAACTAAAAATGTGTACTTATTTTGAATCCCCTAAACCAGCTGCCAGCCACATACACACCGAGGGCTACTTCCGGCTGCAAAGGCTCCTCCACACTCCAATTCTACGGGAGCAGAGGAGTCGAGCGCGGCTCTTTCTGAAGGAAGCGGCTTAGACTCTGGAAAGAAGACAGCAAATAAACCTCTATCACCTATCCCAATTTCTCCTATCTAAATGCCTGTCCCCCCACACCCACTCCAGATTTACACTGACTGAACTATAGCACTGAATGCACACTGTCACTTCGAGATTTGCTCCACGGTGGTTGGTATCCTGCCATGACCCCTTGGCCAAACACCTGCCACTGGCACCCACAGTTCTCGGCTGCAGGGAGCCCCAAGGGAAGCCAGTGATGGACAGGGCTTGAGGACATGTCCCTTGGCTTCCTGGACCTTTGGGTGAGGGGATTCTGTCCGTGGTGGGGTCTCCAGGGACTGAACCTAATTACGCATGCACTAATCTGCTCATTAATACACCTGCTCCGGCTCCTTTCCTGACTGCTCCCCCTTCCTCTATCCCTGAGGCCACTTCCCAAATAAACCCCTTACACACGAGTCCCAGAACCTGAGTTTGCCTCTGGGAGACCTCTGACAATGCCTGTTTATCTGGTTCTGAGCAGCCCCTTCCCAGCTGGACGACTTTGGGAGAGACTTTTAACCTCTCGAAGATTCAATCTCTTCTTCTGTAAAATGGGAGATTGATAATACCCAGTTGGTTACGCTACTATGAGGAAAACGTGACATAATGCTCTCAAGCACCAGTGGGAGAGGAGTTTTCGGAAAATATCAAATGCTGTTGTTTCTTCATTCAGTCAGCATTTACAGAGGTTTTAGGCGTCAAGACTGGAGGGAATTCAAGGACAAATGAGGTCCGTACCCCTCTGCCTCAGGGCGCCTGTCCTGGGATGACCTTCACACCTTGCTGGGGAGCCCGACTCCCAGGCTGGGGACACCTAGATGTGCAGTGAGAGATGAGCCCCACCTTGCTGGCCCAGTGGTACCCTGACCCCTGCCTGCACCCGGCCTTCCACCTCAGGCCCGTGTCTTCCGTGGCCCCTTCCCTACCGCCATTGGTTCCAACACGAGCAGCATGTAGCCCTCTCTCCAGCCAGTGCGTCAACTGCTCAAGTTCCCCAGTAAGCTCCTGGGAGGGGGTGGAGGCTCCCCAGCTAAAATATGAGCTGCCTCATGCGGCTTTATTGATTCAGTAAAATAAATCTCTGCAGGAGCTAATATTGACTTTGGCTATGAAAATGGAAGTGAACAACCAACTGCATATTGATTGGGGAAGGAACAGAGACTGGCTTCTTGGGGGGAAAAATATAATTCTAGCTAAGAGGTGGCAGCACAGGGTATCCAGAAATGGGAGTCAAGAGACTCTGTTCTGGCTGTCCATGTCACACGGCTGCGTGTCTCTGGGCAAGGGACATAGTTCCTTTCTGGGCCTTGACCCCTCATGAGTAGGAGAGGGATGGGCCACCAGTCCCCAAACACCAGCCAGTGGTTAGTATGAGAGGCAGCTCTTAAAAATTACAAACTCCTGGGGTGCCTGGGTGACTCAGTCAGTTAAGCATCCAACTCTTGATTTTGGCTCAGGCCATGATCTCAGGGTCGTGAGATCGAGCCCCACGTCAGGTTCTACACTGAGCATGGAGCCTGCTTAGGATTCTCTCTCTCCTTCTGCCCCTCCCCTGCTCTCTCTCCCTCTCTTAAAAAAAAGAAAAAAGAGGAAAAATTACAGATTCCCAGAACCATCCCTGGACCTCTGATGTGACAGTTCTAGGATGGCACCCAGCAATCGTGACACCAGTAACTTTAGTCCCCCAGGCAGAGAGCGAACGTTTCCCTGTTGTTACTGAGAGCCATGTCCAGGAAACCCAGGCCTGCCAAGTGCCTGGCAGAGAGGGGCAGAGAGATTAAGTGTGCTCCTGGAAATGAGTGAGGGTGATCTCTGGCTTGGAACACAGGGAGCTGGAAGGAGAGGAGAGAGGACATAACAGACAGAGGGAATGAGCGCGGGAAAAGGCCAGCAACGTTTCTGGCCCAAGTTGAGACAATTAAGCGAAGGCTTATCAGTGTCTCAGTGGGGTCCCTGTGGAAATGGCATCCCTGTGCATCAGCAGATGGGAGAGAGGAAGAGGAAGACTGGCCTTTGGCTGCTCACTCTGGGCACAGCCAGCCTGGCCCTGCTTGGACTTAGGCGATCCCTTCACAGACCCTGGAGCCACACAGACCTGAGCAGTCAGGGGACAGGGAGACCCCACGCCTCAGCCACTCTCCCGTCTCATGGGGTTGGGTGATGGGAGTCAATGTGGAATGCCTGCCAGTCCTGTGCTGGCTACAGGGAGGAAAGGCTTCCCCACACCAAGCAACACCCAGATTGTGAGGGAGTCCTAGGGGACTGGCCGAACCTCCCCAGAGCTCCTGCATGTGCACTGGCACTGGGTGGCAGAGGGCGGTGGGTGGGGAGGGAGCTGGAAGACAGGCAGCCCCTTCTTGCCATGCCCCTCTCCATACAGGCCAAGGGGCAGGCAAAGGAGAAAAGGTTTCTGGTCCTTATACTCCGTCCTGGTGGAGTGAAGGGAGCCTCAGGGGCACAGAGACTGTGGGGTGACAATGGGACATCCTGAGTCCAGGGAAGGGTCCTGGGGTCTGAGTCCCGAGTTTATCCCCCTCCCCAGACATGTGCCCGTGCTCCAGCCTGGCTCCCTCTGACCTGCTGTCCCTGTACAGCACTCACATGCCATCACCGCGAACCCCCCAGGGCCAACTCCAGCGCCTCCTGGCGTGTGTGTCCAGCCTGCCCCAGCTGCACCTAAACATCTCACGCAGTGCACATGCGTGCAACTTTGGGTCTGGGTGTGTATGAGCATGCTTCTGAGGCCTGTTGGGGGACACATTCCTACAACAGAGTCCCAGGCTGGGAAGAGTCTTCATAATCATCTAGAGTAGGACCCCAACCTTGGCGAGAAGAGAACTCAAGGCCTGGAGAGTTGGTAGGACTTCTCCAAGCCACACAGCTCAGCAGCATTCAAACTGCACCGGGCCTGAGCTCCAGGGTCTGCCCTTGCCACACCACGCCTCGGCCCGGGAGCCACACATTGCCCTCACCTGGCAGCAGCCCGCGCTGCTCTGGCTGGTGGAGCTGCCTAGGGATGTGCCTGGGGGTGCCTTCTCCCCACACTTTAATCCAATCTGTAGTTCTAGCTTGTTAACTTTATGCTTCATCAGCAGGAGCTTTTTACTTCGGCGGGATGAGGCTCTGCAGGACAGCCTTGTTCTCCTCCACCTTGGCTGCCTCTGGTTGACTTTTGTTGGATATTCTTTATTTGTATTTTCAATTATATAAGTAATGCACGACTACAAATCCTACCGCAAAAAGATTCAAACGCTAAAAATAAATAGATGACCCCTTTACCAAACCCCTCTTCCCAGGAAGGGCTGTAACAGTGCACTGTATCCCTTTTAGCTGATTTTACAGCAGAAATTCAGCCTGCCCTGTCCTGCCTTATGAAAAGAATGTCCTGGTTCCCAGGAATTCCCTGATCTCAGCAGAGTCTATCCAGCAAGGGGACCTGAATGGAAGGGAGGGAGGTAGAGAACTGGGGGCAGAGCAAAGTCAGAGGCAGGACAAGAGATGAAGAAGGGTATCCTTACCTTTCGGTCATCTTTGAAGATGTCGGCGGTGGCGGTAAAGTGTGGGATGACCTTCTTACAGTGCGGGCACCCTGCAGGAGAGGGGAAGGACCGAATGTTGCTCATGCAGGGGAGGCTGCAGAGCCAGGGGCCCTCCCTGGCACTGACAGAGAAGCCTTTCCAGGAGCTTCCCTCCACCCAACAGACTGTGGGGGTTCATCTGACTCCCACCCCTTGCACGCCAGACTGTCAGGGTCCACGTGTCAACCCTGCCACTCAAACACAGCCCCGTGTGTCTGCTGTCAGCACAAGGACTTTGTAGAGGTTCCTGTGCAAACATCAGGTCTGCTCTTGCCTGGGACCTCCCACCCCACATCCTCCCATCATACACCTGGCCAAAGAGGCTGGGGGTGGAGACGGTTGCTGTGGTCTTGTTCTGCAAGCTCCTTCCACAGAGGGCTGCCCTCGGAGCTGGGATAGAGAGGGGACCTTCGGGTTTGGAAAAGGAGGATGTGTGCGCAGGATTCTCTGAGCAGGTTACAAAGTCCCCTTCTCCTTCCCTAGGGACAGCGGTACCCACTGTCCATTTCACGCCTGAGAGAATGGGACTGGGAAAGGTGGAGGGAGGAGGAACCATGCCACCTGGGCCCCCACTGCTCGTGTCCTGCTGCTAAATTCTCCATTCCCAGCAAATCCCCACCCCGGACCAAGTGGCCAAACCCAGCTCCTGGTCCTCATGCTATCCTTCTACCTGCAGCTCTACAATCAACCTGAACCTTGGATTCAGGGACGGGAGGTCCAAGGTCAGGATGAGAGGAGGATCAGCTACAGCAAGTCCCCGACGCTTCTCAGGGCCTGGGTTCCTGACTGAGGGAACAAACCTATCACAATGGACAAGGAGCCCTAACTCCAGAGGCCCTGTGTGTGACAGTGGTGCTACTGTCACCTGATGTGACAGACCCCCTTTCTTGGCCCCTTCCTCAGCATTAGCTGATCCAAACCCAAGCCCCCTTCTTCCAACCATTCCCCAGACGCTGAACACACCTGCCAGGAGAACAGAATTGCTTTGAGGGAGGAATTCCCTGACACTGGTAATTAATTCTGACCAAAACACAGGTGGGAGAGGCCAAATGCCCCATGGGGAGAGCTGGCCAACGGTCGGGCCAGCCTAGGTGGGGACCAGAAATGGGTTTTGCTCATCTGCTTTCTCTCTTTTTAAAATAAGATAATAATGACTGGCATTTCAAAGAGTTGTGTGAAACCAAATTAAGGCTAGCCTACAACTTTAATATGAATTGAGCACTTGAGCCAGTTCCTGAGATGCGCGGCTGGCAGAGTAGCCAGCTGGTCCTGGAACGGTGTGGACAGCGATGGGGAGGGGCAGTCAAGGGATTCTCCCCACACCCACTGCAGGTGCAGAGAGGACAGCTGGGCTGGTTATGGGTCCTATCAGAACAGAATGCCACAGAGTGCCTAGCACAGCCTCACTTGTGGCAGATACTAAGATGATTTTTTTTAACTGCCTCAATGGCAATTATAAAAACACTCCACTAATTTGACCCAGCAGAGGGAAGAATAGCTCAAATTCATGAAAATGTTACACTCTATAGGAATGACGGTTTATACATTCCAAAATATTTAGAGGGCACAATGTGCTGGCTGACAAGGCTTGTCAGAGCACCATCCCTGCGGCACCTAGAGGTCCCTCCTGAGTGGCACTTGGATGCCCACTAGCGTTAGGCTGGCTGGAAATAAGTTATCCCCTCCCCCCAAATCTGGTATCACTATTAATTTTTCCTTTTAAGCTCTCTGCTTACTGAAAGTATAAAGGCAACTGTCAGCCTAGTGCAAATTCCTATTACCATCAATTTAAAGTATCTAGGTCTCAGATTAATCACCTTCTGTGCATCTAATTTTATCATGATCCAAAAGAAAGAGCAAGGCAGATGAATAACTGGAGGGGAGATTGTTTTAGAAAGGGCATGAAGATGTTTTCAAGGGGTGTCAGGTGGGCCAGAAGAGGCATGATTTTTTAATTTGGGCTCTTTAAAAAGGCACCACCTTTGTGAAGCAGGAAACCAAAGAAGCTTCCCAGAGTGGGGAGTCAGAAACAAAGACCGAGAACAGGACAGAAAATCCCAATGCTAGAGACTCAGCAAGCCGGCCTAAGAAGGGCAGTCACTGGAACCAGACCACTGAGAGCAAAGCGGGGGGGCGTGGAACAGGAGAGGACAATGAAATAGCTGGAGGAAGATCTGTGTAGAAACTGGGGAAGCTGGAGGTGGGGGGAGGTGGGGGCTGGGGGGACTGGGAAGTTAAGGGACATGGTGGGAAGTGGGGTGGGGAGGCAGGAGGTGGGAGGGAGTAGAGATTGGGGAACGCAATGGGGGTTGGCTTTTGCTTTTACTTTATACTTACCTTTATCAGGGGTACGACCTTCCTGTAGTATTAGGTTCTTTATGGGTAAATAAACATAAAAAGATATATACCATATATATTATAAATAAAAATATATGTTACTTTTATAATTGAAAAATTTTAAAAGACTTGTCTTTGGAAAGATCCACCTCCCTGATGAGCATGTCTTGGGAATCTGGAGCAGGGTTCAGGGACAGGAACATGCAGTAGAGGAAAAGGGAAATTCTAGGTGCCAGGCCCTTTGACAGAAGCTGAGTCGCTCAGTGGAGCGGCCCTGAATGGGCTGTCTCGAGCTGCTTCTTGCCAGAGTAGACTATGAGGCCCTTGAGGCCAAGCAGGGACCATGCCTCCTTCCCTTGTATCCTGGGCCCCGGATACCACCCAGCACACAGTGGTTCTGTGAGGGGGGTCCTTAGCAGCCCAGGGGGTAGGAGTCCTGACCCCAGAGGTCTGGGGGAAAGAAGGGAGCATTTCTGGGGCAAAGTATTTAGTCTGGATGTACTAAAGTCCACCCAGCAGCCGGTCAAGGACCCTGACTTCTGTGGCCAGGCTTTCATTGCTGCTGAGAAAGCTGCTCCTCTCTGAATGACGTCTGTTGACAGAAAGAAAACCAGCCCAGGCTGCAGAGAGGCCTCTGTCGTACATTGCTGTAAGGCCTCAGGTAAGTCACACACTCTCTGCTCTCGGTCCTACATACCCCCTTCTGCCCAGATGGAAGATAACCTCTTAAAATCTACTCAGCTTTCCAGGCATGTCCTAAGGACAGATGAGGACAGCGAGAAGCTCAGCAAGAAAGAGCCCAAGTCCCACTCCCACTTGCAGAAGGAAAGGCAAAAAGAGAGGGACACATCGGCTGCCTGAGGGCGGAGGTCTGAGGCTGGGAAAAGCAGGCGGGAGGCAACCCCTCCCAGAAAGTGAGAGGGAGAAGAGACATTACAGACTATTGACACTTGAAAAGTGGGGCAGGAGGGGAGCCAACAGGAGGGCTGGCTACAAGCAAGCGGGTTTATGACTAGATTGAGTTGCCTGGCTTCTCTGTGGCACGAAGCTTTATTATCCCCACTCCATTAAGCTGAGCTGTAACCTGGGGGAGAGAGACAAGGGCAACAGAAGAGTGGGAAATTCAAGAGCCTTCCCTTCAAGTATCAATGAACTTCAAAGTGGAACGCACAAAATCCGAAGGTCACAAACACTCGTGTCACTTCCTCAACTTAAACTCATGAAAAATGGGGATCGAGGGGAAGCTAGCTCAGAACAATGTGGTGTGCTTTTCCCACAGCCTCAAACCCGGTGGCGTCAAAGCCACATGGGGAGGTCAGGGGGGTCAGGGAGAGGGCTGGGCTGGGGATGCTCAGGAAGATAAGAAAAGCAGAGGCCAAGATGGGTCAGCTAAATTCCAAGGTTTGAAGGTGAAGTCAGTGCCCGGTGAGATGGAGGGAGCCAAGGGGTGGAAGGAAGCGGCAGGTGGGAGGCAGGCAGCCTGGAAGATTCCAGGGGACAGGAGGAGACCGAATAATTTCATGGCCGGTTCCTGCCACAAACAGAAGCAGAGGACTTTAGGACTGATGTGAGAAAGGCTCCTCAGAAAGAGGGAGAGACCCTGACAGAGCTGACAGAAGGAGGCCCTGGATTTTGACGGGCCTCAGCCTGGCATGAGACTGGGGAGCCCTGTTCACAGTACAGAGGAGCCCAGAGTCCACCTGTGGTTGCCCCGGCCCCTGGGGAGGATCTTCTTGGTTTGGTCTGGCCCGCCCCTCTGCCTCACACCCACCTACTTACAAGGGGCATAGAACATGACCAAGGTGTGCTTCTTCTTCTTCAGGGTCTCCCGGAAGTTGTCCCCTGCCAGGTGCAACACGCTGGTCTGCTGTTCTTCCCAGGTGGGCTCCGGGGGTGGCGGGGCCTCAGGGCTGCGGTGGCGGGGAAGGGAGACAGTCATAAGGAGAGGCTTGCGTAAAGGCAAGCACTTCCACCCTCACCCGGAGGAGCACTCAGGAAGAAGTCACTTCGCATCCTTTCTAAAATGTAATTCAAAAGCTGAGTTTAAACATGAACAAATCTGAACCATCCATGAAGATATTCTGATTCCCTCTGAGGAGCCTATCAGGAAGCCATTTTGTGAAGGTGTGGAAGACTCGAGCCCCTTTTAGGGCAGGACAGCCCTCCAGGTGTCAGCTATCATCTTGCCACAGGGACAGAAGCTCCTCTGCCCAGGCCCCTGCCTCCGCAGGCCAGCCTGCTGGCGAGCGTGTCTCAGTCACCCACAGCACCGCACTTGTGCACAAGCCTGGAAACGCCACCGGCCTCACCCGACACTGCTCACCCTGCTCCTGGGTGACAAGGTCCTCCATCTCGGAGCTATCTGCCGTTCATGCTCTGCCTGAGGATTCTTTCCAAGCTCCCAAAAGAGCTACTGTTTGTGTCTAGGCAACCTCTCTGAGCTTCAGTTCCTTCGTCAAGGAAACAGAATAAAAACTCTGACCTGGGGGCGCCTGCAAGGCTCAGTTGGTTGAGTTTCTGACTCTTGGTTTCAGCTCAGGTCGTCATCTCGAGTGGGGTCGAGCCCCACATCATGTCAGGCTCTGCGCTCAGCAGGGAGTCTGCTTGAGATTCTCTCCCTCTGCCCCTCCCCCCACTCACGGACACTCTCTCTCTCAAATAAATAAATCTTAAAAAAAAAAAAACAGAAACAAAAACCTCTGACCTCATAGGAACTGCACGTGAAATGGGCAGCAGATAAAAAAGCAACTGGCAAAGCCTGGGAAGGTATCACCACTTATGCGTCGATGCTGTCAATTACAGCCCCACATAACAGCTGATGTCAACAATAAAAACAGCTTCCTCTCTCTGAGTACTGCCACGCTACACACCATGCTAAGCACAGCAGTCTAATTTAATTCTCTAGACAAGCCTTTGGGAAAGTGCTGTCTCCATTTTCCAGATGGGAAACTGGGGCGTAGTGGGGTCAAGTAAATGGCCCAGGGTCACCATCTGAGTGCAGGGTTCTCAGACTCCAAAACCCATGCTTTTACCCTAAGTGCTTTTCAGGCACTCAGGAGCAGGGACGACGCGCAGAAGGGACACAGATCCTCGGTGCTCACTCACTACCTGCATCCAGGCCCAGAATCTGCACTTTAAACAAGCACCTCGATACCCACCGCTGGTGCCAGTGAAGTTGCATCCAGGGAGGCTGCCAGTGACGTGCTGGATGGGGACATGTGGCCAGCACACCAGAGGTGGCTCTAGAATTGGGGAAGTCAAGTCCGCCTCGGCTCCCGTGGCCCTGAGCCAAGGTCAGCAGCCCCTAAGCGGTCCTCTGTGTCCTCCAGGCCAGCTCCAGGGGTGGGCAGCCAGGAGTCAGGATGTGCTGAGACCACCACACTTACTTTCGCATCCACTCAATAAAGTTCTTCTTTGTTCTGAGCGCAGGCACTGCAGATTTCTCTCCGTTCTTAAAATACTTCAATGTAGGAAACTCGGAGATGTGGAATCTCTCTGCCAAGGCCTTGTTCACAGTGGCATCGACAGCTGCAAGGACACCAGAGCTCTGGGATGGGGGAGAGGCCAACCATGCATGACAGCCTCAGACGCGGTGCTGGCAGAAGAGGAGCCCAGACGTCAGCCCCTAACCCACACAGGACCTGCCAGCCTTTCACTGGGGGTGGCTGGCCCCCTGGGCTCAGATATATCCCCAGGATGTATCCACTGGAATGTCCATGATATCTCATTTGTGGGCTGAAATGAGACGTTTAAATCCACCCCACCAATCAGGTTGTGTAGACGATGACTGTTCCCAATAGCCATGGTCCCAGAGGAAAGATGCTGAACTTTGGGGCTTCACCTCAGGGCCAGGACCTGGCAGAGGCCACATGGACAGTGTGGGAACACGACCCTAGAGTCTCTCTGCACCCCTCCATCCCTGGTAGGGACCCCGCCGATCTAAGACGTGTAGTTGGGGACAATGAAGTACTGCAGGCCTACGGGAGCTTGCAGGGGAAAGTCACTGTGAGGATCCATGTCATTGAGTCTTTAGAGGAAAACGGTGGGGGGAGGTTAAGGAAAGGAAGCTTACGTCTGCTTCTCCATGGAGGACTTCCGCTGCATTCTCAAACTCTGGCTTCATTTTCTTACAGTGTCCACACCCTGTGGGAAGAAATCAAGAGAAATCACTCCCATGGCATGGAGGCTCCAGTGATGTCGCCTGCCTCTGTAAGACAGCTGCGCCCTATTCCCAGGCACCAGGGCTACCTGAGAGAAAAGAAGCACCAGTGCAGAGGAAAGAAATCTTTTCCCTAATCCACTCAGTGGGGGAGGGGGAAGGAGTGCAAGAGGCAAAAATGAAGTAACTACATAAAAAATACTGGCAACGTGTGTGTGTGTGTGTGTGTGTGTGTGTGTGTGTGTGTGTGTGTGTGTGTGT
>NW_027397063.1:58831982-58839792 GCF_003265705.2 Callorhinus ursinus | reverse complement strand
TGTGTGTGTGTGTGTGTGTGTGTGTGTGTGTGTGTGTGTGTGTGTGTTTGTGTAGGTCCTGTGTGCCAGGCACTACTCTAAGGGCTTTATAGCCTCACGACAGCCCCACAAGGTATAAGCTGACGTTATCTCCATTTTACAAATGAGAAAACTAAGGCACCAAGAAGGTGGGCGACTGGCCAAGGCTACGCACACAGCCACAGGTCACAGAGCGGGGCTGAGAACCTAAGCAATGTGGCTGGAAGCCACGGCCACAGTCCGTAGGTATTTCCCAGCAACGTGCCACTACCCGCCATCCCCCTGCCAGGGCAGAAGGGGGTCTGCGCCTTGAATTGGGAATAAGCATTCAGAGAAGCAAGAATACATTCCAAATGTGCCCACATGGGAGGACGTATGATCTGATGGGCACAGGGATCTGGCTTGTCATTTTCAAATGTCTTTTTCTTGGTATAAAGACTGCTCTGCCCTGTCCTTACCAGCACGCAAATGCAGTAACGTTGAGAATAATAAAATGTGATACATTAAAAAGCAAACAAGTACTTTGATAGGTGCTATCAGGGCATTTGTACATGGCTTTCGTTTTTGGAGAGAGTACTTCCTGGCTTCTAATGCTGCCAGGCCCGTGAAGCGAGGAGGTCCAGACTGGCTCAGGCCCCCCACACAGCCAGGTTCACCCTTCCAGGCAGGAAGCAGGCTAAGCAGCAGGAAAGGGCAAACCTTGGCCTTCTCATGATGGGTGCTGCTGTGTGGCAGCCCGACAGCACCGCGATTCTCATAACTGACTTGGGAAAAAGGGAGGCAGACAGACACTCCAGTATCAGCAGGGGGGACCTCCGGCAGCCTGCAGAAACCACTGAGCCACGGAAAGCGCTCTCCTGCTTCCATCAGAGCACGTGGCTCGGGCAAAAATGCCTGTCTCCTCCAGGTCTTCCCGCAGAGCTTAGCCCCAGGTGGCACTGGGACACAAACATGTGCCTTCCACTCCTGCCCGTCCCCAGCTTCCTCAGTCCCTGCACACCCATCCCTTCTAGGGACAAGGGGCTCCACAGTGGCTATGCTGCACACCCCACACACACTGATAGTAGAAACCATAAGTGATCATCCAGATCCGAGGGCGGAGAGCTGCCGAGCCCCTCCTCTGGACGGAGCACTCGGGAGCCATGAGACAATCAGTGGATGGAATAGTCCCTGATGGCATCCAGCCCAGGGAGCAGCTACGATTCTCAGCTGCACCGGCATGCTGGTCCTTCTCAAATGGGCCCAAGGATGAGGGACACCTATGGGCTCATGGTCTGACTAGAGCCCACTCGGGACCCCATGAACCATAGGGGTATCAAGGTTGTCATGACATTGAAACATTAAGAATGTCACTTTCTAGAAAGAAACATTTAAGGCTATCACAACCCATTTGTTAACTTTCTAAGCCATCAGGTTACAAAGGTGTTTTGTTTTGTTTTGGTAAGTTGGTTGTTTGGAACTGAAAATGTGTTTTCCCCAAAGAAACAATTTCAAACAAAGATGCCTTGCAGATTCTCAGGAACAACCACAAAAGCCCATTTAAGAGAATGTGCCTGAAGCATACAGAGCATGCAGTGCTATTTCTACTTCACTGAACCATCCCCCAGATGGAAAGCACGCAGCCCGCAGTCCACCTCACCAGCCTCTCCCCACGCTCCCTGCACACCACAGCTACCCACCGCAGCAAAAGGGAGAATGTCTTCCTTGGCTCAGGTTGGGGCTCTGGGCCTTCTTGGGTCACTGACACTCTTGAGAATTTAATAAAGCTTCTTCTTCCCTTCTCCCATACTGATGCCTATATAGTCCAAATTTATGTATCACTTCATAGGGATCCAATCCCCTGACTGGCTCACAGACCCCAGGTTAAAAGCCAAGGCAGACGAGGCCTGACTCGGAGGCATTCACTTTCCCATGAGAGGTGGGGCAGAAGAGCACAGAGTTGTCCCCACAGGTGTCCAGGCTTGGGTACCCTTTCACACCGATCCATGTAATGAGATATTCTCAGGAAGATTCTACTGACATAATATGGAATATATTAAAATGAACCTTTTTTTGGTTCTCACTAAAATAAAAGGAATAAGTCATTCTTTGGGAGCTTATGGTTGAGATGAAGGGTTTCTAGAACTCTTAAAGGGGATTCCCCTCCCCCCACCCCCAGGCCTACCTCCAGGCTGACAGCTCCCTGCAACCTGTCCTAAGGTGCCAACCACCCCATTCTCCTGATGCTAGGGTGGCCTTCCCTGACTGGGGTGGTGGAGGCTCACCTTACATGAAGACAAGCTGAGAAAAGGGAAGCTCACTCCTGATACTGATCTGTCACCCAAGAATTCAGCCTGCCCTGCAGAGGAGGGAGTGAGTGGCCTGAGTCAGACCCACTCAGCCCAGGAGGCACAAGGGAGAACACCAGGGCAGGCCTAAAAGGATCTGGGCTCAAGGATCCAACTGGCCTCCAAAGAAGGCAGGAGAGGCAGGGCAATGCACCCCTGACCACCCTCTCCCCTAAACAGGATATGAATGCTGCGGTCAGGCCAGTGCCAGCAGGGCCCACAGTCAAGGTGGGCAGTGGGATGGAGTGTGATGGAGTGGGGGTGGGGGAAGGAGAAGAAAAGCCAGCCATTGTCACTGACAGAAAACCACCATTTCTTTCTAAAATATCCCTGTCAATATTGCAGGAGCCCCGAAGATGAGAAAATTCACCTTCAAACCTTTATGAGGTTCTGGCCCTTTGATGCCACTGCCCTGCTGAGGTGGTAAATTGACTCCATATCACCGGCCATCTTCTCTGAGTGGTGGGCCTGAGATGGACTCTGAGCTTGAGAAGTGGCTCACTGGGAGGAAGGGTCTGTCACGGACATAGGAGGGACAGGTAGAAGATATTCCAGGAAACGTCCAGACTCTTGAGCTTGCCCTCACGCCTCTCTCCTGAACTTCCAGCCCTGTCTCCCAGGGTTCTCCTTCAAATAAGAAAGTACTTGCCCTCTGTCCTGGGCTTCCACACACTTTCTTTGGCAGCCCAATGAGACAGACAAGACAAAGCTCATTAGAGCCAGAAATGGTGGCTCTGGGAGCTGAAGTGATAAAGCTGGGGCCCCAGGATGGGATTAAGCTGGATCTTCTGGCCGGCGTTCCCATCAGTGTCCACACGAGCCCACCTTTTCTCCAGAGTTCTCCTGTCCACCAGCCCTCACTCCTCTTGCCACAGCCACGGCCCCGATGGACCAGGCATCTCCACACGGTGCCTACCAAGGCCTGGCCCCTGCTTCGAGTCGTCTGTTCATTCCCACCCAGCCACCCACTCCTCTTCTACTCACAAAGTACTTCTTATTCATACATTTCCATGGCATTTAATTTTGGACTGCCCTTGTGACTGTTCTTTGCTGTCTTCTGATATTTAAGAGCAGCCAGGACATCTTTTCAAGACATAAATCAGATCAAACTCCCTCGGTTAAAATTTTGCAAGGACTTCCCATCACAGGTAGATTAAAAGTCAAACTCTACCAGGGCCACCAGCCGCACACCATCTGACTCTCCTACCTGTCCTCCGCTCCGCAGCCCGTGGCCTTCTTTCTGTTCTATCAGACCAAGCTCGTTTCTGCCTCAGGGCTCTTCACGTCGTGCAGTTACCTGGAACACGATCTTTCCCCCAGGTCTGTGCATGGCTGACCACTTCACATCATTCAGGCTTCAGCTCAAACTTCACTTCCACAGAGAAATCCTCTGACCATCTAACCCACAGGAGCCTCACACATCATGCTCTCTTCCAATATCTGGTTTATTTTCTCAACCGTACTCAAAACAGTTGGCGTAATCTGCTTATTTGAACCTGTCCCTCCCAACTGGAGTGTAAGCTCCTTACAGGCTTGGCTGTCTTGTCTAGCTCACCATCACATCCCTGGTACTGAGGATGAGAGTCCACACACTTTTTGGATGAATTAACCTCATGGTATATTGTTCAGGTTTACACCTGAGGACACAAGGTTTAACTGGACTAAATTCTTTGGGGGCAAGAATCATGCTTGTACCTGAATAGTTGCTAGTTTGACTAAACACCTCTATCTAGCATCACTAGCAGCCAAGCCAGTCACTATGCACGCATCCTCACCTCCCCACCACCATTTATACACTTCTCCTGCTCCTTACAAGGTCTGGAAAATGTCTCTGGAAATCCCCAGCATCTATGGATGTTGTTCTATAGCCTCTCATTCATACCCTACAGTGGTCTTGGCTTTTGCTTCCAGCATCAATTCCCTCTGCTCCCTGAACAAGATAGGAAGGCTAAGCAATAAACTTCTGTAAAGAGAGTTTATGACAAGGAGACTGGCCAGGCCTCAAAGAGGAGAAAGGTCTGGCCCAGCAAACATCTCCTTTGCCGGTACCCACCTATTCTGGAGACCTGCGGGTCATGGGTAGTGCCTGCCTTGACCCCAGCCCCAGAACACTGGGCCTGGCCTTCAGGATGTCCCGGCGGCATGGGCTGTGGGACAGCCAGAGGAGGAGGTTATAACGCAGGAGCAGGACTCCAGCCCACTGCGCTTTAGTGTCCTGATTGTGATTTGATAGGCCATTAAGTTTTAGAGCCAAACTTCCCTGTTGGGTTTTTTATCATCTGTGTAAGTGCGCATATGCTGGTTTTCATGACCTGGCACAGAGGCTGCATGTCAACCCTTCGAGCACACTCTTTCCCGGCCTTGGGAATGTTAGCCTCCCATCAACCCAGCATGAGGCTGGATCCTGGAACCAGAATTTTCCAGGGGACCAAGATTAATCTGGAAAGTTCCCTTAAAGCTGAGGCTCTATAGGAGCCTGGATTTCCCTATCCACATTCCTGCTACCTTGCCTGGAACATGGCTGAGGGCATGTCAGGGAAGTGGGGCTCCTACAGATGCTAGCAGAAACACTCGTATTTTAACATTGTGATGAGCACCCCAGAGACCTCAGGGCTCTTTCGAGGCTTCCAGCTATCTACACAACAAAGCTGACTTGGAGACACTCACAGATACTCTGGGGCAGACTCACACACTGATGGATGCCTCCATCCATCACATGGCCCTCTTCTTGTGCAAAAAGAGAGTGGTTTTTTTTTTTCTTCCTTTATATTAGTGGAAAATGTAGATAACAAGCTTTTACATTTTTTCTTCCAGGCTTCTATCCTAAGGAAATAATCTGACGTGTGGACAAATATTTATGCATAAAACTGTTCTCTGCAGTGTGATTTATAATGCAGAAATACGGTAAACAACTCGAACCTTCAACATTATCGTGCTGGTTAAGTAATTTATGGTGCCATTATACAATGGAATATTATGTGACCACAAAAACCATGTACAGAAAAGCATTTTTAATAACATAAGAAAATACAAGATAACCTTAAGAAAAATGAAAAGGAAAAACATGCATGGAAAAAAAGGCCTTAGAGAAATAAAATCAAATTTTTCCTCCCATCTGGCACAACGGAATGAAGAATCCAGATGAATTAAAGAATGAGATGAAAAACAAAAACATATTATAACAAAATACAGAGCACTCGTTTTATATCCAAGGGGTGGATTTCCCAAGCAAGCAGGAATCCCAGAAGTCGGGGTGGGGACAGGCAGGCTTACAGAAGGCTCAGGCGTGCAGGTTTTAATCCTGGCACCATCTTTTTGGCTTAGCGACCTTTGGCCAGTTTCTCAACCTTTTGGTGCCTTTCTTTCTTAACCTGTAAACTGGAGATAATCATGATATCTACCTCATAAGATTTGTTGGGAATATTAAATGAGTTAGTATATGGAAAGTGCTTAGAAGGAATGCCTGATCCATAGTAAGTCCCCATAAATATTCTACTTAGTGTTTGGCCACACAAAATGTAAAGCTTTTGTGCAATGAAAGGCACCATAAAGAAAGTTAAACCTGGCCACAGACTACAAAGAGAACATCTGGAACACAGAAAACAGATAAAGATTACTACCCATAAGTACAGAGTACCAGCTCAAGGAGAAAGGGACAACCCAGTAGAAAAATGGGCAAAGGATATGAATAGGTGGTTCACAGAAGAAATATAGAAGGCTGACTAGCACATGAAAGGACACTCGATTTCTCTGGAGGCCAGGGAGCTGTGGACAAGTTGCCCTTTTGCCCAATTTGGCAGGAACATAAGAGGCGGACAGTGTCCACAGCTGGCAAGGATGCAGGCCCTGTCACATACCGCCACGGTGCAGGCTCTGTCACACACGACCGGGGTGCAGGCTCTCTCACACACCACCAGGGTGCAGGCTGTCACACACGGCCAGGGTGCAGGCTCTGTCACACACTACCGGGGTGCAGGGGGTGCCGGCCCTGTCACACACCGCTGGGGTGCAGGCTCTGTCACACCCGGCCGGGGAGCAGGCCCTGTCACACATGGCTGGGGAGTAGGCCCTGTGACACATGGCCGGGGTGCAGACCCTGTCACACACGGCTGTGGTGCAGGCCCTGTCACACACCGCCGGGGTGCAGGCCCTGTCACACACGGCCAGGGTGCAGGCTCTGTCACACAGCGCCGGGGTGCAGGCTCTGTCACACGCTGCCAGGGGTGGTGGAACCATTCTGGAGGGAAGCTGGCAGTATCTATCAAAGCTCAAACACACTTAGCCTGTGGCCCAGAGTTAGTCATAAATACTTAGACATGTTCCCAAATACGTATGTTTACAAACGTTCACTGCATTGTTTGAATAACCAAAGGCTGGCGGCAAATGTCTATCAATGGGGAACAATTTAAAATCTCTGTCTCAATTATTAAAGACTATTCAATGGTTAGAAAGATCCCAGGTAGATTTATACCCCAACATCTACATGTACATAATAACATCCTCAGGACCCACTGGTAAGTGAAAAGAAGCAACCCACAGAAAAAAAAGACAGGAAATGATCCTATTTACATAAAAAAACAAAAAGAAAAACTGTTATTTTGGTAGAAACACAGAAGGAGAAGGAAGTACTGACTGGTAGCAATGGTCAACTCTGGTCAGGGGACAGGGTGGGGGGCTGGGCTTTCGCTGTGTACACTATAGTCTTACGTCTCCCTTGAACCTCGCATGGCCAGTAACAAAAATGACGTATTATCCTTACTTTATTTGTGCAATTAGAAAATAAAAGTGATAACACGAAGGAGTTTTATGGCATGATGGTTACACAAATCTACACATGTCAGAAAAATAAGTCAATTACCTATATGTTAATTAAAAAAAATTAAAAACAAGGGGGCAGAAAAGAAACTAGAAACCAAGTGAAAAATGGTTGCTTTTCGATAATAGGATTATAGCTAGTTTTCTTCCCCAATGTCACTTTTACTTCTCTGTACTTTCCAGATTTTCACCAAGGTCATATTACTTGAGAATAAGGCAGAAACTAAGAAGCAGAAAATGTGGAGTCTGACAGGGATCTGCCACCAAATCCAAAGAGACAGCCCAGCTCCTGGAAGGCAGGCCCAGCAGCCTCCAGCACACACTTCCAAGAAAACATCTGGGGGGGCACGTGGGTGGCTCAGTCAGTTGAGCACCTGCCTTCGGCTCAGGTCATGATCTTGGGGTCCTGGGATCGAGCCCCACATCGGGCTCCCTGCTCAGTGAGGAGTCGGCTTCTCCCTCTCCCTCTGCCCTTCCCCTGCTTGTGCTCTCTCTCTCAAATAAATAAAACCTTAAAGAGAAAGAAGAAAGAAAGAAAAGAAAGAAAAAGAAAGAAAGAAAGAGAAAGAAAGAAAGAAAAGAAAGAAAGAGAAAGAAAGAAAGAGAAAGAGAAAGAAAGAAAGAAAGAAAGAAAGAAAGAAAGAAAGAAA
>NW_027397063.1:58737411-58831582 GCF_003265705.2 Callorhinus ursinus | reverse complement strand
AGAAAGAAAGAAAGAAAGAAAGAAAGAAAAGAAAGAAAGAAAGAAAGAAAGAAAGAAAGAAAGAAAGAAAGAAAGAAAGAAAGAAAGAAAGGGAAAGAAAGAAAGAAAAGCAAGCAAGCAAACATCTGGGCTTGTTGCCAAGGAAAGGGGGTGGATGGGGCAGGGGCGCATGGGAGAGACAAGCTGCACCTCAGGGACACCCTCCCTGGGAGCCCCCATGTTCTTTCTGCTGTCCCCACGGGAGTGATGCTCTCTCAGACAGTGTTATTACAGCACTGTGTCCTCCCCTGGCCTCACGGAGGTACATGGAGAAGGAGGAGCAGGTGGGTGTGCTTGCAGCAAAGCACACGGTAACAAGAGGATGACAACGTATAGTCTGACTTTTCTCCTTCAGGACGCTGCAGAAAGAAACAAAAGGCCCCACGGAGCAGCAGGAGTCCGCGTCCTGCTGCCACACCCTTTGTGGACACTATGTTTGTCCTCTGGGGGACCACAGAGCTGGGCCTGGTGCTGCAGCCTCCCACACCCATGCCAGGCCCCACACTGGGGGCCAGATGCATGACAAAGGTGGAAGTGCTGAGCGATGGAGGGCTGCTCCCAGGGCGCTACCGAGGCCCAGGCTCTGTCCTTGCCCTGTGCAGTGCACACCCTCCTCTCAGAGCCCATTGCTCACGGGCCAGGACTGGAGCTCAGGTACGTGGAGGGGCCCACCGTGTGCTGGGCCTGTGCTTATCTGCTCAGTGATGACTCAGGTATCAGATGTAGAGGATGCAGAAGGATCTGTGTGAGGTTTCTAATCCACTCCAGCTAGAAGTGAAGGGGAAGCGAGAGAAAGTGATGAGGCTGAGGTAGGAAGGAAGTGGCAGGAAAGCCGGAAAAGAGGGTAAAGAAGCAGACCACCGGACAGTGGAGGATATGCAACGGTGAGGGGCACGGGTGCCTTTCCTGCCAAGAACCCAGGCGTGTAGCTCCGGAGGCGCCCGATGAAAGTTCTAGGCACAGAACCAAGTAATTTGCCTCTGGAACCTTCATATGCCAGGGAGCACCCACCCCGGGGCAGGCACCAGTCAGGTGGAAAGCTGAAGACCCTTTTTCTTCCTGGCCTTTTACAGCAGAACCCGGGAAGCAACAGACATTGAGCATATACTCTGTGCATAGAAATAACAGTGTAAAGAGGGACTGTGGCTCTCTCTGGGAGTCAGTATCATGAATGTGAATTTTCTTCTCTATATTTTCCCATATTATCCCTTTATAAAATGTACATGCACTCCTCTTTAATTACCAGAAAGTCATAAAAATAAATTCAGCTTTTCAGTTTGAGCCTTACTATTTCAGTCTGTTGGCATCTTTAAAGAAACCTGAAATGTAATTATTCGATATTTTAGCTCCTTTTTCCAGCTCTAAACTTTGCAGATTTAGAAGTATGCCTTGTTTTTTATAGTTTCAACAAAACTGCTGAATAAAAAACAAGTACCACCCTCCAGACTGAACCAAGCTGGACTCCTGGTCATTCAGCACCAAGAAGGTGCTCCAGTCAGGCTGGCCCCATCCCTCCCTTTTTCCCCCATCACAGTCAGGAAGGCGGAGACTCGCTTTTGATAAAACAAAGACACGCTAGTTCATCAACCCAGTAATCTAATCTGCACAAGAAACAAACCAAGTACATCCAGGGATCCTTCATCCTTCATAGAAACTATGGTCTTCTTTGTCGATAGATCCCAACTTGTTTTTCTAAGTCTCCAGTATGGTCTGTTTCTAAACCACTCCCTGTTTGGTCTGGGATGGAAACCTGTCATATTGCTGTGATTTCCAGAATTCACCTTTTATGCACTTGGGAAACCTCGGACAGTGCTGCCAGTCTCTGGCCTCCTGACGTTTGTCCTTTTCTCCCGGTCACTCAAACACCACACAAGTGGTTTCACAAGCGCTGTGGGTTCTCTGGAGTACTCTCGCATGAGCTGCACAGGGAGGCAGCCAAGAGCTCTCTGCTCCCAGCTGTCCTCTCCTGGGTTCCGAATTCTCTCAAAAACCACAAGCGGTCCATCACTTCCCAGGTGACAGACCATGCTCCTGGATACGGAGGGAGTCTCTACACAGAGAGATGACTCAATGGGAGCTTTAACAGGAAGCTTCACTGCATGCTTTTGCCCTGATCCCTGTCACTGTCAGTCGAGCAGAAATAAGCCCACACATATGCGCACTCGCACGCGTGTGCGCATACACACACACACACGCGCGCACGCACAGCCAGGCGGCTGGCAGGGACCTCATCAGAGAACGCAGAGTTCCTCACAAGCAGACACCCACCAACGGAAGCCTCAGATGTCTCCGTTTGCTAAGTTTGAAATCAGAGCCCCCTCAACAGGGCTCTGCACGGAGCAGGGTGGCTTTCAAAATATTTATTAATAACAATGACTGATGGGGAAAACAAAAGTTGCTATCTGGTTCCTATTTCTCTTTCTCTAACTTAGCTCTAAACAACTTCATTGGTCTGTTTCTCACCCATTAAGCCCTTACTCTGTGCCCACAGAGTGGGGCACGGGTGGGGGAGGGGGGAAGTGATGAACAAGATCCTTCTGGTTCAGGGAGCGAAGAGCAGGAGTGATGAGGGAAGGGAAAAGGAGGGACACCACGAATAAGCTCCAGGCCCCAGACCCTGCAAGCATCAGCTCCTACAGTGGGTTGCTCACAACCTAAGACTACAAGAAAGAACACAGACAAAAAATTCCAATCTATGTAGTACATATTGTTTTTGGATAATATACCAGATTCATCATAGGGGATATACACTCTGCACGCTAAGATGCATCAACCACAAACCATTGCTCAAACCACTCTGCACTGTGTCAGGCTGCAAGGGGCGACGTTCCCAGGGAGGAACTGTAAACAGTCAGCCACTGCCCGCCTGCACTAATGGGACAGGGATGCAGGCGGGCTGACCCCAACTGTACATGCAACGTGACCTCACGCTGATCTGGCTTCCACAAGCAGCCCTGAGACGCGCCGGGAGAGCACATGTCAGCCAGGTGGACACTGTGACACGCTCACTAAGGCCTGGGCAGGGCTGGGGGTGAAGTGCTCCTAAGGGCCCATCATGGCCCTTAATCAGGAGGCTCTTTGGAACTTAGCTTTTGGGGGTGTTTTGTCAGTTTTCTAGAAATTCAGAAGAAGGGTCACAGGAAGATTTTTCCTTTGGATTCTCTCAAGAATTTGGCACTTCTCAGAAAGAAGGGGCTGGGGAAATCCCTAGCAGTGAGGGATCCTGACTAACCAAACCCGTGTGATACCCTGAGGCGGGGGGGGGGGGGGGGGGGGCGCCGGCAGACCCGGGGGTCAGCAGTACTGCACTTACGGAGCAGTGAACAATTCGGGCCATTTCTGTGAGATAGTCTCCTTATCTGTAAAACGGGGCTCGTCATCCTGGCCTAGCGGCGCTGTGGGGAACATGAAAGGAGCTGACCCCGCGGGGAGCCACTGTATCACCACAGGGTGATACACAGCTGTTAGCATAAAGACCCCTCCTACCCCTGCGACGATGAATACGACATTCTCCTCGCCCAATGTACCTCCATCGACTGGATGGTTATGGCACTGCTCTACAAAGCGGTTATTTCTTGCCTGTTTTTCTTCTTCACAATCTCTTCCCTACCATCACTGGGCCAAAGAGCTGGGAAGAAGCTCTGAGAGAAGAGCCCCCCACCACCCGCAGATGCACCTGTCCCAGGGTGCTGAGGACCCACCTTGTCCACCCATGGGGGGTGGGCCCTCCTTTCCCAGGAACTCTGCATCCCTGGGCAGTCATCCCCTTGCTCACCTCCCCAGGAGCAGCCTTCTCCCTCTTGGAAACAAACAACAATCAATTTTCCATTCTCCATGGGAATGGGGAGGACACTGGCCTAGAAAATTCCTGAGCTACAGGCCTTCCAGCCATTATTGCAGACACCTTTTACAGCATTCACACATTTCCCTTCCCTGATCCAACTGTGGCTGCTTCAGGCTACGAAACTTTCAGGTTGAAGCAGAAGGAAGGCATTCTAGATGCTGGGGGAGCTAAGGCTCTGGCCCTGGCCTCACTGTACCCTCTCAGCTGCTGGGCAAGATACAGGCCCTGTTGGGGGCCTCAATTTCCCCACCTAGATTAGGGGTGATTACTGTTCTAGCTGGTATCTAAGGGCCCTTCCAGTCCAATTCTGGGAAATTCATTTGCATTTCCTGACTCATGCTGACTGACAGGAAGGCGCTCAGGCCCACCAGGTTGAGCTGAGGGACACTGTGACCCGAGCACGATGTGGGTGCTGCCCCGATGATGACGCAGGGTGGGCTGTGTGCGCCGTGAGGGCAGGGACCTTGCCCGGCACCAGGGCATCCCGGCACGAGGAGGCGTCCGACAGGCAAGTGCTCACTGGACTCGCGTCCCAGAGCAGTGCCCGCCCTAGGCTCAGGGAGGAAAGGATGTGGCGGGAGGAGCAAGGTTCCACTCACATGGGGCATGGAACATGACGAGGACAGAGGAGTGTTCCTTCACAAACTGGTCAAAGTCTTCGTCGGTCAGGTGATAAACGGAGCCGCCCTCATCTGCCCAGGGAGTCTCGGGGACCTGGGGCTGTGGCGGCTGCGGACTGGAAGACCAAAAACAGGCAGAGCTCAGAGCAAGCCCGGGGCTGGGGCAGCCCTTATGAAATCCAGCCCCCTGGCCAGAGCCCCCCTGGCTCCCGTGGCCTGCTGCCGGGGCTCACCGGAAACCCCTCGGTGGAGGAGCAGGGGGTGAGCAATTTGGCCCTACCCACCTAACCATCCCCGCAGAGCCCCAGAGGTGCTTAGCCGAATGTCTTCTCACAAACAGCGGCTTTAGCTACAGCTCTCCAGGCAGCTCAAGAAATCCCCTTCTTCCCAGGAATCTGGGGGTTTGACAGCGTCTCAGGCTGTTTCTAACTTTCAGCAAACCGGCAGGAATAAATAGCACCGACAAGGAGTGACCTTTGGCGAAGCTCACTGTTGTGTTTAGTAGCTCCCCACGGGCTGGGGCGGCGGTGGGGGCGGGGGGGGGGGGGGGGCAGGCGTATGTGCAGTGGTTAGGAGGAAAGAGAGGCCGAGTGTCTGAGAAAGACCAAATCTGGGCGGGGGAAGGGGCCTGCCACATGGGTGCTGCAAGGCTGACCAGCGTGGAAGGAGGGTCATGAGGAGGAAGAGTGGGGCCGGGGGGCACCCTAACCTTGGCAGCAATTACCCTACGTCACTAGTCCTTTCTAGAGACCAGGAACAAAGCTCTCCGGTTCTCCCCAAGGCGGAGAGCTGGATCAGGAGGAGCCGGGCCTGGAGGTCAGTCCAGATGCCCACTCCCCACCTGCTGGCTGAAAACCTCGGGAAGCTGCTGCCTAAGCTCCCGGGAGTCTGCTTTCCCCAGGGATGACGGCACACTGCAGCTGCTCCAGGGGGAGGCTCGCAGGGGCCCTCTATTGCTCCAGAGCAGA
The DNA here is from genome assembly GCF_003265705.2 of Callorhinus ursinus. Lineage (NCBI taxonomy): Eukaryota > Metazoa > Chordata > Mammalia > Carnivora > Otariidae > Callorhinus > Callorhinus ursinus. Next base: position 58,826,111 of record NW_027397063.1, on the reverse strand, counting down.
GGACAAGGCTGCCAGGGACACGAGCCCCAGAGGCTTTGCCGCCACAAGCACCTTTTTCAGAGCCCCTTAACTGCCGCTCTGAAAAAATCCTTTAGGATGACAAATGTGAAAAGACAACCATTGTTTCTTGCCTCTGAGAGCCTACAGTAGAAAAAAAGTATACAGTGCCAGCAGCCAGGGCTAGGAATCATGAGAGAGAATATGGCCGACACAATGGGATCTGCCGCCCCCACCCCATAGAGAGCCCGGGTTCAATGTCACCTTCAGAAGCCCTCCCTGCTAGTGGCCTCAGCAGGGCCCCCTGGGCCCAAGCAGACTTCCCGCTGCTTCAGCGGGAAGAGGGCAAGCCATTTCCAGCCCATGTACATCCAATGTCAGACGGTGCTGGTGGCAAAATCGTGCTTTGGGATGAGTCACTAGCCAGACAATGGTCCCAGACCAACACCAGGAGACCGAGGCTCCCATACTTGGGCTCCAAACACCACCAATTCCACTTCAGGGAACTTATCCTGCTGGTACAAATGCACACGTGCGAAACTATGTATGTTTGAAGCATTCACCGCAGATGATCTGCCATGCCAAAGATTAGAAACAACCTAGTGTTCATTGGTAGGAAATGGTTACATAAACTGCAGTGCATCCACACGACGGGGGCTGAGCAAGATAAGGAAGAACAAAAAAAGCTCTCGATGCACTGACGTGGATAGACCACTGGGACACACAGAACAGGCCACAATGTACTAACTTTTGCATAAAGGAGGGAGAGATAAAAAACAGTAATCCATATTTGCTTGCATCTGCATAAAGAAACTAATCAATGTTGTTGCCTCTAGGGGGTAGGAGGTAGAACAGGATTAAGGAAACCAGTGGGAGCGAGGCTTTTCAATGTATGATTTTCAAATATCTTTTAAAAAATTATTTTAATTAAATGAATGGAATTTATTCAGAAGTTAAAATAACTTTTAAACATCCTATGAGAGCACAGAATGGAGAAGCCACGGCTTAGCTGCAGTACAAGCATAGAAAGTGCCTGAGAAACTTCTAGTTAAACACAGAGAACACCCTCTAAAACCACTAAAATAACAGAACAAGACTTAAAAAACAGAAGAACCCACAGGAGCAAAAAGAACAGGAAAGACAACATGAAGAGAGGAAAAGAGGTCAGTGCAATTTTAGAAGCTAGGAAAGCGACCTAGCAAAACAGAGGGCAGAGACCTGAGGTGCAGGGTACATACAGGGGCCGGGGGCCCGACAGCCACACCAGGAGCAAAGGTGAAGTCTCTGAAGGACCCCAAGGCACCACCCCTGGAAGCAGGGCCATGGCAGAGGCTGGAAACAGGGCATATACCAAAAGCCTGAGCAGCTAGGCCCTCAGATCCTGGCCCTCAGGCTACCAGCCAGGTGAACACCCCTCTCCCACGCAGGAGACAACCGTTTACTTTCTGGAGAGGACTGAAAAGCTGGGCATAAAAGCTGGGCAAAACAGTGGCATGAGGGCTCACTGCAAAGAGAAGGACTGAGTAGAAGTCTGAAGCCAAACACTATTCCTGACTTATGCCTTTTACCATCGGGCTCCTCGAAGACCGGGGCTCCTTCTGATCGCTCCTGCACCTAACGTGCAGAACACACCCAGTAAACGCTTTCTGAATAAATGATGGAATGAGAGAAGAATGGTTGAAGGCAATGGAGGTGTTTAACCTGGAGAAGAGAAGACGTGGGCAACACAACAGCTATCTTCAAATATTTCAGACTGCATCAGGAAGAGAAATGAACATTTATTTTCTGTGGCTCTGAAGAAGAGAAGCAATGCCAACAAGTGGAAGCTCCAGAGAAGGAAACTTCAGTCACTGGAAGGAAGAACCTTCTATCTACAACAGATGAGAGGGAAAGAGAGCCATGCTGGGAGTCAGAAGAGCTGGGTTTGAGCCCCATTTCCTCCACTTATCAGCTCTAGGGCTTAGGCAACCAATTTCACTTCAAACATCTATAAGACAGTGTATTTGGAGGACTTTCTTTACCTCTCAGCTACATCTAGACAGATAATGCTCTGGAGTAAGATACTTTCTAAATGTGTAAGTACTACCCGAATGTTCCTAGAGATCATTTATGACTGAAATCCAGAAATGGTTCAAACAGGAGTAGGTGACCCCAACATGAGTCAAGGCCTCGTTCTACCAAGGTGTTTGAGTGGGACTGAGGTAACTGCATCTGTTCTAGAGGTAATGCAAACGTTACAAGGCAAACTGCTAGAGACATATTCACTGATGTTTCTATTCCCTTCCAATCCTGCGACTCCAATTTACTGGGCTCTCCAGACTGGGAAGTTCACATAAATCAGACACTTATCTGAGGTAGGTGCCCGTGCCGTAGATAAGATGCAATAAGCACTGCAAGTCAAGAAAACTTTGTGATTGCTCTCAGTTCACTTCTGGTTGAAATAAAAACACACAGGCAGAAACAAGTGGCTCAGTCAAAACAGACTACCGTGCATACAACCTCTAGGTGCCAAGCCCAACTCAGCAGCATGAAATCTGCAGAGAGAAGAATGAGGAACGGAGCCAGTGGGAGCACAAGGGGACATGCCTGCCATGATCAACGCACCTACCCCAGAGTCCTTGCACACTCAGACCCCAAAGTCTCCACCTGGCCTCACCCAGTGCCCACTGGCCAGCCACTCATGGGGGGGGGGTGTGGCACGAGATCTGGATTCCTCTCTCCTGGGCTTCTGAAAGTCATCCAGAGAGTTGGCAAGGCCAGATCCATGCTCATTCTTCTACACCTGGCCACACATAAGCCCTGAGCAGCCAACGAATGGGAAGGCCCAGGGAAGAGGTGCCAGGAAGCAGGAAAGGTGGGAACACTGCCAACCACCAGGATGTGGGACAAGACCGGTAAAGACTTAAAACACCTGTCACAGGGAAAAACCACACACAGAGCTGGGTAATGGAAGGAAATTCACCAAAATATTACAACACATTATCTTTGGGTAGGGAAGAAGGGAGGGCTTTTCCTTTTGTTTAAATATATTTTTAAGTTTTTCTATAATAACAAATCTCACTTGAAGAGCCTTGAAATAAAAAAATATTTTTTCAAAAATTAAGCCAACTGCCAGCACAGCGACATCACTAGCTCTTGCTGGGGTGCGAGATGGAGGGGATTCACTGGCGGTCCTTCAGGAGGTGGTCTCACTACCTTTCCTGTGCTGGGGGCTACAGTTAGGCCTTCGGAAGAGCTGCTGCCACGAGTGCCCCTGACCCAGTGATCACCGGTGGTCAGACAGCTGGACAGGGCTGCCCAGGGAGACCCAGATGCTGCGCACCCCCTCCCTGGAGTCACCCCACCAACCTTCTCAGCCTGGAGACCGGGACTGAACCAGAAACTGCTAACAAGGTTTCCTCCCCACATGGGGTGAGGAGAGGGAGAAAAGGAAAGGTGGGAAATGGAGGGTGGGGGGCCGCCAGCCCGGGGCTGCCTCCAGGTCTCTGTCCAGAACAGAGTGTGGTGGAGGAGCTGGGTGGCAGTGGGCACAGAGGAGTGGGTGGGGGACAGAGTGCCAGGCCCCAGTGGGGAGATAATCACCTGTCTCACAAACTCCACTGACACGCTCCCCTGGTGTAGGGTTAGCAAGCAATTCTCAACACTTCAATAAAAAAAAAACAAAAACTAAACCTTATCCTTCCAAAAAGATATGAGTGTATTTTGAAACCAGAAAAGGTTAGAGAAGGGGGAGGGAGGCAGACAGATTTTATGCTCTGGTGACAAATGAGATTGCTATTTGTTGAAACCTTCTCCCGAAGCAGAGTAAGATGTGTCTGGCTAGAGGAGAGGACATGCTTATTACCAAATGAAAAAGGAAAACAGGGGAGTGAAGGCCCAGGTTAAAACAATGAATACATGAGAATGGGGGGCCGCCTTCCCGGGCAGGGGTGGGAAATGAGGGAATTGATGAGGACAGAGATAGGACAATGCTTCCCGAGAAACAAAAGATGCCGTGCACACATGGTGTTACCATTGTATCTTATCTCCCAGGGACCCACAAAACAGAAGACTGGGAGTTTCAGCCTTTAGAATCTGACAGTTTGTTTCTTTGTTTGTTGGGGGCAGGGGTACAAAATTCATCCTCCTTCTCATTCTGAAAATACACATTCTCAACCTCCGTATCTTTGGATAACTAATTCTTTTACCTTGTGCCCCTCAGGTAATGTCAATGAATATCCACTGTGCCAGCACCTGGGCAAGGGGTAGGGGGCTCCGAGCAGAAATCCGGGGAGCTGCCCAGGGCAAGCCTGGCCATGCTCCCTGTCGAATGCAGGAGCCTGGGTAAGCTCCTTATCACTGTGCTCTGCTACCTTATTCATTAAATAAGGCCGAGGATAATGTCTTCCTTTCTGGGCTGTTCTGAGGATTACATGAGAATCCATATAAAGTCTTTAGAATAGGGTCGGCCACGAAGTAGAGCCCAAAAAAATGTTAGCTGGTATTATTCCAAGAACGATGCACAAAGAGCCACACAATGGCAGTGACTGGTATGTGCCAAACTGATGACAGGCAGAGCTCAAAGCAAGCAGGGAAAGTGCTTGGCTGGGACGGCTCGAGGAGGCTGCCAGGAGAGGCGGCCTCTCCCCAGCTCCCATGGTGGGGGAGACAGACTCCCCTTCCAACACACCCGTCAAGGTCATGCCAGTCACACACCTAGCTCGGTGGGGGGTCCAGATAAGGGGTACTCTGGATTAGGAGGATCCAATCACATTACAAACAGGGATCACAAGGTTGCCATGAAGCAGCATCTGTGGGGAGTGCACATGAATGGCAAAGCACTCTGCAAATCTAAGGTATCAGAGTATTTCTTAGGAGCTTCACAGCACCTCATACACTGTTGTACTTGAAGTAAGTGCTCAATTGACAATCCAATTTTCAGAAAGACCTGCAGTGAAGCCTCTCTCAAAACTAACATCCTCAATGAGAAATACCCCATCAGATAGGTAGTAAGGGGAAAAGAACTATTTGAAATGCAGTCACCATGGCCAGAGTCACACCAAATCCTCCTGATTCCCATATCCTAAACCCACAAAGACCCCATCCTCACCTAGAAGCAACCCAGAAACCACCGTTTGGGCAGCACAGCGGGACCTTTCCCTTCCTGGTTCTCTTCCTGGCCCCTAGCCACAGCCCTGAGACCAGGGGCCACCCCAGGGTCTAGCTAAGGTCCCACCCTCTAGGCATACACCCCCGAGGCAACCATCCCACTTACTTCTTCAGCCATTCCACAATGTCCTCAGCTGTGGACCCGTAGTTGTCATACTGGAACAGAAACCGTCCTTTCCTGTGAAATGTGGACAGACAACGTGGGCTCAGCCAGGGATGCAAACGCCATCAGGGAGGGGAGTGAGCATCAGAAGGGAAGCGGGGGACTTACTCGAAATAGCAGATGGTGGGGTAGCCTCGCACATTATACTCCTCCTTGATGTTCTCAAATTCCGAGGGGTAGATGTTCATCCCAGCCAGCACCTAGCAGCAAAGGGAGAACAGACCTATCCACACTTTGCCCTGCAGACACCCCCACCTTGTCCACACACAGCCCATCTATCCGTCCCACCAGAAACAGATGAAGGGGACAGAGCCTCACAGACTGACGTGCAGCCCTGGGCAGCAGGGGAGCAAAGCAAGCTAACCCAGCTGGGAATGACGGCCCAGAGCTCTGGAAGATGCAGGGTCTGGGCCAGGTGCTGGCCCTCTGTAGAGGGGTTTCTTTTACTTGCCCTGTAGGGGAGAGCCATCCCAGAGCAAAAACAAAGTTCTGAGGGCTGAGGAAGACACCTGGCCTTGCTACCAAGTTCAAACAGGTCCTAGAGTGGGGCTACTGCACCCAAGTCCACATTATGCTTTCTCCCTGCCCATGTCAACCAAGGTTGTACTCCTCTCCTAAGCTGCTGAGTCACCACTCAGCCATTCCACAATGTCCTCGTGGCCTGCCTCCGTCTGTCCACCTCAGCTTTGTGTGCAACTCACAGCTCCTATGTGGCCAGGGAGAGAGTGTGGCTCTCATGACAATCCACCTGCCTGACTCTCTTCCCTCCAGACTGCTAGATCCCTCGCTTCTCTCCTCCTGTTTGTAACCATTACCTACAGCCTGACTGGACCACCTCCGAAGTCTGAACTTGTTCTGGTTGCAAGGGCCCCCCCCTATCCAACACACCTAATGGGAAAGGAGAATTTTAGTAGCTATGTTACTAAATACTAAGAACAACCCAGAGAGAAAGAAGTCAGAGTGGCCAGACACAGGAAGACTGCTCCTCAAAGCAGGGCAGCATGGAGGGGAGAGGAAAGGAAGTTCAAAAAGCCAGGAGCAGTCACAGAAGCAGAGAGAAGAAACCCGGGAAGCCGACTGTGCTGAACAATATATATGGAAACATAGGAAGAGAAAAAGGAAAACAGTAGTCTCAATGGACAACAAACTTGATTCCAAAGACTGCATCCACTTAGGAATCATGTGACCTTGGGCAAGTCACTCACCCTCACTGAGGATCCTTGTGTGGGAGACGTGGGTGGTGAAAGTAATCATAGGGCTCTCAAGAGAACTGAAGGAGATGACCCGTGTCAGAGGACTCAGCACCAAACTGGTGCTCAATAATCGTCAAGTTCTTGATTTCCTACCAAATCCTCCTGGTGACGGAAGCCACCTGTACCTCTGGCAGCACCATCCCTAGAGGCATCTAAACATGTCTTTCCAACTGTCTTAGGTAGCTAGCACAATGCCCGGCATACAGTGGCACACAATAAATGCTTACTAAATCACTGATTTTTCTCCCCAGCTCATCTGTGGGATGCTGCAAGAAACATGGGGAGAATAAGCCTGAAATAGAACTTACTAGAAGCCCTGAGACCCTCTAAAAGCCATTCTGCTCATTTCCCCAGACTGATTCAGCAGCCTGTTCCAGTAATAATTGTCTACTTTAAAGTTCTTTTTTTATTCTAATTGATCTCCCTAGCGTCTGCACACATCCACCATGAGATTAATCTTCCACAACCTCCTCTTTCATTACATCACTCCCCTGCACAAAACCTTTCAATTCCACGGAATACGGGCTAGCATCTAACACCACACTCAAAGACCGTACAGTCCCTAACTCATTTTCGAATTCTTCTTTCTTATAAAACTCTTAGTTGTGTACTTGCTAGGGTCTAGGTTTTTTATTCTCCCAGGAATGGGAGAGTCTGAGACCGCTGCACAGGGAGGAGGTTGGACTGCTTGCTGTCTAAGGCACCCTGCAGTTGGCAATATACCACGGCGGCCAGGAGGCTCAGGCGCGGGCATCAGGATGTTCGTTTGGGTCCTAAATCCCTACTCAGTAGATTTCCTTGAACAAGTCAGTTGCCTGTGTGCCTCAGTTTCCTCCTCGGCAGCTACCTCTTTGTGATTACTGAAAGATAGTACAGATAAAGGATCTACAACACTCAAAGTAAAGTATCTACAACTCTCAGAATACGTTAGCCGTTCATGACCATAGTAGCCAAACTATGGAAAGAGCCCAGATGTCCACTGGCAGATGAATGGATAAAGAAGATGTGAGATATCTATATCTATATCTATATCTATACATACAGATATAGATATATACACACACACACAATGGAATGTTAGCCATCAAAAAAATGAAATCTTGCCATTTGCAATGACATGGGTATAATGCTAAGTGAAATAAGTCAATCAGAGAAAGACAATTATCATATGATCTCACTTTTATGTGGAATTTAAGAAAGAAAACAGAGGATCATAGGGGAAGGGAGGGAAAAATAAAACAATACAAAATCAGAGAAGGAGACAAACCGTAAGAGACTCAACTCTAGGAAACAAACTGGGGGTTGTTGGAGGGGAGGTTGGGGGGGATGGGGTAAATGGGTGATGGACGTTAAGGAGGGCATGTGATGTAATGAGCACTGGGCGTTGTATGCAACTAATGAATCACTGAATTCCACCGCTGAAACTAATAATACAGTATATGTTAATTAATTGAATTTAAATTACAAAAATAAATTTAAAAATATGTTAGCCGTTTTCATTAATACTACTAAGAAGCTCTGCAATTCTGCCCAAACTTCCAGAATACATGCTGTATTCCCCTGGCCCTTACTCTGTGTCTTCTAGTCTTTTTGCTTAGGATGCCCACTCCCCATCTCACAATTACTACCTAAGATTTATTCATCCCACCTTCCTGTGCAGCCTTTCCAAACCATCTTTGCTTGTGATGAACTTTTAGTTCTCAGGGTTTCTGTAGTACTCTTGTGCCTCTTGGGGGCATTTATTAATGAGATAAGTATTTTTTTTAATCTTTTATTTTAAAGATTTTATTTATTTATTGAGAGAGAGCACACGAGCAGGGGGAAGGGGCAGAGGGAGAGGGAGAAGCAGACTCTCTGCTGAGCAGGGAGCTTGGCACGGGGCTTAATCCCAGGACCCCAGTATCATGACCTAAGCCAAAGGCAGACACTTAACCAACAGAGCCACCCAGGCGCCCTGAGATAAATATTTCTTGAACAACTGCGTACAAACACTTTTTGGAGTCTGTAAAGCCAAATGAGGCAAAACTGGTCTCAACCGAAAAGTTAAGGCCACAAGGCCTGACCTGGAGCCACAGGTGCTGGTGCCATTCGGTGGCGTGACTCGCTCTGCCTCATGATCCGGCAGGAACAAGATGGAAGCTTCACAGAGCTGGTGCTCAAGGGAAGGTAAGATTTCCACAGACACGGAAGTGAGACAAAACGAGATGCAGCCCAAGCAGCGGGGCATATGCTGGTTTAACCGGACAGTAGGACACAGAAGGGGGCTACAAGAGAAGGCTGGACCAGTCCACTGAGCTCACTCTGGGAAAGGCTTTTAATGCCTAAGCAAGCAGGACTTTATTCAGGGGGCGCTGGAGGGTTTTCCAGCTGCATTTTTTTTTTTTTAAGATTTTATTTTATTTGAGAGAGAGACAGAGAGAGCATGAGCAGGGGAGGGGCAGAGGGAGCGGGAGAAGCAGACGCCCCGCTGAGCAGGGCTCATTCCCAGGACCCTGGGATCATGACCTGAGCCGAAGCCAAGAGTTGGACACTCAATTGACTGAGCCACCCAGGCACCCACCCCCCTTTTCTTTTTTAAATATAAACAGGTCAGGCTGTAAGGGGCAAGTCATGGGTCAGGAAGAGAAGTCAGCAGTCTCTTGCAATCACCCTGGTGGGCTAACCAGGGCCTGACCCAGGGTGGTGGGCAGAGAGAGGATGGAGGATGTGAGGGAGAGAGACGTATGATGAGGCCCCGGCAAAAAGGCGTGTTGGCAGAGGAGCCTGGGGTACTTGGGGAGAGTCATGAAAGCAAGCTGGCAGTCCGCTGCGTGGCAAGATACTGAATTTTATTTTAGACATCCTGCATTTGGGATGTAAGGAGAAAAATGCAGACCAAGATGTCAAGCAGGGAGTCTGATACATGGTCCTGGAACTTAGGGACTCAGGCTCCACGGAGCTGCATTTTGTTGAAACTACAGACGTAGATAAAATCACTGAGGGAGAGACCATCACAATAAGGAAAGCACAGTGCCGAGCCCTCGTTCCACTGTGCTAATAAGAAAAGAGGCTGAAAAGAGGAAGCTCGGGAGCACCCTCATTTCGCGAGTGGGAAGAAGAGTAAGCACAGAGCAGTGGAGGGGGTCAATCATGTGCATCCGGGAAGTATCTGTAGGTTACAGAGCTGTTTCCCCACACCAGCCACTTGCTCTTCATAACAACCTAGCAAGTTAGACAGGGTTTGCATCATCATCCCCATTTTCCAGGCAGGGAACCAGAGACTCCAAGGCTATTTGCCCAAGATCTCCCAGCTGGTTAGTAAAGGGCCAGCCCCAGAGTGTAATCTGCCCAAGTCTGTCACCATGACCGACCCATGTCACGGTGTTCACACCTCGATGGCCCATGATGGCCAAGGTCAACAAAAGACTCAGGGTGGACCTCGGTCACTAGCAAAGCTGGGAAGAGGAGGCAGATGGGGACAGGCTCTGAAGGCTGCTCTGAGACAGGGAACAGCAACGGTTGCTGACAAGATGTCAATTAGCAGCAGTACACAGGACAGATACCAATGAGTCACCAGATGTTAATGACAGCAAAGAGAGGCAGATCTGAGTTTGGAAAATGGCAAAAGCTGAGCATCGCTGACCTGGCCTAGCTTACATCTTAAAGACATCATCAAGTTGGATACCTCCCAAGAAATTTGTCGAGGAGGAGGGTTTCTGACCCTTGCTACAGACACGGCTAGCCAAAAAGCGCTCACAGATGACCGAGATGGAGAGAAGACGGGAGGTGCTAGTCCAGCTGGGTTTCAGCAGTGGTGAGGGGGCAAGCATTTGATTTCTGGGGACTAGCAGCCCATCTCTGCCCTGCGGTGAGGACAGAAAGGAATCACGCTTCTGGTCGCCCTCTTTTTGGGGAGCTGTGGCTGTACCATGAGCCCTGGCCTCCAGAGGCCTCCTGCAGCAGGTCGTGTGCATGTGGCCACACTTTTCCCCAGTTACGGAGCTGGGAAAGGATGAGAACTTGCTAAAGGTGCTTTCCTAAGAAACAGAACAAAACGTACCCCAAGCAAGAAACACAGAAGCAAGGAAATGAATGATTTCACACAACACAGATGCCTTAGGCCAAGGTAACTAACACCTAGCCAAAGCTGGGCTTGAGCAGCCAGGCGCTCCAGGCACCCAGACGACCCCACTTAGTCTTCCGTAATGTTGTCTAGGGAACTGGGAGGGTCACTTTTTATGTTTCTTGACTTGGGCCCAGGCAGAAGCAGGCACTGTTGTTGTTGTAGTTATTGCTGTTTTCTTTTTTGGAAGCAAGTACCCTTATAACAAGTTATCTTCAGGGCTAATCTTGAGAAAGAGCCTCATGTGAGCCCAAGGCCAAGGAGAAAGACCTCGTCCCACAAACATCCTTCCCACTTTGTCTCTGTCCTTAATAACTGATGCTCTGACGTCCTTTAAAAAGAGGAACATCAGGGCACCTGGGTGGCTCATTCGGTTGAGGATCCAACTCTTGGTTTTGGATCAAGTCATGACCTCAGGGTCGTGGAATCAAGTGTGGAGTCTGCTTGAGATTCTCTCTCCCTATATCCTTCCCCCGACTTGTGCTTGTGCTCTCTCTCTCTCAAATAACTAAATAAAATATTAAAAAAAAAAAAGAGGAGCATCATTTTTTTAAGTAAATGCAGAGCTTAAAATAAAATGTCCTCAGGAGTGATAAGCCACACACTCACTCATTCATTCATCAGCACATATGGGGTACCACTATGAGCTTGGCTCTGTGCTTGTGCTGAAGAACCAGACACGGACCAAACACGGCCCCAGTGCTCAAGAAGCTCACACTACAGTGAGAAAACCATATTATAATTAGTATCAACGGGTGAACAACATGATCTGGAATGAAAGCAAAGAGGAGTAGACCTGGCCATGCATGGCAGAGACAAGCTCTGTGGGAGCACAGGAGGGGCTGGGAAGAATACTAAGTTCGGCAGGGAGATGTGCCATTGGCTGAGCATCTTCCAGATGTCGCACAACACTGGCCCCAAGACCTCGCCTGCTCTGATGGAGCTGGCCAGGCATTTGTGATCTGACCGGGGCTGGAGCTGTTTGACTTCAATCACACCACAGAGTTAGGAAGTTGAGGTGAGTTTTCTAAGGGTAAACGAGTGTGGGTAGGGAGAACACTGGGTAATTCAGTCTTTTCTCCAGGCGAAATAATCGTGAAATATGCTATCTACTGAGGCCCCAAAATGCAGTGAAACTTCCCCCCAAGTGATGTATCTGTGCCCCAAGGCCAAACATCTCTAGGCAAGTTGCTAAAAATTCCTTAGTGAGAAACAAGCAGGACCTTGGTGTTGCGCCAGAATGAGGTCAAAAGAGAAAGCACCAGTTCTCTGCAACCCAATCTTGCAGGCAGCCCAGCTGGAGGGGCTGTCACCATGCCCAGGTGCTGCCATGTCAACTTTTTAAAATGACTTTGAACTAATCACCAACTTAGTTCGATCCATAAATATCATGATTCAGATTTAACACCTCTGAACTCCCTTCATGGGACTCTGGCCAGCCCCACCGTGATGGCTCTCCTCCCCACAACCTTTCATAAAACGTGTATGGATTTTTCCACGCTCCCTGGAGGAGCCAGCAACTCTTTTTCTGTTGCCGCCAATGGAAACAAAAACAAAACAAAAAAAAAACCCTAATCTCTGTGGCTCAGGGTAAGTGTAAAACTGGACAGACGTACAGCGGAGAAGAGACAAGGCTGGTGGGTGGGGGCCGCACAGAGATGACCAGGACCATCAGTGAGGGGTCCTCAGCTTGGTGAGCTTTGACTGCCCGGTCTCCCCCGCCCCTCCTGCACCATCCCGGTTGCTCTTCCTTCCTGAGGCCCACTTCCTCAGTGGCTCCTCTTCCCCCTCCTGTCCCTGAAAGGTGGGCATCCCCGAGACAACCCTGGCTCCTGTCTGCTTCCCATCCCCACACACGCTGCACACCGTCCTTCAGAGAGCACCTGCAAGCTCAGGTCTCCAGCTCCCCGCCTGGACTACCTATTTCTGCTGTCATTTCTATTGTTGTCCCACCACACAGGAACCACAGCCCTGGCAAGCTTGGCAGGAAACTGCCCCCTGAACCCGCTTGTGCTTTGGGCCCACCACTGGTCACCAACACCCCTTTCTTTGCCACTGGGCTACCCAGCACCAGGAGCCTAGGCCCACTTTGGAGCCCCGCCCCGGTCATTCTGGAGCGCTGATGGTCTGCAGATGGCCCCTGGTCACCCAGCAATACCACCTGTGCTTCTTGCTGGTTTCCTGGCTATTGTGTCACTGGCCTTGGCTGGACAAGAGCCAGATTCTGCTGGTCCCAGCAACCCTGTGGAGTTCTCACCATCCACTAAGGACAGGTCTGGATCACGGGCGCAGAGAGCAGGGGCAGCGGTAGGAGGGGAAGTCCTCACAATTTTCAAATCTGTCCTCCCCCACCCTAAGCCCCGCCTCCACCGACTCTCCAGGTGAGCCGGCCAGCCCGGCCAGGCCCGTGGGCCTCACTTACAAAGTGGCCTCGCAGCTGGGTCGCGGCCTTCTGGAAATGGGGCATTATCCTCTTGCACATGCTGCACCCTAGTCACGGGCAGGAGAGAAAGCAGACATGGTTATAGCGGGTGCCAGACCCCCGTGCCCTGCCCTCCCTCCCCTCAGGCTGACCTCTGGCAGCCAACTTTTACCCAGCCTGCAGAAGGGCAGGACTGCCCCAGGGCGTGGGAACACAGAAGGAACAGGAGGCAGAGGCCCTGCCCTCCAAAGAGCTTACAGTCTCAATGGCAGAGGATAGGACACAGCCCAGCAGTCCCTCAATAAGTGTGGGACTGACGAAGCAAACACGACATGGCTGGAGAAGGGCAAAGCAGGGAATAATTTAGGGCTGATCATGAGTTCACCGGGAATTCCGGGAACCAGAAGAGGCAACAGGAAAGCGCAGCTAAAAGCCTCCCCTCACTGCCTGGTCAGGGGCTACGAATGAACATGAACCAGATGCCATTAGGAAGAAAACTGTCCAACCACAGATACGATGAGCTTTGGGATTTCCACGCCCCTTTCCTTCTATCCACAGGAATAATTAGGCAGTGAGTGGAGACGGGCTGGTGTGAAAGTACCAGCTGAGGCCTCGTGGGAAGAGCGCCAGGCCAGGATCGGCACACCTGAGTGCCTGTCTTCCCGTCATGCACTGCACGGCCCTGGACAGGTCACCTCTCCTCTCTGCCTGATGGCTCCTTCTGGCAAATGAGGAGGGTTGGAGCAGACCACCTCAGGCCCCCTCTAGCTCTGACATCGGACGATTCTATGATGTCTTTGGCTCAACCCTCTATGGGGTTCTGTGGTCTACCATGTGGTCACACTCTTCTCTCCCTGGGATGGTGAAGGCCCCCCAAGCCTTGGGGGACACGGGGCCCAGACAGCCAAGCCCCAAAGATCCGCTAGTACTTCAGAGTGACCTTGATTTAAAAGCATGCCCCACCCTGCATCAGTCGGAGCAGGCCACATTTTGGCACTGACCCCACAGGGCACACGCACTGGTTTCTTCAGACATAAGGAACTCTGACATGACAAGCTGTTATTCTTTCTGACAGACGCTCTGCTATAAAAAGGCTTTGAGATGCACCTGAAGGCCGCAGACACCAGAGCTGCCCAGAACCCCGTGTCAGGCTGGATCTCATCTCAACATGACACAGGGGGGACAGGGCCATGCAGCAGCAGGCTGACAAGCTCTAATCCATGTTAGCTAACGCCGTGGCAGACCGACCGTGGGCAGAGTAGTACAGATCAGAAAGGTGCTCTTACCCCCTGGGCCACATACAGACTCTGGAGAACTGTGAGCAGGTCCTAGCTACCCTGGGACCACTGGAACCTCCCCAGGACCAAGTCTACTGGACCAAATGTGACACAGGCTATTTTGACATGGAGCTCCCTAAGTGCCCACAGCCCCTCCCTGACATCCCTGCCTGGCAGACAGATGAACACACAACGGGACACACAGCAGCATATGAAGCGTGGGCTCAGGCTCATGCCATTAGTACAGGCTCAGACTCCGGGAGACTCAGGAGAGTGGGAGCTGTTGCCAGGTCAGCACACAGCACAAGCCCACAGCTTCTGCCCTCAGAAGACGAGGTACCTCCCCTCCAGCAGCCCACACAGCACCATCCCCATGAAGAAACGAATGTGCCATCTGTCAGGGGACACCGTTCCCACTGTGGGACTTCACAGAGGCTGCACACAGGGACAACAAGGCCGCCTCGGCCAGGTGCCCATGCCCCAGGCTGGATGTCACACAGTAGAGACAAACAGGAGGCCGCACAGCAGAGGAAGAAGCTCGGCTCCGAGGAGTAGGAGACCCAGGCCTGCTTCTCCCCTTGACCATTTGCTGCCTCTCTAAGCCTGGCCACACAGTCTGAGCCTCAGCTTTGCCCTCTGTGGAGTGGAGACAGCGCCTGACACTCAGTAGGGCAGGCCCCAGGAACACAAGACCTGAGTGTGTACCCCCGGGGGTTCTGCGGCCGTGGGGGATCCCCTCCACAGCGGACAGAGGCTGTCACTCTCAGGAGGAAAAATGAGTGGGGGTGGGAGGGCACTTGCTTTCACCCACTCTTCACTTGGTGACTTGATGGGGTGGTGGGAGTCGGACACCCTCTGGGCCACGTGCATCAGTCAGAAGCTTAACTTATGAACTGTCCCCACAGGGCTGGCGTCTCTCGTCCAGCTCTGCCTGCCTGCAGCCTGCAGCAGCCTTACCCGCCGCGTCCCCCGAACTCCCCGTGGATGGAGCCCTGCAGTCCTGGGAGAAGAAGTTAGTGAGGTGAAGAGGTGATGGGAAGAGTAATAGGAAGCTCTGGGCCAAGCCAGTTTCCAATCCAACTTCACCAAAAATAGAGCTGCTACTATGATCCCTATCTGAATTTATCTTCCAACAGATTCGACTGAGAGGCAGTGGAAGAAGTAAGACTAATTGTCACTCTCAACTCCCCAAAGTTAGAACGGGCACCCTTTTACTTTCTCACTAATTCAGTCAACAAACATCTACTGAATAGGCAGTAGGTCCTGAGGAACCGGATACTTTGTCACAAGTAAAGCCTCCCATTGCCTTCAGACTCATTCACCCCAAACATGATCAAAGGATCAGAGTCCTAAAAGACTTCCCACTTAGGGAATTGGTGTGTTTCCAGGAATAAGCTGAATTATGAAGCCATGAAGGCTTGAGTGGACAAGTATAATAAAAGCACAAGTTTGTTTCAATAAAAACAACAACAAAAGAGTCCTGGGGTTACCTGGGACCCAGGAGGCCATCCAATCGGACCCCTCCACAAATTTGAACTTAACAGCCCCGAGTTTTCTCCCTCCCTCCCCAACTACTAATTGCTCTGTGACACCAACAAGGGGTCTCACTTCTCCTACCCCAGCTTTCCATTATATAAACACAGTAAGTATGCTTGCCTCTCTGCCTGCTGTGGTGAGGGGGCACACTGCCAGACAGCCCGGGGAGGGGATGTGGAGAGGTGGCTCGCACACTCTAACGCAGACTGCTAGGGAACCACTCTTGGTAAGTGATCAACCAGTGTCATTATGCTGAAACCCACACGGCTATACCATGATCCTGCCTTGCGACACGTACTGTATACTGATACACACTCTGTTTTAGTCTCATTTAACCTAATGCATTCAGTTCTGAAGGCTTCTGAGAGAAACCACAGGAGGCCCTGTCCTCAAGCGGCTGGGCAGGCAGGACAATTCCTGAAGCAACTCACAGCTGGGCAGTTAATAAGATCACTCCAAGGAGAAACAAAAAGGGGTGAAACCAAGCAGTGAACACTAATGAAAAAAATGACCCAGGGTTAAAGTGCAGATCATTCTGAGCAGAGCCAGCTCTAACAAGAAGTGGGATACCAGGGTCTCCTTTCCATAGGCAAACCAGGTGTCTGAGAGGAGGCTGGGTTAGAGGGACACCCAGCAATCAACAGGGGCAGGGGAAAGGCTATTGTCATGGTGAATAAACCACAGGCCCAAGTCAGGCAGAACCACCATAATCTCACAGAAGGGTAGCCATCCAGGGAGACATGATCACTCAGGTGGAAATGGGAGGAGTCTTTGCTCAAAAGAACTTCTCAAGAAGGTGGATTCAAGGCAGGCTTTCAAGAGTAAACAGAACTGAAATGAGAAGTTACAACTCACATCACAGAAATAACAAAGGATCGTAAGACACTAGTATGGGTGATTGGTCACCAACAAACTGGACAATTTAGAAGAAATATGTAAATTCCTAGAAACATACAATCTTCTAAGATTAAATCAGTAAGAAACAGAAAACCTAAATAGACCAATTACTAGCAAGGAGATTGAATCAGTAATAAAACACCTGCCAACAGACAAAAGTCCAGGACCAGATGGCTTCACTGATGAATTCTTCCAAACATTCAAAGATTTAATACCCATCCTTCTCAAACTCTTCCAAAAAATTGAAGAGGAGGGGAATACCTCCAAACACATTTTATGAGGCCAAAATTACCCTGATACTAAAACCAGAGAAGGACACCACAAAAAGAGAAAATTATAGGCCAATATCCTTGATGAACATAGACGTAAAAATCCTCAACAAAATACTAGCAAACCAAATTCAACAATACATTAAAAAGATTATACAACACAATCAAGTGAAATTTATTCTAGGGATGCAAGGGTAGTTCAATATCTGCAAATCAACCAACATGATACACCAGGTCAACAAAATGAAGGATAAAAATCACAAGATCATCGCAATAGATAGAGAAAAAGCACTCAATAAAATTAAACATCTGTTTATGATAAAAACCCTCAACAAAGTGCGTATTGAGATAACATACCTCAACATAATAAAGGCCATATATGACAAACCCACAGCTAACATAATACTCAATAGGAAAAAGCTAAAAGCTTTTCCTCCAAGATCAAGAACAAGACAAGTATGCCCACTCTTGCCACTTTTATTGAACATAGTATTGGAAGTCCTACCCACAGCAATTAGGCAAGAAAAAGAAATGGAAGGCATCCAAATCAGAAAGGAAGAAGTAAAACTGTAAATACTTTTACATATATGATACTATATATAGAAAACCCTAAAAACACCCAAAAACTGTTAGAACTAATAAGTAAATTCAGTAAAGTCACAGGATACAAAATCAATATATAGAAATCTGTGGCATTTCCATACACTAATAACAAACTATCAGAAAGAAAAATGAAGAAAACAATCACATTTAAAATTGCATCAAAAAGAATAATATATCTAAGAATAAATTTAACCAAGGAGGTAAAAGACCTGTATGTATACTGAAGACTATAAGACACTGATAAAAGAAATTGAAGATGACACAAATAAAAGATATTCCACACTCATGGATTGGAAGAATTAATATTGTTTAAATGTCCACACTACCCAAAGCAAACTACAGATTCAGTGCAATCCCTATCAGAATTCCAATGGCATATTTCACAGAACTAGAACAAATAATTCTCAAATTTTTATGAGCCGCAAAAGATCCCAAACAGTCGAAACATAAGAAAGAAGAACAAAGCTGTAGGTATCATGCTCCCTGATTCCAAACTATACTACAGAGCCATAATAATCAAAACAATATGGTACTGGCATAAAAGATACACAGATTAATGGAAAAGAATCGAGAGCTCAAAGATAACCCACACATACAGAGATAATTAATTTATGAGAAGGAGCCAAGAACATACAACAGAGAAAGAACAGGCCCTTTAATAAATGGGTGTTGGGAAAACTGGTCAGCCACATGCAAAAGAATGACACTACCAGGCCACTGTCTTACACCACACACAAAAATCAACTCAAAATGGATTAGAGACTTGAATGTAAGACCTGAAACCATAACATTCTTAGAAGAAAATGTAGGCAGTAAGCTTCTTGACATGAATCTTAGCTATGTGTTTGTGGTGCAGGAACACACAAGCAAAACCAGACAAATGGGACTGCTTCAAACTAAAAAGCTTCTGTACACTGAAGGGAACCATCACCAAAATAAAAAGGCAACCTACTGAATGGGAGAAGATATCTGATAAGGGGTTAATACCTAAAATATATAAAGAATTCATACAACTCAGCAACAAAAAAACAAACAACCCGATTAAAAAATGGGCAGAGGATCTGCCCAGACATTTCTCCAAAGAAGACATACGGATGGCCAAGAGACATAAGAAAAGATGCTCAACATCACTAGTCATCAGGGAAATGCAAGTCAAAACCATAATGATATACCACCTCACACCTGTCAGAATGGCTTTAATCAGAAAGATAAGAAGTAACAAGTTTGGCAGAGATGTGGAGAAAAAGGAAGCCTTGTACACTGTTGGTGGGAACGTAAATTGGTGCAGCCACTCAGCTGGTTCACTACTGGGTATTCATCCGAAGAATACAGAAACATTAATTTGAAAAGATATATGCACCCCCATGTTTACCACAGCATTATTTACAACAGCCAAGATATGGAAACAACCTACATATCCATCAATGGATGAATGGATAAAGAATACTACTCAGCAATAAAGAAGAATGAACTCTTGCCAACTGCAACAACATCGATAGACCTTGAGGGCATTATGCCAAGTGAAGTAAGTCAGAAGGAGAAAGAAAAAACACATAACTTTACTTCCACGTGGAATCTAAAAAACAAAACAAAAACAAACTCCTGGATACAGAGAACAGTTCAGTGGTTAGCAGAGGGGAAAGGGGCTTGGGCGTGGGTGAAGGGAGTCCACTGTGGGGTGTTGGATGGTAACTAGCCTTTTGGGGGTGACCACTTTGCTGTATATGCAGAGGTCAAATTATAATTGGTACACCTGAAACCTACATAATAAAAAAAAAGGAAAAAGGAAAAAGAAAATACACCATATGCCATATGTCTTTTAGGCAGAAATCCAGTCCAGGCAGCGTGATATACAATTGATTTGAGCACCTATACGGTGTCTTATGTATACTACTGCAATAAACAAACCAGTTCCAAAGTGGAAACAAAACAAAACAAAACAAAAAAAACTAAACAGAACCTTGATGCCATAGCCTCTGATACTCATCCAAGCCACGGACAGGCCACAGTACACCCCCCTCCCACCACGCATGGCCCCAGCCTTTGGGCCGCTGGCTTCCAGAAGGGCATATGCAGTACACAGTGTCATTAGGGGACTTCCACAGGCTATAATCTGAGGATTTTCGATCGGTGGGTTGGGACCCGTTAGACCACAGGGGTGGCCCAGGCAGAGTATTTGAGGCTTTGCAGGACATACTGTCAACTATTCAACTCTGCTTAGCCTGAAAGCAGCCATAGACAATGTGTAAACAAATGAATGTGTCTATGTTCCAACAAAAATTAACTTACCAAAAAGATGGACAGTCCATGGGCCATAGTTTGCAGACACTTTATTAGAGGGTTATGACATAGTAGGAAAAACCATAACTTCTAAATCAAACAAAATAGAAAAAAAAAAAGTGTGTACTGCATCTGGCAGAGTGTACAGCAAGTAGTAAGGGTAAGTATGGTTTTGTAAAACTTGTTTCAGCTTATTTACTTATTCAACTTACTTATTAAAGTATACACAAATTATATAATTTTTACCTATAAATGTATATATATAATTTGTGCATACTTATAGTGCTAGGTTGCAATGACAAATATTTTTACATGAATACTATGAAATACAGTCAAAAACTCTGAAAGTCACGGCTCTGACCCAACCCCTTCTCTTACAGAAACAGAAACTGAGGGGCAGAGAGGTGAAGGATTTGACCAAGGTCACCCAGCTCGATGATGGCCCAGCTAGAGTTAGAACCTAGGCCTTCTGGTTGTCATCTCAATGGTCTTTCTGCTGTTCCTACGGCCTCTCGCCTCATCTAGAGACTGAGCCAAAATACAGGGCCCTTTGCTCCCTGGTCTGGAACCCCCACACCTGACAGGTGGAGCCAGAGCTGGGCAAACAGCTGCCCCGGGAGGCCAGCCAGGCTCTGGACGGTGAGCGGCCCCAGCACCTGAGAGAGGACGCTGAGACAGAGCACGGCTCCAGGGGTACCTGGCTCCCCCAGGCCCGCAGCTGGGGGGAAAGGGCTTCAGGCCCCCAGGAGGCAGAGGGGCAGGGAATGGGACATGGCGAGATGGCGGGAGGATCTGGAGAGGAGAGCCATGCTGTCGCTGGGTAGAGCTCAGCGTAAAGAGGGCAGAAGGAGGCAGATTCTACTGGGAGAAAAATTGATGTGGACAGCAGGAAGAGAGGAGCCAGGTGAAAAGGCAAAGAGGCACAGAGAGAGAAAGAGAGAGAGAGAGGGGTGAAGGACACCCTTCGCACTTTCAGAGAGCTGGGGCGAGCTCCCAGTCCCCTGCCTCCCACCCCCAGCTGCCCCTGCAAGAGTCTGAACAACTAACTCTGGCCCAAAGGAGAAAGGTCACTCACAGGGAGCATAGAACATCATCAGGAGCGGCTTCTCTTCCTTCTTCAGGAGCCGTCTGAAGTCCTGAGGCACAAACAGAGAACATGGCAGGTCACATATACAAGAACATGACAGGGAGGCAACACCTGCTCAGGGGCCCACGGCCTCGGCCGGAGGAGCATCGGGGGTGGGGGGGACTAGAAGTCCCGAGGTCTGACCTGAGATGTGGGACATGCAGTCAGAGTTATGGTCCATCAGGAGCTGGATGGTTGAGACAATCTGTACCACCCCCGCATAGTACAGACAGGGAACCTGAGGCCCCTCCCAAGGCCACTTGGTGTGATGAAGTAGTCAGCACCAGGCTACCAGCTTTACCTTCAGCTCCGCCTGAACAACTCAAAGACTGCAAGGAGCTATTCGTGTCCCATGCGGTTCAACGAGGCTGCCCCTTCATATGATTTATGGAGTGGCTTGGTTTTTTGGGGGGGGGGTTGTTTTCTTATAGCCCAACTTGGCCAGATGGGGATCTAGCTGTTCGTTAGGGTAACACAGGGTTAACCCACACCCGCTCATCTCTTTCCTCAGCCCTGCTGCCACCATCCATGTGCCCAGGAGCCCACTGCGTGCACAGAAGCACACAGATGAGGCGAGTCCCTGAGCCCCCAGAGGTTACAAGCTAAACAGATCATTTGTATTTGTAAAACCCTTAGAATAGCACCTGGTACATTATTAGGCAATACATAATTATTTCTTAAATAAATACAATAAATGTAAAAAGACAAATGGTCACAACAGTGCTAATGGAGAGACTTCAGTGTAAGGCAGCGTTGGAGACCTTTCTTCCAACAAGAGTCAACGATGTTCCGGAAAAAGGAGATCTGTCAAGGACTGCAGAAAAGCGCAATGACAGAGCATGTTTTGATTAAAATAATTTGCTTCTCTAACTGGTTTCCACAGAAGACAATTAGAGGTTTTTCTCTTTTGAATAATAAAGAAAATAAAAGGAGATTACAAAATGCACCTTTCTGGCAGCAATAAGGCATTAGGTAAATAGATGAGGGTTCATCCCGCACAATGGAATACTAGTGTATCATTAAAAACGATGAAGAGGCATATTTAATGTCACAATAAGATATGCATGTTACATTAAGTGGGGGGGGAAGCAAGTTACAAAGCAGTATATAAGATGCAACGACACTTTTGTAAGTAAAAATATTTATATATGCACTACGTCGAAAGCCTCGAAGGCTAGAGAAAATACCAGCACTGGGTATCTCTCAATGGGAAGGGATAGGGTAACTTTTTTTTCTTTTATCCTTAAACTGTATTTTCCAAATTTTCAACAATGCATATGTATTACTTGTAATTTTTCAGTTAGATAAAAAATATTACAGATATTTTGTAGGAATTCAAAACATTTTATAATAAATTCTGAAAATGTTCACTCTTGTTTAAGTAACTGTAATTATGTAATTCTACTCATGGTAAGGAAGAATTACTGACTTAAGATCTTTGACCCTGACAATGGGTAGAAAATGCAAAAGCTCTGAAAATGATCTTCTGAAATCCCTGGAGATAAAACCTGGTAAAGATCTGAGATGAAAAGGTAGTCTGAGCCTGTAAAAATTTGGTTTCATACCCTGGGTAGAAACAAATATTACATTCAAAGATGCTTAACTGCCTTCAACAGTGTGGAATTCTAAGCTCACAAATACGAATCGGCAATTCAAACTTGAATTTGATCGTAGGGACTCGATCAGCAGAAGGGCAGCTATACCTTAGACTTTTACGGGACAGAAGACAGCACAAAGTGTAATAAGAGTAATGCCCACAGGTGTGAAAAAAATTTTTCTGCTTGATATTTCTAGTTACAGAAGAATGATCTTTGGAGTTTTAGGACATGAACATCTTAGGGGAGGGAGGTAGCAGGCACTCCCTTTCCAGAAAGGCTAGAAATGCACATTATCACAAAATCTACCTAGGAGCAACAGTGAGTTTAGGCTGCTTGTATTTTCATAACTACAAGCACAGATGTCACTACCTCCTGACACTTGTCCATCTTCCCTTGCCCCCAACATGCTCCTCATCTTTAAAAAAAAAAAAGCATAGAGCCCCCTATGGGGCCTGAACTCAAGACCCCGAAATCAAGACCTGAGCTGAGATCAAGAGTTGGACACTTAACCGACTGAGCACCCCAGGTGCCTGCTTCTTCTCTTCAGACAATACTGGCATGGTCTATCCCAGAGAAATGTTGATGCCCAGCCCCTTAATTCAAATCGCCACAGACCTACTGGGTTAGCCCACAAGGATCACACAGGATCCCTTCTCCAGAAAGTATAAATGGCACCCTTTTCTTTTGGGCTAACAAGCATTAAGGGTGAATGATTTTAAATGAAAAGGGGGGGAAAGGCAGAAGAAGATAAAAAGTACATTTTATATTATCAAGATAAGAACAAACATTCTCCAGCTCATATCACAAAAACAAATGACAAGCATTGGTGAGGATGTAGAGAAAAAGGAACCCTTGTGCACTGCTGGTGGGAATATAAATTGCTGCAGCCACTATGGAAAGAGTAGGGAGGTTTATCCAAAAATTAAAAATGGAAATTCCATATGATCCAGTAATTCCACTACTGGGTATTTACCCAAAGGATATGAACACACTAACTTGAAAAGATAAATGCACCCCTATGTTTACTGCAGCATTATTTACAATAGCCAAGATGTGGAAGCAACTCAAGCGTCCATCCATAGATGAATGGATAAAGAATATGAGGTATATATGTATATATATATATACAATGGAATATTACTCAGCCCTAAAAAAGAGATCTTACCATTTGCAGCAACATGGATGGAACTAGAGGGTATAATGCTAACTGAAATAAATCAGAGAAAGACAAATACCATGTGATTTCACTTATATTTTATGATATCACTTATATATCTAAGAAAACAAAACAAATGAGCAAAACCAACCAAACAGAAACAGATTGATAAATTCAGAGAATAAACTCGTGGTTGCCAGAGGGAAAGGGGGTGGGGGGTGATGAACTAGGTGAAAGGGATTAAGAGGTACAAACTTCCAGTTATAAAATAAATAAGTCACAGGAATCAAAGTACAGCATAGGGAATACAGTCAATAATACTGTAATAACTTCGTATCATGATAGATGGCAACCACTCTTCTCATGGTGAGCACTATGGAATATACAGAACTGTCAAATCACTGTTACATATCTGAAACTAAACTACCACTGTATGTCAAGAGTATTTCGTGTTAAAAAAAAAAAAGGCCATTCTCCTTCCACCTACAATACAGCACTGCTTGCCTCACAGACCATGGGGAATAGAACAAAGAAGTTCTTGCCCACCCTATGTGAAGGCACAGCCAAGCAAGTAAAGTACCCATGGATAAAGATGCATATTCAGGTCAGGGAGGCAGGCTTAGAAAGAGGGAGGGTCAGGATTGTATGGAGTCTATGATTCAACCACTGTTCTATCCCGACCCCCCATCCTAGCCAAATCCAGAATTGAAAGCTTAAGAGGATAAATAATTTGTTCAAATTTACATTACTTAGAATTGTATAGACCCGACCCAAGTCTCTGGAAATCCAACCCAAACCTCTGAGATTATTCTTAAAGAAAACAAAAAACAAAACCCAGTTTTAAAAACATACAGCCAATCCCAGCAACGACTGAGTTACATAATAAGGAAAGGACATTTAAATGGATATTCCTACAAGGAAAATCTAAACCCATTAAAATACATTAAATACGGCGGTGAAGAAGGGAGAAAGCTCTCAGGCGGCCAGCCTGTGATCTCCTGTGGGTTCCACTGTGGAGCTGGCAAGAACAAATATTAGGGGCCTGGCAGCCCAGCTCCCTTGGAGGAAAGCACAACTCGTCCCCGAAGACTCCCCTTTCTCATTTCCTTGGACATCTCCCCTAGGGAGCACCTGGTTGTGGGAGGCTTCCAGTGTCTACCAGAATCGATGGGGAATAAATTACCTTTTCACTGTCAACGTGGACAACATCTTTGGCTCCAGGATCTTCTTCCCACAGCGGGGGCCCTTTTGGATCCTTCAGAAAGGCCACTACGGACTGAGGAAAGGAACAGAGAAGGGAAAACTCGTTTTAGCCAGGCAAAGAGGGAGGTGGGGAAATCAGGAACCTGCCCCATCTCCCTGCCCGGAGACCCACGCGCCTGTGGAAAGAGTCTGCATGTGGCCAACCGCATGGACGGGGGCAGAGGTGCAATTCCACTGCCCACGGACATCACTGCTGAGGGCCCTAAAAATGCACCCCCACCACCCCCACCAAAAGTTTTCAGCCATGTGACACCTGACTCTGGTCAGCTGATCCATACCTCTGTGCTTCTTCATGGACAGAGAGGAGATCTGAGACAATTCATTGGCTTATTTAAACCAGAGACACACTCATGCTTTGGCTAGGTCTCATCTCCTTCAGGAAGCTCTCTGGCCAATTTGAATAAAGCTCTCCAGTCCTGCCCAAGGACTCCACATTGATGCACAAAAACTGTCACCTGCACAAGCGGGTAAGCACACCTACTTGTCACCTGCTCAGTACTGTGTCATCTAAACTGGTTTGGGAGTGTGTTAAATACCGTATCCTCTGTCGGGCTCAGGCAGGGTGCTCATCTCTGTGGCTGCCTGGTTACCGTACTTCTCTCCCTGAAGACGCCCCCCCCCCCTCCGCCGCCGCCTTCTAGATGCTCAGGATGAAGATCTGACAAAGCCCTTCAGGTTAAAGGGCTTCAGTAGCCTTTGTTGTGTGGACAACTGCCTCAAATCGCACCCCCTCCGGGGAAGACACACGTGGGGTGGGAAACAGGGGTCCTGCCCCTCCACTGCCTTCTCTCCTTGCCACACCCCACCGGTCCGGGACAGGAGCGGCATTCCCTTCCCTCAGACAGCGACTCTGGGAAATGGTGCTCAAAGTCTGTGAGAGCCAGGAATGAGTACCGGAAACCAGCCCACCTCCATCCCTCTGACTCTGGAGGGGAGCTGCTGGCCTCCAGAGTGGATGCAAGATTTTGTGATTTCTGTCCACTTCGATCAAGCTCCAACGAGCAGATGACAAGCTGGGTGTGTCCACAAGGGTGGCGGGAGGGAGGGCGGTGGGCGGAGGTGGGAAAAGGAAACACACCTCTTCGCGAGGCTGTGCATTCAGCCCGTCCACTGGTCACACACACAGGCCCTCGGCGAGGCCTACTCGTTCTGGACACTCCATTTGGAAAGAGCTACCATGGAAGAAGGGGAGCCAGCTAAGATTTCGTAGAATTTCTTTCAAGTAATGCTCCCTGGTCATCCAAATGGAGCTGTGAAATGCCTCCTGGCAAGAGAAGAGGGGCCACTTCCACCATGGCAAAGGCAGACCCGCCTCTCCTCTGTCCTTGTCAAAGATTCGCTGCAACAATATAAGCTGAAATGGAAGTGGCAGGGCCTCCTGAAACCCATGCTCACCCACAGCTGCAGAGGCACCTGCCCAGCCTGGGCCATGTGAAAAAGATGCTTCTAAGTGCCCACCTGTTTCAGAAACACCTGGGGCAGCGGTTCTCAATGCAGGGTGCACGGCAGCCTTCAGGAGCCTGTAAGATCTCAGACCCCCATGAAAGCACTTACTTTATACATTACTTTACTAAGCATTTACATTTACTCACATGGCCACATTTTACATTTACTTTACGCAAACATACTGTTTCTAGGGAGAAGATCTACGCCTTTCAGTAGATTCTCAGTGGGACTAGGAACCCGAAATAGGTTAGGAACTACTGCTCTCAGGGGGCTCCTGTCTGCACATCAGCAGGAGCTGAGTTAAAGGATGAGCACTGTTGGAACTCCGGTTCCCCCACCGCTAGCCCCAGCCCCAGCCCCACCTCAGCATCAGGGAGAAAAGACGTGGATGCCAAAAGGCAAGGAGTCACCTCTGCTGATGTACTAACTGAAATAATCATTCTTGCTTTTCAGGTGATTCTTCTTGTTTAACTAAAGGTACATAATCCCATCCATAGGTTCTCTCCAAGTCAGTCTGCCCGACAAGGTCTTAGGTGGAAAAGTCTGCAGGGAGCAGCACCTGGAAGGCCTCACTCCCTCAGCCCTCCTGCTCTGGGAGCTCTGAATCCCGGGGAAATGGCCCCACAACTCACACCTTGGTTCTCAGGACATCTTGGTGGCTGGGAAACCACCCTCACAGCTACACGGCCTTGGGAGAAGGTCATCAGAGGCTCATCTGAGTTTTGGCTTCCAGGCACCTCCAGTCCTCACCACTTACACATAGTAAGGATTCTGCTGGACAGACTGCTGACCAGCAAAAGGCCACTTATACAGGAAGGTCCCCTCTTTCCCCTCACTTGTCTGGCCTCTGGCTTCTGTAGGGGCCACAGCGCAATGCCTGTGACCAGGTCCCTGCCGACCCACCCAGCATGACAGCAACGACAGCCAGAGCATGAGCCTGCAACCATGCACCCAACCCTGCCAGGAACTCCTCTGTCTCTCTGGAGATCGAGGCCCAAGAGGATCCCTGAGAGGAAAACCAACCTGTGACCAAGGAGGGCTTTGGTCTTGGCCGCTCCTGCTGAATGAAGAGCAGAAGCCATCAGGCAGTCATGGGAGACACTACGCCACTCTTGCTCTGGAGAACTCCAGGGACTCTACCCCAGTCCCTGATGGCCCTGGGGGTTTTGGGGACCCTGGGACTAAGGATGTTCTCTCTCCACTAAAGACTCTGACCCTGTCCAAAACTTAGCCCTCTTCTCCAGCTGCAAATCACAGGAAGGATGAAGAGTGAGCAGGTGCCGCACACCTGGTCCTGGTAAGGGGGTGGACAAAGGCCAGGACTCAGCCTCGCCTACCTAGGCAAGCTCCTACTACTCCGGCTCCTTGCTTCTTCCCAGCTACTACAGTTCTTTCTGAGCGGCTGCAATTTCCTGTTCCATGATCCCAGGACGACTCAGAGGGAGCCACTAAATGTAAACTGAACACAGCCTCCAAAACTAAAACAAAAAGCCCCCAGCCCCCCTTCCATCCCTGCACAACACTTCCCCTCCCCGCCCCCGCCCAGCCACACCTCTTCCCGGGGAGCACATGTTCTCTCCCAGGGCTTCAGCTGTGACGTCTTAACACAGAATAAGAGGCTTAAGCAACCCTAGTTGGTAGAACTTTCTCTAAGTGTCTAAGTGGGTGTTAAGATGAGTAATCAGGCCAGGTCTGTATAAGGTAAAAGCTGTAGCGACATCAAAAAGAACGAGTGTTGGTAGATAAACAGGAAATGACCGGGGTGCTGAGAAGAACAGCAGAGGAGAGGGGCCCTATGGCTGCACAGACAGATGGACAGACAGGAAAGAATGGAAGGAGACGGAGAGAGACAGAGAGAGAGAGAGGAGCGCGGGGTCCAAGCCAGTCAGCTAAGCAGAAAGAGTCTGAAAAAGTAAGTTCCATCTATCTTGGGAAGAGAAGAAATACATGGCCCCAGCTGGGGCAGGGGAATGCCGCCTGGACCAGACACAGGAGGAGACTGGATGACGGAGAGAATGGGTACACTGGAGGAAGAGAATCCAAGGGCAACAGAGGGACTCGGGGCGGGGGCAGCTGCTTTGTGATAACAGCACCTGCGAGTCACAGGGCCTCCACATCTATTTTCACTGATGCTTTTCTCCATCTACTTCTAAATTGCATCTGTAGCAGGGAGGAACTCGGTGACATCGGCATGTCATCTGAAATGAGCTGCATCTGCTGACACGTGCCTACCTGCCTGTGTCCTGCCCCCCTGTGCTCACCTGGGCACAGCAAGTCCCCCCCTGCCCCCCCGCCTCCCAGCCTTTGGAGAGCTAGCAGGGACACTAGAGACCCAGGCCTCTGGAGGGGAGAGGCATACCCTCACGTGCCTCCCTGGATGACAGCTGATAGATTCACACACTTATCTACGAGGCTGGTCATCCCCATTGTGTTAACAGTTACAAACTTCTCCAGGTATTCTGCTGACATGTGCTCTAGAGATAAGAATCCCTCAGGTCATTTGGAAGAGCTATCTGTGCAATCTGCCCTTCCTTTTCTCAGAGAGAACCTGCCAGGCTTTTGGCATCTGTTCAGATGCTACCTCTGCTGAGAATGAGGGAGGTAAATTTACCTTAAATGTCACAGCTCGGTTATATTCAGTATGAAATGCACCATCCCTGTCAAATGAGGAGAAAAAGGTGTTAACTTAAGAATGGTTGTGAAGATACATACCTTTGGTTTCCTGCAGCATCTTAATAACATTCAGCTATTGAACATGGTTCAAGATTAAAAAAAAGAACTGTAAACACAGAAAAAAAAATCATTCTGAAATAAAATTCACCTAACTAAAAACCACCATTCCCTGAGAATACCAATGAAAGCTTTCAGCACTTACTTGGAAATTGGAAATGCCCACATGTACTTACTGGTAATGGAATAATTCAACCTTTTTGTCCTTTGGGCTCAGGTCAACTTTCATCTTCTTGCACAATTTTCTACTCTCGGCATCACTGAAAGACACAAATGTCAGGAACCATTTGTTACCGGAGGTCCTCACAAAGGTGTTGACAGAGTAGAATCTGCTGGTGGCCTACGAAAAGCCTGGTACCTGGGAATCCTCAATAGCAGGTGAGGCCCTGACTGCAGACGCACATTCAGAGAACTGAAGGAAGGAGAGTAGCCAACAGGAGATGGGCTGAGCGAGAAAGACAAAAACAAGCAGACGAGGAGGGTATATCACCACACGTGGGGGGCAGCTCAGACAGCTCTGGACAAAGCAAGTGCCCAGAAGCACAGTGGGTGGACAGCCCATTCTAAGAAGGAAAACAAACTACAGCATACATCTGTGGCTCCCCATCTTGGCCACTCATCAGAATCATCTGGGGAAGTTTAAAAAAATAGGGATTAACCTGGCCCTTCCCAGATCACTACTTCAGACTCTCTGCCTCGGGCCGAAGCCAGTTTTCATTTTTAAAGCTCAAATGTGTGCCATGTGCCACCTGCTAGATACCATCTGACCCGGATAAGAGGAAGACATTCTACAATGCTGACGAAGTTATGAAATTGGACCAGGTATTGACAGAAGCCACAGGGAGAAAGGAGAAAGCTTCCGTGAAGTGCAGCATCTGCAATATGTACACGCTTGCAGTTCTCCTAATAAGAAATGTCAGTCTGGTACCATTGATGGCTCACAAAGTGCTCGTGCCTGATTTCATCTAACTTGGTTTCCTTCCTGTTAGATCAATGGATCTCAAAATGGGGTCCCTGGACCAGCAGCATCAGCACCACCCAGGAACCTGTTGGAAATGCAAAATTCTCAGCCTCATCCCAAACCCACTGAATCAAAACTCTGTGGGGACTTGAGCAACTGTGTTTTAAGGAGCCTTCCAGGTGATCCAGATGTAGGCCACTGCCCTGTTCGGGCTCTTCCTCCTCTCCCCAACCTCTCCAAGGTTTGGCTTCCCCTGTGGCCTCCACCAGCCGCTCGGCGACCTCATCTGTCTCACGGCTTTCCCCATAACCTCACCATAGTCAGCCAAGTCTGACCAATGGCCAGCCAGAGGTGGCCGGCTACCCCACCCACGCAGGGCCCCTGCCCCACATCCGCCTAGGCTCAGTGAGGGTACGTGGGCCACCAGTCCCCACTGGTCCCCTCTGACTACACCACACGAGAAACTCTGTTCTGCTAGGAATGACAGCCACTTGAGGGAAGTCCTTTCATCCTCCACTTGTGCACACACCTCACCATCTTCTACAGCCATCGGCTCCACACAGCTGTGCACCAGCCCCAGTACAAATTAAACCAGTCAGCTCAATTCTAAAAGCAACACTCATCACTGGACAAGCAACATTGTGGCACCTCATTTCAAGTGTAACTACGCACTTTGCAATGCAAGAAGCCTGTCTGACTGGAGAGATGTGTGTGGGTCAGAGAGGGGGGCCACCCTCCTGCCCCCACCCCAACCTAGGCCCCGGCTCTTCCCTCCCTATCTAGTCCTACCTGGAGCAGCCACCACTGCAGCCACCGCAGCTTCCAGCCCCGGGCCTGGCAAATAGCAGGACTCAAACAAAATGCATGATGAACTCCAAAAGGAAAGGCTAATCCCATGGCAATGTGGCAAGGACACTTCGAGACAGGGAATCCAGAGAGAAGGGATCAGCAGGGGCGGTGAGGAGATGCAGAAGGACAGAGAGGATACAGCAGGAAGCCCCCGAGAAGGGCCGCCCACGGGATCCGGGAGTTGGAAACCGGTCCCCTAAAGCCCTGTGGGGATGCCGTACACACCTCCACTGACAAGAGCTTTAACAGCTTGGGCCTGCCCTTCCCGCAGGGGCTCCGTGGTGAAGCCAGGCCTACGGGTGGTAGGTTTGTTTGTAAACGACTGCATCTAAGGTGCCCTTTCCCTACCTGAGCTCATCCCCCAGGAGAGAGGGCTCCACTCGGGGTGTTTACAAGCATTCACTTGGCACTTGCCCTGTCCAGCTTTGTTCTGCCGGGCTCAACTGTTCCTGGGTGACCACCTGCTGTTCACTCAACTGCAACAAGAAACAGCAGCCGGAGCAGGAAGCGATCTTGAGCAGCTCAGGCCTCCCTCAGCCCCATCCCACACCACCGAACCTGCCTGCTTCCACTGCCACACCTGGGGGCGCCGCTCAGACTTCACCAGGCAGCCAAAGGAGGGGAGAAGCGCCACCCCATGCTGGCTCTCTTCCATCGAACCTGGCTGGCAGCTGCTTCCTGTGACTTCCACAAAGCAGAGAGGTGGGACAGGGCTCAGAATCACTCCAACCCCAGTCCCTGCCTTGATCTGGCAGAACCTGCTCCAAGGAAAAGTCTTGCTGCTGCAGCCGTAGGTCCCTGGTGAGCTCAGGACAGGCGTAGGGGCTAATGCTCTAACACAGCTGACTGGGCTAAATGGAGCCCAGAGGGCACAGAGGTTGCCCCTGCCTACTCCTCAGCATGGACCCCCAGCTGCAGGTCTGGCCCAGCCTGCGGCCCCCGCTCTAGTTAAGCCAGTCACAGCTGTCTCTGCCACAGGATTCCTTGGTGCAGACTCGGTGCAATCCACTTCCCTCCTTGGGGTCTGAAACTCTGCGAGGATTGCCACCTCGCCCCTGCTCCCTACACTCACACACAGCTGTGCACGAATGCCAGTGCATGTATGCTCAGAGGGGTCTGTGGGGAGGCGGCCTCCCAGCCCATCTGAGCACCTCTGGCCCAGACCCCAGAGCCTCAGCCACGCACCTTCCGCAGTCCTGCACACCCTTCCCCGCAGTCTTTCTGTCCATGGCGGTGCAGCTCCACATCCGACCGTGTCCACTGTCACCCCCGTCGGAAATGTCTGCTCCAGGAAGGCCTTTGTTTGGCTCACAGCTGACTCTACAACTGGCATGTACCAGGTACTCTACATAGCCTGAGCGAGTGAGGGAGTGAATGATGGTGTCCTGTCTCTCCTGGGGTAAGGCTCTACACTTCTAGCTCTCTGGGCTCTGTCTCCTGAGCTCCAGGAGTCCTGCCAGGTGACAATTCCTAATAGTACTTTCTCCGACTGGCTCCCCTTCCTCCCGTTTCTCAGAGAACGTGTGTGTGTGTGTGTGTGTGTGTGTGTGTGTGTGTGCATGCACATGCACGTGCTAATCATTCAGTACAGACAATAAAAGTCTTAACGAGTTCAAGAAGGGAAGAGAAATTACCCAAGCTCGGGACCTTAAAAGGATCTGGGTTGATAGATTAAGCACAATTAATTGATTTATTGGCTACCTCCCTCTCTGCCTCCCTTCCCCAGCCAATGAGTGAGGCTCTGGCGGAAAAAGGCAGGAAGACAAAGGCAGCAATCAGGGAAATGAGAGGCTTTGTTGGGATGCAGAGGGAGGGAGAAAACCACCATGGATCAGAGAGTGGACTGCCGTGCAAAGGCCCTCACCTGCCACTTCCCTGACTGTCCTGCAAGAGCGGACTGTCCAGCCAGTCTGTGTGCTCGGGAGGCTGGAGCCCTGCCTCCCTCGGCTGTTGACTCACCCAGACCTGCTACATCCTGTCCTGCCCCACCCCCCCTCGGCCCTCCTCTACAGAGAATGTGGGGGAAAGATTCCAGAGGCCTGTACACACGCCCCTCGCCACCCCCAGGCGAGAGAGACAAAGACACACACACGTGTATTTCTAGGTGTTGTGGGCTGGCCGGCAAGCAGCATGGTGACCGCTACCGCGCGTGCCGCCGTGTTTACTAGATCTTCATGTGTGGTCACAGTCGTCCAAGAGGCTGGCCACCCCCGCTCCAGGGAATCAGACCCAGGGATGAAAGGTGGGGGGCGAGAGCAGGAAGGAAGAGAAAAACCAAGGTGCTGGAGGCTCAGGGAGGGGAGCCGTGCCTTTCTCAAATCACAGCCTGTGGAATCACACCCTCCCTGGAGGAAGGTCCAGCTGCCAGCTGGAGGGACCGACGGCTTCTAGACCCAGCTCTGCCAGCAGCCAGCCTGTCACTTCAGGTGGGTGCCGTGGTTTCCCGAGCTGCAAAATGCAGGAGCTGTCCACACGAGGTGAATGGAGCTTTCAATTCCTCTACAGAGCCCAGTACTCCTAAAACATAAAGCGGGCTGCCTATATCCTGACAGGTGAGTCAGGAGCCAGACCCCAGGAAAGAAGATGGGAGACTCAGAGAGAGCAGAGCCTCAGGCATCTCCCTCCAGCCCCCCAACTTGGTCCTCGCTCAGCAAGTTGGCATCCTTAGAGCCACACAAGCTGGGGGCAGCTTCCTGCAGCCGGGCAGGATGCGGAGCACACTGTCGTGGCCACGGCGTGCCCCTGGCTGACCTGGCCTTTCCAGGTTCTGTTGCCCCATCAAAGCAGCAATAAATCTCTTTCTCCCATCTGCTGGGTCCAACCCAACATGGTGGGATTCTGAGCAGATGGACCTGTGGCCCCTGAGGGTGGGCAGGTCAGAAAATGTAGGAAGGGCCTCACTCCTGAGACATGAAGAAGATGGGAGAGGACGAGGAGCGAGTGAGCAAGAAAACGCTGACAGAGTGACTGCTAGGTGCCACGTACCCAGGACAACCTGAAAGAACAGGGGGAGGGCATGAGGCGGGAGACAGAGAACAGCCTGGAACAGCGGGGTCTTAAACCTGGACCAGCCTTGGTGGGCCAAGGGGCACCCTCTGATGAGGGACTTGGGACAACAGGGATCCTCCCGGGTTTGGCTGTTCTGTAGGGCACCTATCTCCAGAAGGCACAGGATGAAGGAAAATGTACACAACGTAGTTAATAAAAGGGATAGGAATAAGAGAGGGGGCCGTGCCCTCTCCTCCCCCTCCTGCCTGCCCCCCCCCAGCCTGGAGATTCTTAGGCTGTGCTCCCCAGCAGGGTCATGGCCCCCCCTTGAGCACGGGGCAATGTGCCGGGAGGCATCTGAAGCCTCAACATAAACACGGCACTTCTCCTGGGAGTCTGCTTTATCCCCTGGTAAGTAATGTTAAACATGCTTATATATGAAGAAGCAAATGCTAAACTCAAAGAATTTTTAGAAGAAAATATTTAAGACTTCAAAATACGTGATGCCTGCCCTGGAAGGCCCCACGTCTTGGATCAGGGAAGGCAGCACTGCCCTGGGGAAAGCAAAGCAGATGGGAGAAAGAGAGCAGGAAAGAAGGAAACCGTGGCTAGGTAATGACCTTACACCCTCAGGAAAAGCAAGCCGTGAGCTCCCGATATGCAGTGTCGGCCCAGTGAGAATCAGCCTCAGGAATTAGCATACCAGGCACGGCTCCCGCATGCTGGCTCCAGCTCAGCTGCCCCGACAGCAGCACTCCGCGCCAGGGCTGAGCCCGATGCCAGGCTGGGGGGCACGAGGGGCATACCAACTGCCTCACACACAACCCCCTTCACAGCCGGACAACCACCACCAGCCAACCCGAGCGTGGCTGCTGAGGTTTGAGCCAGGAGGTGGAGTGAGGGGAAAGGGAGAGCTGACAAATCCCTGGACAGACGCCAGACACCCTACAGACACCTCACAGCTACGAGCTACAGGGCCTGGGACCTGGGAGAAAACCGACACAGAGGGGTGCGTGTGCCTGCAGCCACACGTGCAAGGGTAGGGAGGGAAGAGCCAGAAAATCGAGAAAAGGGGGGAAAAGAAGCAGCCAGAGAGAGAAGAGAGGAGGAGAAAAACTAAAAAACTTGGGGAGGCAGGGACCCAGTGATGGGGGAGAGGCGACAGAAACTAGTAAGGAGGAGGGACCAAAGCAGGAGAGAGGCCAGCAGCTCTGAGGGAAGGACAGGAGAGACCTAAGGAGCAGACACCCAGAACGGGGGGAGACACAGAGAAAGACCCCCCCCCCAAAAAAAGACTGCCACATACTCACATGCATACACACACACACCAAACCTGGCAGCTTCCAGGATTTTCTGAACCAGGCTATTCAGGGATGAGAACAAACTGGAAGACTGAACTCCATGGTTCACACAAGATTACGCTGCAGCCCAGAGAGGGGCAGTGACTTGCCAAAGGTAAGGCAGCTATTAGCTGTCCGTCTAGACTCAAAGCCTGGCCCCATGACCTATAGTCCTACAAGTCCCACTGTACCCCCAAACTTCTTAAGGGTCAGAGCAAAACAGCCTGTGCACTGGGGCTGACTCTCATGCTCAGAACTTTCTTCAGGGGCATCCTCTCAACACCCTCCCCCAAGAAAGTACCGTTGAAGAATGCACGCACCATTTCTCCCCCTCGGCTTCTTCTGGCAATGCCCTGAACAATCCTGCTCAGTTGAAAAGTAACAGTAAAAATGGGATCTCACATTTAAATTATATTCTAGAAAGAACTTCCATTTGCTGGCTCCTCACCACAGACCTGGAAAGGCAGCAGAATATGTACTATTGTCCCATTTACAGATGAGGAAACAGACCTGTCTGAGGAAACAGACCTGTCCAATGTCACAGGGCTCCTAAGTAGCAGAGCTGACCCTTCAACCCAGGCCTCTGCCTTTATCCTGCATACCTTCAAAGTGGACACTTCGCACCACAGCACTGTCTTCTCTTGCCCTAGAATGCCCCCTGTTCCCTTCACCTGCCCTTCAAGGGAGAAAAGCAGCATGGGCTCTTCACTCGAGGCCTTCCTGTCGCCCCCCCCCCCCCCCGCCAAGCCCTGGCATCCTCATTCTAGCCTCCAACCCTCTGCTGGCAAGGCAGGAAGCACAGCTGGAAAGGATGAGAGACGGGGAACCTCAGGAGGGCCCGTGCGAGAGGAGACACACTCTGGCTGACTACCTGCTATTTAATAGCTGCAAGGATAAAAAGTGAGTAGACGTTGGCTCTGTTCCACCTGCTCAATCCACTGCAGACAGCAAGAGAAAGTGTTCCCAAGAGCGCTTCTGCCCATCCCTGGAAGCATCTCATTCAGATTCATAAACACAGACTGAACACATTTAGGACACAATGAGAGCTGTCATACCGGGCCCTAGGGTTAACGTGGTGGGTTCCCCCAGTGATTTACAGGGCACTTTCAGAAGTCTAGGACCAGCAGGGCAGAACCAGCTCACGCCCTTGGGGAGTTCCCTGTGTAATGCTTGTCCATGAGAACTGCCACCCCCAGTGGCCCGCGTGGACTAGAGCCCCAAGTTCTGTCCCTTGGGCTGCGCTGGGAAGATCTCCCTGCACCCTGCCTCTGACTTCAAACTTGGACCCAGATACTCCTGCTTCCAACACAACCCATTAGAGTTCCATAATCCATCTACTTATCTAAACTATTTTAAAAGTCACGTAACATTTCAGTTTATACTTCCTCTCTTAGAGGGATGAACTGAGTGGCAACTATGTGGAACGGTCTGTCCTTTTGTCTTAACGTTACCTCTTTGAGCTCTAAGGTGCCCCCCTAGATTTTCATCATAGCACATCAAAAGTCACAGGATTATTTCTCCCATTGGCACTTTTATTGACTCCAGACGTCATGTCTCCGAAAAAGCCCTGGATTCTAATGTTCTAACCCTGGCCTCCCCCTCTTTAGTCCTGCCTCTGCAGGGAGCAGAGCAGGACTGCCGGCTCCACACCCAGCAGCAGAGGACCCCAGGCAGTGCTCGGGGCCCACACCACAGGGAGCTGCCTGCAGGGAAACCCAGGGCACTTTAAAGACCTGGTACTCAAAGGTCTTTGCCCCAAATTGTAACTCGACTTTCACCATGAAGCTTTTCTCAACCTTTCCAGGCAGATTAAAGGGGTACCCCTCGCACCCACAGCCTCCATTGATTGCATTTCTCACATGGACTGTAATTACCGGGTTCAGTGTCTGCTTCCGCCTTGCACGCTGAGCTCCTGAGGACGCTATTCTCCGTCTGTGTACCTCAAGGCATACAGTAAGTGCTTAGGAATGTTGCAGGAGAAGGCAGCTACTACATCAAAGCTCTCCTTCCCACTTCTGCCACCTGCAAGTCTATGAACTCCCTGTGATAGGCTCTACCAGCTTGGCCGACCAGTGTCATCTCCAGATATGGAGATTCCAAAGTGCCCTGTCCCCTCAAAGAGGCTCTGTCGTTTTGCCAGTCACATGGTGCACTCCTGGGAAAACACGGGAGACTGAGACACACCTAGGAGACAACACTTTTGGACCAACTATGAACTAGAATTAACTGGTAGCCAAGATCTCACCACATGTCAGATAAATCAGGAGATGTGAGGCCAGAGACAGGAGCGTGCACGTGCACACACACCCCTCCAGCAAACACCACTCACCTACGACTTCTGCTAGTCTCATCCAGGGCTTTGTCAAAATATAAATCTCCCGTCACTTCTCTCCAATCATGGGCAGGACAAACTTGAGGCCATAAACTTATAAATCAGGGTGTCCCAGAAGTTTATTCACAAAACGGTCATCTAGAATTCCGACTGGAAGGGAAGAAGACTGCACTGGAGCTGAGCCCGAGAAGCTTAGCTAACCCACAGGCTAGCAGCCAGGCTGTGGCTCGGGCAAGAACAGCTACAGGAAAGGTTACGAAGCCCTTGGCGGGCCGTCCAGGAAAAGAACTGCCTCTTTTCCCAGCAGAGCCCCACCTCTTCCCCGTACTAACAACGATGCAATATTCTCCTTTCCCCTCCTCTTCCCAAGCCCATACCCCTGACAGACCCGAAGTCCAGGTGAGAAGTGGCTGGACACAGTGACTCTGGAAACACTTCCTGTCCTCAGTCGGAAGCGGATGTAAATGCTGGTATCCACCAAGTGCAACACAGAGCCTTGCATACAGTAGGTGCTCAAACATACAAAGGACAAACCTGCTCTTCGTTACCTTTCTTCCTACGTTCATTCACTCTCTGTGCCTTTTCTGTACTTGGGCCAATCTATACCAAATTGGGAGTTAATTATATGATGAAGGTGTGTGCATATGTGCATGCACACACACGTGCACAGACAGGTGTGGAAATTATTCCTAATGACTGAAAGGAAAGGGAAGCTGAGCACACCCTGGATTCAAACTCCCACAGTTAGAAGAATCTGAGAATTCCATCAAGAAACCGCTTCCCCACCCTAAGAAGTAGCCCCCCTTCCTACAGATACCTGCCTGTGGGCTGGTGTTTGGTCCTGTCACCTTAACACGGACAAGGACGTCTCTGGGCAGGGGGAGGTCGGGAAGGAGGAGAAGGAGGAGGAGGAACGGGCAGCCCTGGCACCGGGACAGGCAGGGGCGGGCAGGGAGACACGGGTCAGAAGAGAGCGCTGGAAGGACAAAGCCACCTGTCTAGGCCTGATCTAACGGAGCCACCTCAGAAGGCAAGGCAGCAGGCCATCGGACCAGCTGGTTCCACCACCTTCACGCTGTGGGCGGTGGAGAGCTCTATGAATGACCTGGGCTGGGGGTAAAGCCCATGGTTCTTGCTGCAGACCCCTCCCCCAAGCAAGCCCACTGGGTGACCCTGAAAATAACCTTGCCTCTGAGCATCAAGGCCCCCTCTCCCACCTACTGGGAAGAAAAAATCACGTGACACGTGACAACAGAGTAAAAAGTAAAAACGCTACAGAAAAAGGGAAGAAGAGTGGTGGGACCGGACAGAACAGGTGGGAAGCCCGAACTGCCCCTTCTCCAGGCCACAGGGGACCCTGCAGTAAGGTGAGAGAGGCTCGCCTACGGCCACCTCTCCAGCACACCCTCTCTCCCAGAGCATTCCTCAGGGACGCTTCCCTACCCCACCCTCCAAATCCCCGAAGGAGGCCCTGCCCTCCGGACACCATGCCCCGTATCCCCAGGACATACCCACAGTCTACCCAGCAGATGGTGCCTTGTCCTTTCACGGCCTGGGCCACAGTGGATAATAACCTGAGATGACTTTCAGCTGCAGCCTCTGTAAAAAAATAAAACGTTAAACATCTGTGCCCGAGCACCCCAGGACCACCTCTTGCCATCTTCCCTCAGGGGTAAGGAAGGATGGAGACCCGTCCCAGAGGGGAGGTCCGGGGCACCAGTAACAACACTGACCCTGAGCTCTATAGTTCGGTGAGAATGCTTTTCAGAATCCCTGATCCCCGCCAGCCTCCGGAGCCCTCCTCACAGACACCGAGCCCCCAACTCACCCCTCCTTTACGCCACACCTCACGCCCTGCTCTTCCAAGAATCTCTCGGCCAGATGCTCAACTCTCAGTAGAATCTCTGACTCATTACTTTTCTGGGACAAACTGTGAAAGTTCTATAACCAAACGATTACAATTCTGTAACTAACGTAGGGAACAAGTTTGCCAATTCCACACTCCTCTGACTTGGAGCCCAAGCTGGGAGCTGACAAGAGCAGGGACCAGACCCTTCCTTTACTTGTGCATCACATCCTCATCTTGGCAGGGGCTCAGTACAACCTGGTGGTTAAATGAGGTTTATATGTGACACTAGACTCAGACGGACCACTGTCAAGTGGACCCAAGTCACATTTCACAAGTCATTTCCCCAGCAGCGACAGAAGAGACGGCCCTCGCGGTACCTGGAGGGTCAGCTGCAAAAACACACACCATGCCTTGGGGTAGGGTGGAGTGAGCACGAGAAAGGAAGTTCTCCATGGGTCCAGGCGTCTGGGCAAAGCATGGGAAACTACTGTGGGAGGGCAGGAGCTTGGGGGCAGAGGCTCCCGGCCAGGATTCCAACACTGCTGCAGAGGGGCTGTGGCCCATGCATCACCTCTCCTCATCACACCTGGGAGCTCACTTGAAGGGCCCCCCATGCAGACACTGGGAAGGAGAGCAGGTCTGCTGCCTCCCCCACCAAAAACCGTAAGATACATCCCAAAGCCGAGCAGAAATGATGTCTGAATTATCTGGCTCCACAGATCTCCTTTTCTAGCGTGGATAATGGTAGCTGTGTGTGAATACAAAGCATGCTGAGCCTTTTATGGAAGTGAACAAAAAGCATCTTTCTAGAGAGCTGCACGGAGCCACCCGAAGGAGGCACTCCCGGGAACCCCCACAAGCCCAACTGGAGGGGCGGGCAGCAGAGGGGGAGAAAGCCATCACCCCACCATGCACTGGGGCTCAGACAGGGCTCGCTGGGGCAGGGGGCGGAAGCTGAAGTTGAGCTATATGAAGCACTTCCCCTCTGAACCCCACCTTTCAGCAGGGGAAAGGAATCCCCCCTGCTTGGGAGGATAGGAACGGAGAAAATCCAGTTACTGCACTACTCTACAGCCCACTGAGGGTCACACATCTGCAGCAGGTCCAGGCAAAGGGGCAGGAAGGTAAAACCATCACGTGGGTCCTGCCGCCCAGCAGTCCAAGGCAGAGAGGACCCCAGGAAGCACTGGAACCCCACTGCCGATGAGTGAGCCAGTGGCCAGGTGAGGGGCAGAAGAGAAAGTAAGAGTGGTCCAGGGCCGGTGTCCTGCCCCACAACTACCATAATCATTTCCTGACCTCAGAGCCCTTCCGTCATTGCAGGATTAACACATTTCCTCCTACCCTCCAGCAGAGGAAACAAAGTGGGGGCAGCAGAGAGGGCCAGCTCTATCATCTACCAGCCAGTGGCCGTCAGACAAGTCAGCTAGTCTCCCTCTGCCTCAGTTTCCCCACGGGTAAACTGGAAGCTCTCTGACAACCTGCACTGCCTCCCTCATGGCAAGGAGCAAACAGGAGTGTGTCCCAGGAGTTCCTTGCAGAGTCCGTGTAAGATGATGAGCTTCTATGATGGGACCGAGCCAGAGAAGGAATTGAGGGTTTCTGCACTGGCAACCGCCTGGCTCCACGAGCATCCGAGGGAGTGAGCCATGCTTATTCAGGGCCCTGCACCCCGGGCCTCAGGAGCAACTCTGCTTCTCCCTTGCCTCAATTTCCCCCTACTCTTGACAACGGAGAATGCTAGACACATGCCAGGCTCCTAACAACCACCTCAGGAAATGTGTGCCAAGCCCTCAAAAGGGCAAGAAGTAGCAAGTGCCAGGGTGCTTAAAGGATGCAGGCTTCAGGAGAGACACACATCCAAAACATCCATCAGCCCCAGTGCCAATGAGTGTTGAGGATGAGCTGCCAGGGAGAACTATGCCCGGAACTGGCCCAGCCACTGGTTGCTTCTCCAGGGCACAGA
Source organism: Callorhinus ursinus (assembly GCF_003265705.2). Lineage (NCBI taxonomy): Eukaryota > Metazoa > Chordata > Mammalia > Carnivora > Otariidae > Callorhinus > Callorhinus ursinus. The sequence continues at coordinate 58,784,560 of NW_027397063.1, read as the reverse complement.
AAACTTGGCATGCTTAGGAGCAGTGAAAACACTTAACTCTGCTGGAACAACATCAACAGTCAGATGTTCAAAGTCGCAGCCAAGAGCTAAGCAAACCTCTCTCCATCCACTATGCCCTTGCCAGCCTCAAGGTCACAAGAGGCAAGCCACAGCTCCTACCCCACTGAAACTGCCCACGGCTCCTACCCCCACTGAAACTGCTCTGTCCTGCTCTTGGAGCCCAATGCCAACTCAGTCCCATGTTCTGACCCCAGAGTAGGACAGATGGGGACCAGGCAGGGCCAGGGCTGCCAGCCTGGGTGCGTGCTCCCAAGCTTGGGATCAATTCAGCTGGCAACAGGCCAGCCCCGTCAGTTAATCAACAGCTCTGGCGAAGCATGCCCTATCATGGCCAGACCGTGCCTGTCCAGGAAGCCAGAACATCCATCCCCAGTGACCACCATCCTCCATCCCCCTTCACGTACACCCTCTCCCTCCTGACATAGTGAGGGCTCCAGAGGCTCTTCCTAAGAAAGACTGATTACAGGGAACTGAAATAGCCTCTCAGGGACCCAAAAGAGACAGAATGCACACTCCTTGGTGCCTCTACCTCATTTTCTGGGGAAAGCTGACAAGCCTGATGACCCTCAGGCCCTCCGTGGGTGGTCCTGAGGTCTCTGCCTCCCACCTGTGCCCCGAACCCAAGCCGTCTCATCCCCGATGGATGACCCCCAAGGCCAGGTTGGGCACTCACCAGATTTGGAGTAGAGCACCAGCACATTATTCCGGGTCCTGAGAAGTTTTTTCAAGTCCTTGGGGTCAGAAATTCTCTCGATGAGTGAGGAGACCTTTGTGGAGGACAGCCACATCGGCAGGACCACCTGGGGATCAAGAAGCCAAGGACCATGAGCCCCAGCTTCCTGCCAGGCCCAAGGAAGAGTGGTTGCCTGCAGACACACTGCCTAGAACACACTTTACATCAGAGGGAGAAGGGCACACCAACACTTCTCAGGACACTGCACCAACTTTTCCACCTTATCCCCTCCCCAAATCACCAACAACCCTCCCCCAGGACACTGCCCAGCCCATTCCCAGTCTCCAACTCGCCACTCGTCTTCAGGCCCTTTTACAAAGCTGCATGAGCTGCAGACCACACAAGCAGGCTGCATGGAGGCACTAGTCACCTACTCACTCCAGGCCCCTCTGGGAGGTCAGTGTCTGTACCCCACACTGCACTCCAACACCACACACCAGGGCAATGTGAAAACTCCATCCCACCTAGAAGCACTGAAGCACAAAGCCACAGAGAAGTAAGATCACTTCTCATATTTAGGTTGGGAATGGAAGGTTTTCAGCTTTTCCCACTCAGCCAATGATCTCAGGAGGCCAGCCAACAAGAAACGAGCAATTCTTCCCAGATAACCTGGAGACCAGCCTTGGATACTGGAGGCCCCAAGCACCTCTGCAGGCACAAGGAGGGGTGGGCTGGAAGCAGGCTGGGGAGGAGGTGTGTTAAAAGTCTGAATAAGGAACAGTCACACAGCAGATCCCCTCACCCAGCCCACAGAGCTAGCCAGCAGCTCCTTGCCTAGCTGGCAGAAAACATGGGGCTACTATATGGAGAGACTAAGAAAAGTTCTGCTGGGAGACACCAGGCAGACAGCAGAAGTATGGCCCGGAGAGAAAACAAGGGGATTAACGGAAAGTCTACAAACTGAACATTGAGATCACCCATCCCCCTGAGCCCCCACTCTTCCCTGACATCTCCCCTCCGTTTTCCAGAATGCTGCCAGTCTATTCCCCCAGGCAGGAGATTAGAGAATTTTTCTCTGTGGAAACTGAGAAGCACAAGAAAAACAGCCTAAAGATGGTGATTTGGAGATCCTCCAATGAAACAACTGAGTTCCCACTGAAATGCCCACTGTGAGGCCCTCTCAGTAAACAAGCACCCTCCACCTCCTCCTCACTCTCACAGTCTCCAATGCATGTGCCAGTGCCTTGCTATTCAATACAGATAACCCAAGCTCCCCAGATAGTTGAGGAAAGCCCTCAACACAAAAGACAGGGATGAAAACAAACTAAAAAAGGATGACAGAAGAAAAGGAACAGAAAACAGCAAAACTATAATTATTATTCTCAGAGAAATGAAATGCTGCATCCATAAAACAAGAATAGAAAGTGGGGTGCCTGGGTGGCTCAGTCGGTTAAGCGTCTGCCTTCAGCTCAGGGCATGATCCCAGGGTCCTGGGATCTAGCCCCACATTGGGCTCCCTGCTCCACAGGCAGCCTGCTTCTCCCTCTGCCCCCCCCCCTGCTTGTGCTCTTGCTTGTGCTCTCTCTCTCTGTCAAATAAAATTTAAAAATTAAATTAAAAAAAAGAATAAAATGCTACGAGAAAGGAATAGTCAAAGAGGATCAGGAAAAATTCTTGGAAAGTAAAAACTCTCACAGAACTAAAAAATTTCGATACTGTTGAATGTAAAATTTTAAAAAACTCCTAGAAAATAAAACAAAATCAAGAAATAAAAAATAGAAGAAAAAGGTAAGAAAAATAAGAAAATGTATCCATTAAGTGCAAGAGTCAAATTAAAGTAACTCCAGAAAAAGAAATAAAGAGAGGAAAAGAAACTTAAAAAAAAAAATACTTCAAGAAAATACCCCAGACTTAAAGAGAGAAGGTCCCACACAATGAATAAAGAAAGACTCTCACCAAAGTACAACTCCGAAAACTTTCAGAACACTGCTGACAAAGAGGAGATTCTGAAAGTTTCAAAGAAAAAAAAACCGACCACATACAAAAAGATCAGGTGTCAAAACTGACCTTAAGACTGCTCATCAGCACAGCGGAGGACAATGAAGTGTTGCCTTCATGACTCTCATGCAACATGATCTCTAGCTGGAATTCTATATCCAGCCAAACTGTCAATTGTGAGTACAGATTTACTTAGGCTTAAGAGCTCAGATGTGAAAAACTTACCAATACACCCTTTCTAAGGAAAATACTGGAAGTCATGCTCTAGCAAAACGAATGAGTAAAAAAATCAGAAAGACATGGAACTTAGGAAACAAAGGATCCCACAAAGAGAGGCAAGGAGAATTATCATGTTGATGGTGAACAGGAGTCCAGGACATATACCCCGTAGTCTACAGAGCAACCAGCCCATAATGGAGCAAGGACAAAGAGCTATGGATGAATTTGGTCAATAAAATGAGGTAACTGTAGATTATCTGATATGCTTGATTGTATTGATCAGTTAAACAATCTGACCAAAGTTACATAGCTAATAAGTAACAGGGCCAGAACCAGAACCCTAGTCTATTTGACCTGATGCCCTCTCAGTCCATTGCCTCTTTACAGCCAGAAGTCTTGAGCTGCAGCTGAGCTCTACCACTCAGTAGCTAAGATGCCTAGCCAACATCACTCAACCTTCTACGGCTTAGTGCCTTGCATCTGACATGGAAATAATGATACCTCCCTAGTGGGACTGCTGTGAGGATGAAATGGGGTAACTTACTGAACATGCTTTATAAATCATAAAGCACTCCAACAGTATCAGTTACCATAATATATAATACGATGTTCCATCCCCACAGAGTAGAAGATAGAAATGTGGCCATATTCTAGTGTTTCTGAATATAATCTGCCATTGGAATGCAAACGTTCCTTCTCCCCAGGGTAAAATGATCCAGGAGGCGGAGCTGAGGATCCCTCATTCTGCCCTGCCAGAGCTGGGTACAATACCCGAGGACCCATTGCCCTTACGTAACCCACCTTGAGAGCTCACCAAAAAGTTCATTCCATTATATTATTACATGTTATTCTCCTGCTCTCAGGCAACTAATGGACTTCAGACTAAAAAGTCCATAGCTCAATGCACATGATTGAAGGAAAAAAAGAAAAGAATCTGTTGAAAAAAGACACTGATGTTGCTCCGGTTTTAATCCTCAGATAATATGGTCAATCAGGAAAAACAACTGCCCTTGCCCAGTGCCTCAGTACTTTGACCTGTAGACCAGCCCTCCTGAGACTGGCAGGCACCTACACTTCTGGAACTGGGGAGAAGGGAAGGGGAAAGGAGCGAGGCCAGGCCCAGTGCCCACCTGCCTGTGCAGTGCAGTGGCATGCCGCTGGGCCACTGACAGCAAAGTGTCTACAGCAGAAACCTTAAGCATCAAGTCTTCAGCTTCCTTTCTATCAAACCCAGTAAATCCCTTAGATCATCTAACCAACAGCCACCCTCACAGTAACCAAACCACTTTCCAGCCAGCCACCAAAGTCTCTGACCCGGCGTTCACCCTCACACAGCAGAGAACTTAAGCTTACAATAAGGAACGCCGGAGCAAACTGACTGCTTGCACACTATCACCCAGTATGATGCTAGGGTTCAACTGGGCACTGCCTGCAGCCACCCTGGTTTACAACTCCCTATGGAGGTGTCTCCTTTCCCCCTGTACCCATCCCTACCCAACCCTAGACTGACTAAGAGCCCTAGAGGGCAGGGCCCAGCACAGTGCCTGGACCCTTGAAAGCCCCCAGGAAATGTCTGCTGAGCATCATAACCACGATGAATCACACTGGTTACCACACTGCTGACCTCTACAGAGTTCACCCACTAGGAGCATGTCATAAAGTGAGTCCGTGGCAGCTCTTGGGAGACCCGAGAGGGACCACTGAAAGCAGACAGACAACAGCGCAGTGATCATCTGGATTCAAGTGTCGTGGGAGAGTGTGGGTGGAGCCAACCTAGGGGTCTGGAAAGCCTGGCTCAAGAGCCTCCTCTGGCCATGCCCTTAGACTGGGCAGCCACCAGGGAGGCTGGGGGTGGAAGAACCAGCTGGGTGGCTGCCCAAGGGGAAAGAAATGGGTCTATCCAAGAGCCTCAGGGGGAAAACAAGAGAACTCAGTGATTATTCCTATGTAAGCAAGGAGGGAAGAGAGAAGAGGCTGAAATGATCCCAAGGGTTCTGGCTAGGTGTGCAGAACGAAAGTCAAAATGGAAGAACTGAGTAGCAGTGGCAGAAAGGCTCTCGTCTTCTGTTGAGGAAGGTGGTAGATAATATGCTCAGATGTGGACATGCGGACAGTACAGGCATCCTCCAGGCTGGAGAGTGAGCCCTGAGGCCAGTGAAGGCTCCAGGGTCGGCGTTCAGAGGGAGAAGACAAGGGAACACCTCAGTTGAGGGGAGGAGGAAGGTCAGGAAGGAGAAGGTGGGAAGTGCTGCATCAACACAGACCGGGGAGGAGACACACAGAAAATCGGGTGAGGGATCTGCAGGCAAGGCCATGGCAAAGTCCCCAGGGACATAATGAGCAAATCCTAGCAGCATGCGCGGAGAGCGGCCGGAAGCCGAGCTGCCTGGCAGAGAAAGCACACCCAGCCTGGGAGCTGGAGTGACAAGAGGCAGCAGCAGAGGTGGCCCAGCCAGTCAGGAGAAGGATGGGCGGTCTCCACCGCAGAGGGACGCGTGTGGGCATGGGAGAGCAGGACTGGCCTGGAGAGGCAGGATGACGAGATTTGGGAGCAAGAGAGAAAACAGTCAGGAGAGCCAGATCCTGGGGCACCAGAAGGCTTGGTGTGCTAAGAGCTACGATGGCAGGCTTGGCATCGCTGAGACGGGGAAGGATGAAAGGCCCCTTGGTGCCTGGCCTCAGACGGACTATCCCCTTAGCTCACAACCACAGGGCGGCCAGGAGGACAGCCCTTTCCTCCCTCCCCTAAGCCTCACCTCCAGCCACTTAACATTCTCCCTTCTCCTCCACGTCCGTCTATTTTAACCTTTGCAGTGTGCATGCTACTTCCTTTCCTTAAGATGCAGCTCCAGTGAGCCTCGGATCGCCTTGCGAAGCACCTTCCTGCAGACTTCCTAAGTTACAACCCACAAACCCTGATAACAAGAATAACAGGTAATGATGCACACACTCTCTGCTTTGTCAAACCCTCAGCGGGGAGAGGGCAGCGTTTGAGAAGCCAGCCACCTTCCCAGCCAGCCATGGAACTGTCCCTGGGTATGGCAGCCTCTTTACATTCTAAGTTACCAGCTTTGGTGTTAGAGGAGAGAAAAAAAATATCCCCTTTGTCCACCATCCAAACTCCTTCTGACCTTTCCCAATGATTGCTTTCTTTCTGCTCACCAACCCTCAGCTTCAACAGTATTTACATCAGGTCTGAGCTGCCCCATGGGCTGGGTTGAGGCCCATAACGCCCCCCCCACACACCCCATGCACAGCAGATCACTGTCAGGAAGGACGGCTGCCCCTATTTCTGCTGCCAGGGAATCCAGGTCCCCAATGCCACCCTCAACCCCGTCACAGTGCATACCCCTCAGAACACCAGGCCCCTCCATCAGAGCCGCCTCGGCCCTCCGCCCCAGCCCCTCTTCCGAGCGCGGGAGCCCTTGCCCCACCTCCACCACAGCTGGAAGCAATGTGTCCTCTCATCTTCCAGACGCCCCGAGTGCTCTCCTGCCCTGCCCCTCGTATCAGGGCCAGCCTAGAAGCCCGCCCTCATCCTCCCGCTTTGAGCGATTCCCACCCCTCAGACACCAGGGAAAGAGCACTGCTTCTGGAGCCCAACAGACCTGGGGTCAAACCCAGGCGCCATCATTGACATGACCTCAGATGTTAGCAGCCCTCTCGGGGTGGCATCTCCCCGCCCATAAAGTGGGGAGGATAGTACTGATACCTCCCCTGTGAGGCTGGCTGAGGATTAAATGAGGGGGAGAAAGTACATAGAGAACCTAACATAATGCTTGGCATACAGAAGTACATAATAATCGTAATTACCCTTATTAGTGCTATTAGTGAGACAAATCACAGAGCAAGAACAGTGAAACAGGCACCACCTCTTCCTCTCCAGGGCCCTGGCTGCCATCAGGCAAAACAGCACGTCCAGGCAGGAAGGAGCATGCACGTACACACACTCAGGATATAAAACCTGAAATAACCACCCATCCGCATGGCAACCCAGACCAAGAGGCCACACAGCACATGTACAACACTCCTTGCAGATTTCATGCCCATTTGCCCCTCACCAAACCCAACAAGTGGGGACTAGCCTCATTCCACAGAAAAGGAAATTGAGGCTCAGAGAGGTTATGTCACTTAACCAAGATCACACAGCAGGGAAGCGGCGGAGCTAGGACTAGACCTCGGGTCTCCTAGCTCCTGGCCAGAGGCAGTCTATTTCTCTCAACCCCACAAGCTCCCTGGACCCAAGTGGAAAAGGAGCACCTCTTTCCCAGGCAGGGGCCTTCAGAGAGGCTGGAAAAACCCCAAACTTCCAGAATCCCATGGCAAGAAGGGATTTCTAACCCTCTGCTTCCTGTAAGGCCACAGTGCCCTGTTGTCTGCCCCAGTTCTCAGGATACTGGGGCAACTGGCCCAGATGCGCTGTTAACCAGAGCTCGTGTACGGGACTACGCCCCTTTCTAGCTCCTTCTCTCCCTCTCTAACACATGGCACACATAAGCTCATCTCTTTTCTTTTTTTAAAGATTTTTTTCCCCTTGAAAAAAAATAAATAAACAAAGATTTTATTTATTTGAGAGAGAGAGAGAGAAACAGCATGAGAGGGGAGAGGGTCAGAGGGAGAAGCAGGCTCCCTGCCGAGCAGGGAGCCCAATGCAGGGCTCGATCCCAGGACCCTGGGATCGTGACCTGAGCCAAAGGCAGTTGCTCAACCAACTGAGCCAGCCAGGCGCCCCAAGCTCATCTCTTTTCACTTAACCTCCCCCACCATCCCCACCTGACTAACGAGATAAAGAGTGGTACAATTCTAGAAAATAATAGGGAGAACACTCCTTGTCACACTACATCCTCGGCTTGAAAAAGCTCCAGATCTCCGGGGTGCATGCCAGCACCCTCATGTTCTCCGTAGCCGGGGAGGGTGGTGTTACAGATTCACTTTTCAATGCAGACCACGAAGCCAGAGGTATTTAGTTATGTAAAAGCAGCTTGCTAAAGGAAGAGGATTTGAAGACAGAAGTTTAGTATTTAGGAAAAAGGGTGGAGGTGGGACTTGACCTTTTTTGCTCTGTCACCTGAAAAAAGATACCCTTCTTATGTTGGGAGCTGTGAAGAAACCGGTTTAATTTAGTGTAACCCACATTTTGCTCAAAATAGTTTTCAAATGTCAGAATCTAAAAGTCTAGACTCTTAAGAAGCTGGTGGTAAAGGGATCCAGGAAAAATGTTAAAAACAGATGACCTGAACCAAAGGTCAGAGAACTCAAGCTGGCTGAGAATATAGAGCTGGAGGTTCGGGGAAAACAGCCAGAAACCCAAGTTGTACCTGGCTTTATTGACTGGTTGTGTGACCTTGGACAAGTCCTCTCTCTTCTCTAAGTGTCTGTAAAATGAAGGGGCCTAAATGATTTTTCCAAAGTGCTTTGCAACTGTGACATTTTGGCAAATCCATCCTCATGACCACTACCAGAGAAGTACCGCAAGGTAATTATACCTTGTGAAAAAAACTGCTGAATTTCTCTGAATAAGTGGCCACCCTCATTAAAAGCCACTCCTTTCAGTCTCCCTTACAGCAAGTGTGGCTATGTAACTAAATTCTGGTCCCTAGAATATAAGCAGAAGTGTGATGTGCAACTTTTAGGAACTGTTCCTGATAAGACATCTGGGTATTAGTCCCCTCCTCCCCTGCCAGATGGAATCAGGACAAGATGGCTGGAACTCAAGCAGCCACCTTCAGACAATGGGGAGAATGGACCTGTTAAAGATGTATAGTAGTAAGATAGAAGGTACCTGGGTCCCTGACCCACAGGGGTATATACTGGCCCTAGAACACTGCTTTCTAGCCTTCAACATGAGTGAAATATATGATCTTTGTAAGGTACTATCATTCTGGGTGTTCTGGCAGACATACAAATAGATCTTAAGCACCCACTGGAACAAAAACTAGAAAGAAATATTAACACCTGCTCCAGTTGGGATATTTCAAAGTGTGTAAGGCATTAAATCATGTGTTGTACTTCAGATAAATTGCTATAAGGAAGGAGACAGAGGGACTATCAAAGGCTTGATCTACTGTGTTCTTCCCAATTACCCGAGCTTCACTATGCCTGTTCTCATCAGGTATCTTGGTCACTTGGTGACAACTAACCACAAATGAAAGGAAAATTAGCTGGTGGCTCTTCAGTTTCCCTGCAACCTCAGCCCTTTACTACTAAGTGTGGGTGGGGGGGAAGGGGGGACACTGCAGGAGACCAAAAGGCCTTGCAGTTCCCAGGCTTGAGCTGGGCTGGTTGGTTTCCCTGATACAGGACTCCTCTCCACATTCCTGCCATCTGCAGCCTCCAGGTAGCCCTCCAGAGCCAAGGATTCAAAACGCCGGAGGCTGTTCAACATAGTGGGCCCAAAAGGCTGTTAAGAACTAAATGTTTATATGTCCATGTCCTCCACACTACCATCTAATCCTGGATAGCTTCGGTCATTAGAAAGCATAAACTACCCCCCATCCCAGGCCACTCTAGCAGCCCACCACACTCTGAAGGTGGTAAACACGTTCCTTCTTAGGATTCTGTAAGTGAAATACCTCAGTTCCTCACCTGTACCCTCAAGTCCCTCGCTGTCCTGAATGATCTACCTTAGACACAGCTGTGCTCATGACTCTCAGAGCTATCCCAGGCTGGCAGCAGACTTTTAGAGCTTGGAAAGAATAATGTGCTATATTACTAGAAGTTATTTTGGGAAATAAATACCTCTGCTTTCATAATTCAAAATTAATCTCAACACAAATCTTGACTGGTGGGTCACAGTTAAAAAGAAAAAAGCTGAGACACATCATTAATGAATCTCTTAAATTACGGTGCCCAAATGTCATACAGTGCTGGCAAAAGTACAATTCTCTTGGAAAGCTATTTGGCACCATGTATCAAGTATCTTAAAAGTGCTTATGCTCCTTGACTTGGTAATTCCACTTTTGGGACTCTGTCCTGAGGAAATTAGCAGAGGTTCTGACAGATGACTCACAGTGTCCTACTCGTAAGAGTCAAAAACTGTAAACAACCTAATATTCAAGAGCAGGGGAATGGTTATTTAGAGGAAACCACTCAACAGAATAACATAGCTATTTAGATGATGTTTTCAAAGACTGCACAATGAAAAAATATTTGTTTTAATATTAAGTATTAAAAAACAAAATTCAGGGAGGCACCTGGGTGGCTCAGTCAGTTAAGGGTCTGCCTTCGGCTCAGGTCGTGATCCCAGGGTCCTGGGATGGAGCTCCCGTGTTGGACTCCCTGCTCAGCAGGGAGTCTGCTTCTCCTTCTCCTTCTGCCGCTCCCCACCACTTGTGTGCGGGCACTTGCTCTCTCAAATAACAGAAATGCAAATTTTTTTAAATAAAAATTAAATTAAAAACAATTCAAATGTACATGGTATGATTACAACCATACACAAAATTATGCTCAGAAAAAGACTGGAAGAAAAAACGCACCAAACTAAAACTATATCCTTGGATAGATTTTATTCTTCTTCCCCTTTATCTATTTTTCTCAGTCACCATAATATGCATGTCCAATTTAAATCTTTAAAGAAAAAAGAAATTATCATCATTTGGACACCAACATGGAAACAATTAACAATCTCAAAGTATCACCCTACAAGCAAATATAACTTCAGAGGGCAGAAGCCTGGCAGAAACGTCCTTAACTAAGGGACCAATGCTAGCAACACCGGTAATGGGTAAAATTGACATCCTATGCCTCCAGACAGAACGCACTGAATGGAAACATCATCAAAACTCCAGTTGAGGGGCACCTGGGTGGCTCAGTTGGTGAAGCGTCTGTCTTCGGCTCAGGTCATGATCTCAGGGTCCTGGGATCGAGCCCCGCATCGGGCTCCCTGCTCAGCGGGGAGCCTGCTTCTCCCTCTCCTTCTGTATACCACTCTGCCTACTTGTGCTCTCTCTCTCTGTCAAATAAATAAATAAAATCTTTAAAAAAAAAAGTTGAAGGACATTCTTAAAAATTATCAAGGTCACAAAAGACAAAGACTGAGAAACCGGTCCAGATTAAAGGAAACTAAAGAGATAGGACAATTAAATTCAACGTGTGATTCTGAACTGGGTTCTGAGCCAAATGCCACATTCCTGATTGTGATCATTGTACTGTGGTTATGTAAGAGAATATCCTTGCCTTTTAGGAAATACTGAAGTATTTAGGGGGCAAAGGAGCATCATGTATCTGAACTTTATAAATGTTGAGGGAGAATGTGATAAAACAAATGTGATAAAATGTTAATATGTGTGGAATCTGGGTAAAGAGCAGATGGGAATCCTTTGTATTCTTCTTGCAACTCCTCTGTAAGTCTGAAATTAGAAAAAAAAAAACTTACCTAAAAAAAGAAAAAAAAAAAAAAAGATGCCCAGAACACAACCAGATACTGTCCCCACCTCTTCCTGAAACCCTCGGCAGGCCAGCCAGCACACACTGGTGGTACTTTCCCATGTAAGGAGACTGCTGCTCTGCCCTTCTTCCCTTCCCGCTGACTCTACTCCTCTGCTTACCTGACACTGTAGTTTTTTATAGGATCTATTATATGAAATCTGCAAAGCACTCTGCATGCAGCACATACCTAGAATGGCTTTGATGAGAGATAGAGAGAGAGAGAGAGAGAAATACAAAAGAACATTCATTTTTAAATATGGGAAATTTATGCCCCTTAATAAGACAAATTTTAAGCATCTGTCACCAACCACCATGGCTAAATGGCACTCTTTGCCAGGAATGAAGGCCTCACCACAAACCAAGTTTGGGAATTTCACCACTGATCCTTCCCAACGTGCAAATGTCTACCCAGCAGCCTTTGAAATAAAAACAAGCACTGTGAGTCCCTGAATGCGGTGTGTGCGCGCACGCGCGTGCGTGCATGTGTGTGTGTGTCAGACACACAGAGAGGGCCTGGCCCTGAGTTGTGCACCCCTGACTAGCTGCAGCTGAGGAGCTAAATGTGCTTATTAAAAACGAGAGAGAGAGATGGGAAAGCACTGGCGAGGAACAGAACCCAAGAGCGAATTCTTCAGTCCCCAAATCCAGGGCCCAGGGATGAGCCCATGATCATGACAATCCTCCAAGTACAGAGTGCCTACTCTGTGACCAGGAGCAGCTAAGCAATCCACATGCCTATCCCATTTAATTATCTTGGCAAGAGAACTCAGTACGTCCTTTTGGTATATCTATTTTATAGGTAAGGAAACTGAGACAAGGAGGAGCTAAGAAACTTGCTGAGCATCACACAGCAAATAGGTGAGAGTGCAGTGACCCAGAGCCCAGTCCCACAGGCTCAGGTGCCCCGGCTGGAGCACGGAGACCACAGATTCCTGGAGCCACACACACCTCACTGCTTGCTCTTCTAAATACAAAGCCTGGTACGTTTCTTCTGTGTTGCTGCCTTTAAAAGCTACACCTTACACGTGGGCCACACAGTACAGGGTTCCTCCCTTGCGTTCCCCACAGCATGTGGCTGTCAACAAGGGACAACTCAGGGTCAGGACAACTGATCCGAGAGCTTATAAAAACAGGTTTTCTTATCCTGAGATTGCAACTGCAGTGCATTTAACCAGGACTTAAGTCCCTAAAGCTTTTAATGTTTTGAAAAACCTCTCCGAGCGCCAAGAGGGCTTTGGGCTGCCTGCCAGCCCGGTGTGCCAGGCCTGCTAACCAGCAAGAGCTGGTTGGGGGAACAGTGAATCAGGCAGCAGGCAGGAAGGGAGAGCAGGTAAATTCCTACTCTGGAAATCCAACTCTACCTCAAAGCTCAGTTAATTGATAAGAAAATAACAATTCACGACCCATGGTGTACATCCACGCTTTTACATACGTTATCTCTCGCCGTTCTCTAACGTTGAGGGTTTAAACCAGTGTTTCCCACCCACTTCAGGCGTCACCCACGAGCCGAGTCACAAAATCAACTCAGTGGATTACCACCAGCATTTTTAAAATGACATTAACTAGAAAACCTCAGTATGTACCATAAATAGCAAGACTAAGTGTTCAGTAAAACATTTATATCTTTTGTACGGATGTACATATATACTTGGTTATAATGTAAAATGTACAGTTGTATTTGCAGCAGTCACAGTAAAAATACCTGAAAAACTCATAAACAATCTGCGTGGGAGGTCATGCTATCCCCACTTTAGAGACATGAAAACTGAGGCTCACAGAAGCGAAGGGACAGCCTTCAGGGGAAGCCTAAGACTTGCTTGACTTCTGAGCGTGCAAGTTAATATGAACATTTCCCAGTGGTATCCCTCCAGCCCTCTTGGCTCCCATGAGCTCCACCGAAAACAAGACTGGAGAGTCCAGCAAGTCCGCCTTCCCCTCTGGTGCAGCCATCAAGCGCAACCAACTGAAAAGAGCTGCAGCGACAACCTGATCCGTCGTCCCCTGCTTCCTGCTTGCCCACAGTTCCCCACACGCCTTCAGAGGAAAGCAGAGCAGTGCATGCTCCAGCCCAGTGCCACCTTGCGGCATCCCCAGTGTACATGGGCCATGACACGGGAGAGCATATGCCACACCACTCAGCCCAGACCCATGGCCTCGGCTGGCAAAACACCAGGCACAAAAACTTGTAAATCTGCCTGCTTTGTAGGCACAACAGCTCTAAGTATAGGTTTTTTAGAAATAGACTCCTGAGCCATATCCTGGAAGAACATCATCCCACAGATCCGGGGAGGCTGGGAATCCAACTGTACACATATCCCCTTGAAGGGGATTTGGATCCACAGCCAGGTTGGGAAACCTCTGCCACCCACCCATCTTTGGGCTCCACGTCACTCTGCTCTCCTTCACAGCCAGAATTTTCCATTTCCGCTCAGCCCCCATCCATCCCCCAGCCCCCTCAGATCTTCCCCTACCACCACACCAAGAAGATGCTGAGGGAGGACTCGCAGTGACTTCCACACGGATGACCCTACAGGCATGTCCTGTTCTCCTGTGCCTCAACTTCTCGAACCCCAGCGAGACACTCCTGGCCTCCCTCCTACCTCTCCAGCCACACCTGCTATCTTCTTTGCAATCCTTTGTCCCCAGCCTTTAAATGTTGAAGTTCCCCAGGGCTCACTTGCTCCACCTTATTTTCCTTCTCTACACTCTCCATGGGGGTCTCACCCACCTACAGAGGAGCACCCCTAAATTAACATGTCCAGCTCAGACCTCCCTCTTCGGCACCATATCCTCACATCCTGCTTACTCAGTGCTTCTTAAACTGGGGTCACATAGACTTCTCGAACGCTAAAAACCTAAATCTCATACAAAGAGATACTGAGCCTCTTTCAAAGTGTTACTGAGCTCTTAATAAGGGACCCACTAAAATAGTTACGTCAAAAAAGGATGTAAGGGGGCGCCTGGGTGGCTCAGTCAGTTAAGCATCTGCCTTCTGCTCAGGTCATGATCCCAGGGGCCTGCGATCACATCGGGCTCCCAGCTCAGCGGGGAGCCTGCTTATCCCTCTCCCTCTGCCTCTCCCCCTGCCTGTGCTCTCTCTCTCTCAAATGAATAAATAAAATCTTTAGGGGAAAAAAAAGGATATAAGAAAAAAAAGACTTTAAAAATATGTCAAAAAAAGAAGTAATAAGAAACTAATATGCATATAGTTCCGGGTGGAGGGGGGGAAGAATCCTGTTAGAAGACTGCTAAATTCGATATAAAACTGGTTAATGTCCTGCAAGGCAATCACCTCCGGGTCTCTCTTCTCCACCAAAGAGAAATCATTTGTATCGTATCTTTCTGTAGAGTATGGGTTATAAAGAACAATAAACAAAGGTATATTTCCTAGAGCACCAGGTGGCCCTTAGGTGGCCTTCTTACACAATGCTCTAGTATGACACTGAAAAGACACTAAATCAGCTTTTCTTTCCAAGTTTTGGGATAATTCTTCTTTACACTGAGGTCTGTGAACTTGGGTGGGGAAAAGTTATGTTTATTTTCACTAAGCTCTAAATGAAATTTAGCCTTACCTTTATTACAAATGTAGGTAGCAAACTACAGAAGCACTGGCAGGTGTCTGTGACTTTGCCACCAGCAGAAATCATATGTATTTTTTTGCCCTTATCCCCCAGAAGCCACATTTTTTCATAACAAAAGGTGCAGATATCTTGAAACACTGTTTATGCTCATCACTAAATATTACAGAAAATACCAAACCTGCCATTAGATCTTCCTAAATGATGCATTTATGAATCTAAATATTATTTTTATCATATACTTGTTATAATATTTTGATAACAGTGTTTCAGTATCATCAGTTTGCTTTGTAATCTTATGCATTGTTTTATACATTTAAAAACATTATTCTAAGAAAGGGTCTGTCCATAAGTCCTCAGAGAAGCCTTTCCTGACTCTCTGCATTAGTTAGGGACCTGTGTTACACTTCTTTTATCACCTTGTATTTCCTCTTTCCAGCATTGTACTACCTGAATTAATAAATTAGTGGCTGTCCCACTAGGCAATGGGAGGAAGGGATGGTGTCCATCTTATTTATCATTATGTTCCTACTGCCTCAGCATGGTATATCTGACTCGTAAGACTGTCAAGAAATATCTGTTTAAAAAAAAAAAAGAAAAAAGAAAGACCTGTGGGATGAATGAACATCTGTGACATGGGTAGCATGCAGATGCTTGTCCACATTCCTTAGAGATACAGAGCATGTACCATACTCTGCCCAGGACCTAACAAAGTCAGACCCCTTGACAAAAGCAAACTCACTTGTTCTTCACAAGCCTGCCCTACTTGGCCCAACAACAGAACTTTCCAGCCAACCCCACTTCTCAGCTCAGATACTAGATCACCTCTATGTTTCAGCCCCAGCAGAGGGCCCTCAACCTAGATCTCCATTAATACCTTCTAAAGCAAGGATTAAAGCATCTGCTCATAAGTAAAAGGCATCTGCTCATACGTTAAAGGCATCTGCTCAAGCCAAAGAGTTGGAGGGGGAAGTGGACACTCTACCCCGACCCCAAACAGCTACAATGAAATCAGGCACAGGCTCGCCATCAGGCCATCTGGGAACAGAGTGCATGTCAAACTGGGGGCTCAGGATGACCCTGGAGAATAAGAGACACCAAAAGGGTATTCTAACCCTACAGTCCATCTGAGTGTATTTAACCCCCCACCACATGATTAAAAGCTAATATTCAGAAGTGGTTTCCACCAACACAGAATACGTGGAAATGCTTTGCAAACTCTAAAGCCCTCTACAAATGTGCCGAGTGTTGTGTAATTCTCATCAGCAGATCAACTGGGTAGCCAGAGGCTCTATTCAGTGCTGCAGGATGCGCCAGACAGCCCAGCCATGGGTGGGCATCGCTGCTCCTCCCTTCTCCCACTGGGACCTAAGATGCTAGGTCTGGGGAGGGTGGGAGTCAAACCGTAGAAGTCCTAGTAACATGAGAGAACTTAGGCTCCTTACATCCCGTGCATCACTCTTTGACTTAGCCTCCAAAACCTGCCACCACCACCAAATGAGACCCGAGAGCCCCACAGAACAAAACCACAAAGCTGGGGCAAACCCTCAAGGGAGACAGTGTGGTTACTCTCATCATTCTCGAGAGAGGATCCACTTCCAGAAGAAAGGGGAGAGAAACACAGAGCACCTAAATCTTTAGCCCCTCGGCAGCCCCCGCCCCCTCATCCAGAGGCTCTGCAGGGACCCACTGGGCGAGACAGAGTCCAGAGCCCAGCTCAGAGGAACTGTGACCGGGAGAGTACCAGCAGCAGAGCCCCCCAACTCCCAGCCTGAAGCCTCTGCTCACACCCCCTCTAGCCCTCTACTGCCACCACCTTCCCACTGGCTCCCCCAGCACCTCTCCTTCAGCTTGAGGTAACCGTCATGACTCCCATTTATTGGGCCCTCCCGCAGGCCAGCACTGTGCTGGGTGCTTCCTGTATTATCTTGGATGCTTTCAAAGAGGCAAATGGGTATCAACAGCACCACTAACAGACAAGAAAACGGAGGCAGGGCCCAAGGTCACACAGCTCCTGGGTGTCAGGCTGGCTAAAAACCCATGTTCTATCCACGGCATCACACTTGACTTTATCTCCTAGATTACAGAGAAGAAAGTATTGTTCTGGGAAAATTAGTCCAGTCTCTTCCACTCCAACCCAAGCCTACACCGTGGACTGACTGCTCTTATTATTAAAAGAGCAGCTCTCATCATGTCTCTCCATTACCTATAGAAGCAAGTCCCCAAAGCTTTGCTAGTCATGTAAGGTTCTTTACAATCCACTTTTCCAATCTTATTCCCCCTCCCCAGACTCGAATCTTTCCTTCCACCCAGCCTGGCCCATAACTCCTCATTGCCTGGATTTCTGTCTCAGACAGTTTCCTTTCTCTGCCTGCAACACTGGTTCATGGACTGGGGACGACTGTGTGCCAGGGCCCGGGCTAGGTGCTGAGGACACAATGGACAGAACAGGGAGGACACCCCCCACCCCCCATCTCAGAGCTCAGAGTCGGCCCTCGTTGTGAGGCATGAGCTAGGACCCTTCTCTGGGACTAGGTGCCCCGTGGCCCCACCCCTGCCCAAATCCCCAGCGCCCAGTGTCTGCCACCCTTACGGCCCCCAGGGATTCCTCCAGCTCACATGTCAGCTCCGTTTTAAAACTTCCTCTGTAATGTGTTTATTTCTGTGGGAAAAGTGTACTCCAGGTTCCAAAAAGCATTATAAATGGCAATTAGGTCCCCAGGCCAGCCCACAAAAGCCTATTAAATATATAATGGTGTAGAACCTAAATACGTGCACATTAAAAGCTCTGTGGGAGAGACCAGGGACCAACATCTCCTGCTTCCTGCACCGCCCCCTCCCCCACCGTCCCACCAGGTGCCAAGCGTCAAGCCACGGTCAAGGGCAGAGGCCAGAGCCAGTGACTAGGGAGGAGGGAAGCAGGTGGAAGATGGGGGGACTGGGATGGCAGAGATGGAGCAGGAAGAAACCTGATTTATAATTCAGGAGCCTGGCACCAGGCCCAGCTCTGCCTTAACAAACACAGTGGCCTTGAGACCCTTCCCTCTCTCAAAGCCTCACTTTTCTAAAATGAAAGAGCTGAGTTATTACATCATTAGTTCTCAACCAACTGAGCTGGGTGACTTCACGTGCTCTCCGGCTCCGACAAGTCTCCACTCTGAGAACTGGAGGTAGACTACACCACAGGCAGCGAGGATGGTCTGGGGAAGGGGCAGCCGCAGAGAGCAGATGAGCTGGGCGGCAGGAAGGGGCAGTCAGCCGCAGGGGCATGGGCAGGACACAGCCTCCCCAGGCTGAGGGCAGAGACACCCAGTGGGGAGGGAGGGGCTAGAACCGCCTTGTCCCAAGAGTTGACTGTGACTCTTTTCATCCCCATATTTTTGTGGGAGGCTGAGAGTCCGGCCCCAAAGGAACATTTTTTCCTTTATTAAGTTTTCTGAACAAAAACTAATACATACTCATACAGAAAACTTGGGGAAACAGGAAAAAAAAAAAAAAGCACAAGCAAAGAAGTAAACAAACGGGGTGCCTGGGTGGCTCAGTCAGTTAAGCGTCTGCCTTCGGCTCAGGTCATGATCCCAGGGTCCTGGGATCGAGCCCCGCATCGGGCTCCCTGCTCGGCGGGAAGCCTGCTTCTCCCTCTCCCGTTCCCCCTACTTGTGTTCCCCTCTCTCGCTGTGTTTCTGTCAAATAAATAAATAAAAATCTTTAAAAAAAAATAAACATTTTAACAAAAGAAGTAAACAAACATCCCCCACAGCTGTGCCTTCCTGAACAATCTTTGTTGACATCATCCAAAATTCCTCAACCACTTATGTAGCTGTATCTTCAGCCACCCTGGGATTCATGTTGTACCCTGCTTCTCCCCTAATTATCACACTCAAGCACCTTTCCACATCCCTAGATTGTCTTCATAAGCACCATAAAATATTTTGATAATCATGGCATTCTAGTAAATATAAACATTCTTTATAAACATCACTTTCCATGGCATGGACAGGACCAAAAGTCATTTAAACCATGCCGTTATTGTTGAGCATTTAAGCCATTTCCAAATTTTTGCTATTGTAAAAAATGTGGTAGGTATGTATCACTGTCCATGAATCTTTGTAGACCCCTTATACTGCTTCATGTCCCTTGGGTCACAGCCTGGTGCTCTGCACATATCGGCTCTCAGTAAATATTGAGTGAACAAGGAAACCCAATACGCTCCCAAGGACCTGGGGAGCCCTTATCAGATGGACATAGAGTTTAAATTTACAGAGGCCCACCCTGGTATCCACCACCCACTCATTAAGGAGACTGCACCAATGACACCTGCTGAGCCGAGCTAGGGAGTGGGGAAAGGACAATGTCAACTTCATGCTGCAGATTCCCAGCTCTAGTGCTCTGGGCAAACCTACCCACCCTTCTGTACCTCCAGGTGGAGGGCATCAGCAGACCTCAAAGGCCTTACTGGCTCCCCCACACTCCCTCCAGACTGTACAACCCACTGCCTCAAGAAAGCCAGGGCGGACCTTCCTGCCAAATTAATGTGTGGGCCCCCTTCAATGGAGGCTCCCAGCCCTTCAGGTATTAGTGCTCACTGTCCTGTCTTTATTTGCTCACAGGACTGACTCCTCTGCCCAAACCAGGGCAGCACCATGGAAGGTAGGGACAATCTGTGCTTTGCTCTCCATCCAAAATCCAATCCAGCACCAAACAATGTGGCTGATAAATAAATGTTTGCTGAATGAAACTTCTTCCCAGTCAGATTCCCAAGTCCTGTATTTTTACAGGAGGCGGGAAGGGGGAGAAGAAAAGAGGAAAGCAGGACCCCCTAAAACAGGCCAAGTGCAAAGGCCTGATAAGGGCTCCCGCTGGAGCTGGCCCCCTCTGCCCAGTTCTGCAGGACCACCTGGCCTAGAGACCAGCCCAGGCCAGCTGGCTCCGGAAAACAGAATGCAAAAGAGATCATCCACACACAGACGCAGGTGAAGGGACACTGTCCCACTCCAGACTAGTTCTCTCCCAGAGGGAGAAAGGTCAGAGCTAGGGGACAGGGAGCTTCCTTTCCCACCCACTTCCAGACAACCAGAAAAGACAGGGCCATTCCTCACTGGTGATCTGGAGGGTATCTGGAGATGGAAGGCAGGGTATCTGGAGATGGAAGTGTTCAAAGTAACTAAATCCACACTCCAGTTTTCCTCCTCATGTTGCCCAGCATCCTTGCCACACCCAAAAGAAAAAAACTGAAAAATCTGGGCTGGAGAGGGTGCTAGCAGCAGAAAGTTTTTCCCTGGAACTTCAGGAAAAAAGAAAAAAAGGAACCAAGATTGTCCTAAAACAAGGGAGACCAGAAGTTACGGAGACATGTGGAAACAGGCCACATTATCCCATCACACACCCACAGTAACACCACCGCCAAACCCGGAGCGGCACTGTGGCCGCACACATTCTGGCCACTTCTAGGGATGCCCTGGAGCCACCCCCACCCCCAACCCCCGCCCTTCCAAGTGTAGCAAACTCCTCTCAGGGTCCGCCACTCCCAGCACACTGGCCCACCCGTCTTTTACTCTTGTATGATGGTGCAATGCACAGAACTTCCTCCATCCGACCCCCTTAAATGGCCTTGTGAGGGGGGTGCCTTTACCGTCCCCATTTCAAGGATGAGGAGACTAAGTCAGATATATTAAATGATACCCCGTGTCACAAGCTAGAAAAGTGGCTGAGGGAAGAGCCAACGGCAGTTGGGTGTAGGAGCAGAACTCCTCCGCGGACCCCACCCAGCCCGCCCAGGGTGCCTGCAGGCGGGGTGGGGGGGGGGGGGGCCAGGGGGTGACCGGCAGTTTCCCGGCTGCTCGGGGTGGGAACCAAGAACAAGGTGGCCCTAAAGCAAGGTTTCCGGCAGTGCAGGTATAAAGCACCCCCATGCCACCCCGCAATCACACAGGTGCAGGGCCCAGAGTCTGGGCGCGGCGCACCTCCCAATCCGCGGGTGTCCCGCCCTGGGCGGCGGCTGCCCCCTGACCTGCACCCCCGCAAAGTTGTGCCCGCGGCGCAAGCATGCAGCGCGGCTCCCTCCAACCCCCGCGCCCTGGAGCGGTCCGCCAGGAGGGCACGGGGGCCGCCCCGCTGCCTCCCCCACGGCCACCGGCTCCCCGCCTGCCCCGCACGCCCCCACCCCGGGACTTGGAGGCTTCTCCCCGCACGTCCCGCGAGGGCCGGGAGCAGTGAGCGCGGACCCCAACGCGGGGCTCACGAGCCGCCCCCGCCCGGACCCCAGCTCCGCAGCCTCACCGAGATCGCCAGCAGCAGCAGCCATGCCCGCGCGACCCGCGCCATCCCTGCCGCCGCTGCCTACGGCGGTCTCCGCTCTGCACTCAGGCTCCCGCGCCCGCAGCTCCGTCGGGTCCAACAAGCCACGGCCACTTCCCAGCCTCTCCCCGCCTCCGAGTTCCCGGTGCCACGTCTGCCAAAGCATGCGCACCAGGCTGGGAGAGGCGGCCGGGAAGAGGTGCTTGCTGGGAGTCGTAGTTTGCTGCAAGGCTGGGCTGGGGGCCTCTAGCGTGGACTTGGCCCTAAGCGCACAGAGGCGCGTGAGTGGAGCGCGAAATAGCAAAGTCAGCCAGTAAGGGAAGGCAATTGATTTGCAGGGCTGAGGCTGTGCCTGAAGTCTCAGAAACAAGACCTCATTCAACTCACAAAAGTCAGTTTCATTTTCCCCACTTTGATGACGAAGAGGCAGCCCAGAGAATTTAAGTAATTTGACCCAAATCACACAGTTTGCAAAAGGGAGAGTCCAGTGCTGCTTGTGGAGGGTAGGAAAAGCTCACACCTACCCTGTCTTTTGTTCATTCAGAAACACTTTATTGAGCTACTGGAAAAGAGTTTGGCATTTCCTCAAAAAGTTAAACATGGATTACCATATGACCTAAAAATTCCGCTTCTAAGCATATACGTAAAAGAATTGGAAATAGGTATTCAAACAAATGTTTGTACACAAATGTTCCTAGCACCATTATTCACAATAGCCAAGAGTTTTCCAACTCAGGTGTTCATTGAGGGATTAATGGTTAACAAAATATGGTACATCCATACAATGGTATATTACTCAGGCATAAAAAGCAAGTACTGATGTGGGCCATAATGTGGGTGAACATAGAAAATATTATTTATTGCAATATTATGCTAAGAAAGAAGCCAGACACAAAAGATTGCATATTATATGATCACATTTATATGAAATATCCAGAAATAGGTAAATCCATAGGGACAGAAAGCAGATTAGAGATGGCCTAGGGCTGGTGGGGAGGAGGGTTTGTGAAGTGAATGCTCAGTGGGTACAGGATCTCCTTTGAGAGTGATAAAAATATTTTGGGAAGAGGTAATGGTTGGACAAAATTGTGAATGTACTAAACGTCACTGAATTGTCCATTTTAAAATGGTTACTTTTATATCATGTGAATTTTACCTCAAAATTCAAAAAAACCCCACAAAACTCTATTGGGACGTCTGGATGTTTCAGTCAGTTAAGCATCTGCCTTTGACTCAGGTCATCATCCCAGGGTCCTGGGATCAGTCTCACACTGGGCTCCTTGCTCAGCGGGGAGCCTGCTTCTCCCTCTGCCTGCCACTTCCCCTGTTTGGGCTCGCTCTCTCTGTCAAATAAATGAATAAATAAAATCTTAAAAAAAAAAAAACTCTATTGAACTCATTCCATGTGCTAAAACACATTAAAAAATGTTCATTGAACATCTACTACATCCTGAGGTTCAATATATACCATAGTGAGATGGACGAGGAAGTGCACAGACTGGGCTTAGTAGGTTATAGGTGAAAGATCTTTGCTTACTGTCTAGAGGTTCAAAGCTCAAAACCTAGAAGTCATCCTTGACTCACCGTCACTTCTCAACAGGCCTATCCAACCCATCACCATGTCCCGTCATTTCTACCTCTACAGTCTATCTCTTCTGCCACCTCTTGAGTCCAAGTCACTAACATGTCTTACCTAAGCAAGGGTAAAATCTCCTGATGCATTTCCTGCCTCTTCCTTCTCATACCTCCTATAATGCATTTGTTAATGTTAGTTGGAGCTTACCTGTCACTTGCCTGAAACCCTCCAGTGGCTTCCCATTGCCCTTAGAATGAAATTCAAACTCCTCCTCACGACCTGTAAGCCCTGCATCGTCTGGGCCCAGGCCTCTAGACCTCATCTCCTGCCCCTCCCCTACCCCTGTGCACTTGGTTCCAGTTACACAGACCATCATTTTCCTGCCCATCTCCCACCCCTGGGAGCTGTTCCTGCTTCCGGGCCAATACTCTTCCTATATCCCTCTGCCTCAACATTTTCCCTGGCCCTTGGTCTGCTAGGCTCCTTCAAATCCTTCATGGCTCTCTCCCCTCAGAGAGTCCCTTAGAGCCACCCATCTCCCGGAGATTTTTCCCTCCCCATTCCTAAGCCCTTTATCCTCTAGCTCAGGTTCTGTTCATCCCTTGCCCAGCACTTACCACAATTTGCAAGTACTTACTTAGTTGCATTGTCTATTGCTACAACTGAAATGTAAGTTTCACATCTCTCTTGTTTGCCACCTACCTTCAGAGCCTAGCACAGGGCCTGAGCCTCTGGTGTTTCTCCAAGTTCTTGATGAGTGACTGAATGATTAAATGAGGTGATATGTTGGGGACTTTCAAAAAATTCTGAAGCAGGTTGGGAACAGGGCTTCCTCTGCATGCTCTGCTCTGCAACCTCAAGCTCATGATCTACATATGGGAAAGCGAGCCTTTCAGCTCTGTGGGTCTCTGTTTCTCATCTATACGATGAAGGGGCTGGTGAAGATGTTAGAACAGCCGTACTCTCATACATTGCTAATAGGAGTGAAAACTGGCTCAACTACTTTGGGCAACGGTACACAATATGTACCAGAATGTTCATAGCAGTTATATTCATAGTAGCTACTGTGGGTTGTGTCCCCCAAAGTTCATATATTGAAATCTTAACCCCCAGTACTTTGGAATGTGACTATTTGGAGAAAAGGCCTTTAAAGAAGTAATTAAGGTTAAATGGATTCATTGGGTGGGCCCTTATCCAGTATGACTGGTGTCCTTATAAAAAAGGGACAGTAGAACATACACACAGAAGGGAAGACTATGTGAAGGCGCAGAGATAGACAGCCAACTACAAACCAAGAAGAGAAATCCTCAGGAGAAACCAACCCTGTGGAGGAAAGGGAACCCTCGTGCACTATTGGTGGGAATGTAAATTGGGGCAGCCACTGTGGAACAGTACGAAGGGTCCTTAAAAAATTAAAATGGAACTACCACACAATCCAGTAATTCTGTTGCTGGGTATTTACCCAAAGAAAATGAAAACACTAATTGGAGAAGATATATGTGCCCCTTTGTTTAGTGCAGCATTATTTATAATAGCCAAGATATGGAAGCAATCTAAATGCCTATTGATAGATGTGATACACACACATACACATACACACACACATAATATACAATGGAATATTACTCTGCCATAAAAAAAGAATGAGATCTTGGGGCACATGGGTGGCTTGGTTGGTTAAGCATCTGCCTTTGACTCAGGTCATGATCCTGGGGTCCTGGGATCGAGGCCCGCATAAGGCTCCCTGCTCAGTGGAGAGTCTGCTGCTCCCTCTGCCACTCTCTCTGCCCCTCCCCCCACCCCTGCTCGAGCTCTGTCTCACTCACTTTCTCCCTCTCTCTCTCAAATAAATAAATAAAATCTTAAGAAAAAAATGAGATCTTGGGACGCCTGTGTGGCTCAGTCCGTTAAGCGTCTGCCTTCGGCTCAGGTCATGATCCCAGGGTCCTGGGATCGAGTCCCGCATCAGGCTCCCTGCTCAGCGAGGAGCCTACTTCTCCCTTTGCCTGCCACTCCCGCTGCTTGTGCTTTCTCTCTCTCTCTCTCTCTAATAAATAAATAAAATCTTTTAAAAAAAAATGAGATCTTGCCATTTGTGACAACATGAATGGACCTAGAGAGTATTATGTAAAGTGAAATAAGCCAGGCAAAAAAAAAGACAAATACCGTATGATTTCACTTATATGTGGAACCTAAAAAACAAAACAAGCAAACAAAACCATAAATACATAGAACATAAATACAGGAACAATCCATTGGTTGTCAGAGGAAAGGGAGCAGATGAACTAGGTGAAAGGGATTAAGAGGCACAAACTTCCAGTTATAAAACAAATAAGTCACAGGGATAAAAAGTACAGCATAGGGAATACTGGCAAAACAGAGAAGGGGATTAAGAGGTACAAACTTCCAGCTATAAAATAACTAAGACATGAGGATGAACCGTACAGCATAGAAAATATAATTAATAATATTGTGATAACCTCGTATGGTGACAGATGGTAATTACACTCATCATGGTGAGCATTATGTAATGTATAGAATTGTGGAATCACCTGAAACTAATATAACATTGTATGTCAACTATTCCTCAATAAAAAAAATTTAAAAAGTTCCTTCTCCCGCTCAAAAAAAAAGAAGCCAGCCCTGCTGACACCTTGATCTTGGACTTCTAGCTTCCAGAATTGTGAGAGAG
This sequence comes from Callorhinus ursinus, assembly GCF_003265705.2. Classification (NCBI taxonomy): domain Eukaryota; kingdom Metazoa; phylum Chordata; class Mammalia; order Carnivora; family Otariidae; genus Callorhinus; species Callorhinus ursinus. The sequence goes on along the minus strand of NW_027397063.1, from coordinate 58,759,040 downwards.
TAAATTTCTCTTGTTTAAGCAACCCTGTCTGTGGTACTTTGTTATGGCAACTCTAACAAACTAATACAGTAACCAAAACTGGACTCAGTCCAAATGCCCTTGAGAAATAGATAAATAAATGATAGCATATTCTGCGATCAAAGAGAACAATGGACAGGTATACAACGTGGACGAACCTCAAAAGCATGATGTTGAATGAAAGTAGCCAGACAAAAAGCACACACTGTATCATTCCGTTTATCAGAAGTTCAACAGGCAAGCGCGATCTATGGTGTTAGAAGAGAAATGGGAATTACCAACGTGGGAGAAGGTGGAGTGGAGAGGGAGGGGGAGGAGGGGAGATCAAGTGGGAAAAAGTATTAGCAAATCTGGGTGCTTAGAAATGTTCCATGTTTTGATTAAATAATAGTAACATAACAGTCTGCACATGTCAAAATTAACTCATTAATTGAGCTGGATCATTTGAGCTGTACTCTAAGACTTGTGCACTTTATGTAAATCATGCTCAATTTTTTAAAAGTCAAAAAAAAAAAAAAAGGCTAGGACAAATCAGCTAATGTTCATTATCCCTTGTAACTCTTGTATCTCCGGAGTCCAGGGCTGTCTAAAAGCTCCCGGGTTGGGAGGAGGGCTGAACTCTGCAGCAATGTAACTGCCAAAAGGGAAAGAGTCCGGGAGAGGAAGGAAGGAAGGAAGTCATGAGCCTGTGCGCCAGAGAACCAGAGGGCAAGGGACTGAGAAGGGAAAATAAAAATTGCCAAGTAAAAACAGGCCATTTCATTCTGCAATTGAAACTAACTAAAATGAGATTTATGGCCCTTCTGGGAATATTTAACAATTCTAAGCTCCACTCTCCTTGAAATATTAGGAGAGTAGCACAGGGCAAGTGCAGTCCCTCCTCCATTACAGCCCTCAGTGGGAGCCATCCATTTTCTAGCAGCGGCCCCACAGGGCCAGGCCAGGGAAACTTCTTGTTCTGCGGTTTATTGTGAATTGTGTTGTCACCTTAAATTTGTGTAGTTAGTTCTTCTCCATCATCTCGGCTGGGATGAGGACTAGCACAATGACCGTTTTTCTGACATTCAAGCACAAATGAGAATTGGCCAGAACAAAATAGGAGGAATGTTGAGCCAAAAAAGCCAGACACAAAGAGTATAGTCTATATGATGCCACGTATATAAGGTACAAAGAGGGCAAAAGTTACCTCTTTTGTGAGAAGTCAAAGTAGTGGTCACCTTTGAGGGAAGGGTGTGGGGAATCCCCGGAAGGGGTCTCTTGGCGTGCTGAGTTCTGTGATTCTGAGTACGGAGTACCTGGGGATGCTAACGTGGTGAAAATTCATCACACCCATTCGTGGATGATGCTGTATATATGTTCTATTTCATTAAGTTTACAATTAAAAACAAAAAAAGAGGAGGCCCGAGATGGAGGGAAAGAAAAGTCAGCTCTGAAAAGGAAAGGTGAAAAGAAGGGGGCTTCTAAAGAAGAGATAGCTGGGAAATCATTCAGTAATCCCTACACCTGGGGGAGCAGCTCGTCCCACCAAAGAGAGATTGAACATGACGACTCCTAGTGCCCAGAGCACCTGGGGCTGCTCACCGGGCTTTGCCTCTGCTTATCATTTCTGCTGATGCGCCGCTCCCCCCACGCTCCTCTGCTCGGCTGGTACCCACCCAGGTTGGGCACCCCCTCCTCCAAACGCCTCTTGGGACATTCACCAGCCTCCCACCAATACCCCCACCAGTCTGGGCCTAAGTGTCTCTTCTCTGTGCTCCCACAGAGCACAGAGCACTTAATTCCATCCTGTTGGAGTGTGGTCCTTAAGAGCATGGACTGTGACAAATTCCTAGACAAAAAAAAAGTAGGACAGTAATTTCCAGGGGCTGGGGGGGGGGGATGAGAAGTTTTTGTTTAATGGGTACAGAATTTCAGTCAGATGATGAAAAAGTTCTGGAGATGGATAGTGATGATGTTTGCCCTACAGTGTGAATGTGCTTACTATGGCTGAACTGTATATTTAAAAATGGTTAGAAATGGAGGATAGTCTTTTCAATAAATGGTGTTGGGAAAACTGGATATCTGCGCGCAAAAGTATGACGTTGGAGCCTTACTTATACCATATACAAAAATCAACCCAAAATGGGTCAGAGAGCTAAACGTAAGAACTAAAACCATAAAACTCTTAGAAGAAAACATATCTTCATGACATTGGATTTGACAATGATTTCTTATATATGAAACCAAAACCACAAACAACAAAAGTAAAAATAAATTAGGCAACATCAAAATTTAAAATTCCAATTTTGCATCAAAGGACGTTAATAGAGTGAAAAGGCAGCCTGCAGAACAGAACAAAATATTTGCAAATCATGTATCCAAGAAGGTATTAAAGAAAAACCAGAACAGAGGACACAGTTTGAATACACTCCGAGACCCAGCACTCGTAATCTCGTAACCAACTTAAAACTGGCCTCATTTTCCCCAAATGCTGACTCTGACCTTAAAACTTAAGCTTTCTTCAGATCAGTATGATCTTCTAGCTTCCTGGCCAATCAGCTACAAATAAGCAAGCTTATGCCATGAGAAGGAATATAAGATTCCAGTAATCAATCGCAATAGAAAAGAAGGTGTCCCTTCATTCATGCTTTATAAACTGAGCTGAAACTGCTGAAAGCAAGCTTCTAACCACTTTGGGTTTGAAGCCCTTGCTTTTGAACAGTTTGTTTCTTGCTCAATAAAATATTCATACCAAGTAAAGCTTTCTGAATGTTTCTTTTGTGAAGAGTAAATATCCAGAATTATAAAGAACTCCTACAACTCAATAACAACAATTAAAAAATAAGCAAAGAACTTGAATAGACATTTCTCCAAAGAAGAAATACAAATGGCCAACAAGCCCATAAAAACATGCTCAACATCACTAATCATCAGGGAAATGCAAATCAAAACTACAGTGAGCTACTATCTCACACCCATTAGGATGCTACTATTTTTTTAAAAAACAACAACAAAAAAAATAGGTGTTGGCAAGGATGTAGAGAATTTGGAATTCTTACACCCAGTTGGTGGGAATGTAAAATGTTGCAGCCGCTATATAAAATAGTATGGTGATTCCTCAAAAATTAAAAATAGAATTGCCATATGATCCAGCAATTCCACTTCTGGGTATATACCCAAAAGAATAGAAAGTAGGATCTCAGAGATATTTGTACATAGGTGTTCATAGCAGCACAGTAGCCAAAAGGTGGAAGCAACCCAGGTGTCCATCAACAGATGAATGGATAAATCAAATGTGGGATATGTAGTTGATCCTTGAACTACATGGGTTTGAACTGCAAGGGTCCACTCACATGCAGATTTTTTACAAGACAGTACTATAAATGTGTTTTCTCTTCTCTATGATTGTTTTTAAAGATTTTATTTACTTGTTTGAGAGAGAGAGCACGAGCGGTAGGGAGGAGCAGAGGGAGAGGGAGAAGCAGGCTCCCTGCTGAGCAGGGAGTCCAACCCAGGGCTTAATCCCAGGACCCCGAGATCATGACCGAGCCAAAGGCCGATGCTTAACCGACTGAGCCACCCAGGGGCCCCCATATATGGATTTTTGACTGTGGCAGAAGAACCCATGTGTTGTTCAAGACTCAATTGTATATACAATGGAGTATGACCCACCTTAAAAAGGAAGGAAATCGTAACATGTGAACAACATGGATGAATCTTAAGGACATTGTGCTAAGTGAAATAAGTCGGTCACAAAAAAGACAAATATTGTGAGTCCCTTTATATGAGATACCTAGAGTAGTCAAGCTCATGGACCCAGAAAGTGGAATGGTGGTTATCGGGGGTTGGGGGAAGGGGAAATGGGCAGTTGTTTCGTAGTTAGAGTTTTAGTTCTGTGAGGTGAAAAGAGTTCTAGAGATGGGTTGCACAACAGTGTAAATGTACTGAACACTACAGAATGCACACTTAAAAAGGGTTAAGATGGTCAGCCCCCCATTTCCATGGCAGGCCTTGAAAGAGTGTGCTTGTTCATCGAATGATAATGAGTAATTCATTACTGGACATTGACTGAACATTCATCATAGACTCATTTGCAGGGTCTCCCTCTGACATTTCATTTAAAAAAAAAAATCACATTAAAAGGCCCAGTTCTCAAGTTAGTGAGAGCCCTTTTCTGCGTGTCCTCTAGGAGACTGACCCCGCTTTTCTGACTGCCTCACCCCTCCTCCCACCTGCCTCTCTTTATGGCTAGCAGGCTCCTGCCTAAACCCGAGGCCCCTCAAGCTGACCCCTTGGCCCTCGGCTGGAACAGTCCTCCTTCCCATGTGACTGTCCTCCAGCCTGAGCTTTTAGGCCTTTTTAGAGGCCTGGACCTGGGTGAGACCATAGCACCCTGAAATTGTGCACCCCGACTCCTTTGTCCTGGTCAGAAGATGTCCTAGAGAGTCATGTCCCTGACCTCTCTGTTTTTCACTTTCTCCTGTCTTCTCAGAACTTAGCTCTCTAAATGACTTCGCCTACAGGGCCTGAGGCTCTAGGTCATTTAAAGAAATTTTTTTGGCTTGTTAAAACTAAATCCCAAATTGACCTTCGATGATGCCATTTTCTTCCTTAACAACGGTATTCACATTACTGAAGACTTCAAGTTTACATTTAAAGCCCAGTATCAAAAGCCAGGATGTCCTCATATCCTCTACCTTGTGTGGTCACCATTCTGTTAATAGTTACATGTAACGGACTCAAAAACCTCATCCCAAAGAGGGTGGAAAACCCAAGACCCTCCCCCACCAAGTACCTCTGGAGGGTTCGGGGACAATCAAGGATGGGATTCTGAGAAATTTCAGGGATGAAAACTCAAATCTGGTTTCCGCTGAAGCATTTGAATCTCACTGCCACTTTGGTTTCTCTCCGCCCTGTGCTGGCACAAACGTGATGTAGCCCCTTTTCCTCCCATTCTCTGAGGCAAGCATGAACACAAGGATACAGCAGAGTTTTATTGAAAGCTTTACTGATTATGGAGGAGAGCTGCATTATGCAACTGGCAGGCAACACCACAAATGGCAAATGACCTAAATGGAATAAATAATAAAAGCCTGTGACATCTGTCCCCGGGAACTCCTCACGGGCTGGGGTTTCTCCTCAGACCCCCTACCGTCCCCCCTCACCATGCTGCAACATCCCCTCTGCCTGGAACTACGGTATAATCAAAATATATCTGGGTGGCTCAGTCGGTTAAGCATCTGACTCTTGATCTTAGCTCAGGCCTTGATCTCAGGGTCTGGATTCAAGCCCCACAAAAATAAATAAATAAATAAATAAATAAATAAATAAATAAATAAATATTTATATAAATATATATAAATAAATTATAATATAATTATATATAATATAATTATGAATATATATATTTCTGTTCCTGGTTCCTGGCACACAGCTTCTGAAATCCTCGGGATTTCCCAAGTGGTGACGGGAGTGTCTTTTGTCATAAAGAGCCTCTTTGGACTATATCTGAGCTTATGCTAAGGAGTAGTGACTCAGAGTAGGGACCCTAGATAGCTTCCAGATGGGACCTATCACCAAAAGACCCAACACCTGATTAGAGGGTGGGAACTTACAGCCACCAAGCCACCATCCTAACCTCCAGGGAGGCATAGGAAGCTGGAGATTGAGATATAATAAACACTCTCGAATAATAACACTTGGAAGCGCTTCTGGGTTGGGGAGCCCACCGATGTTCTGGAGAGGTGGTGCCCCTGGAGAAGACATGACAGCTCTGTTTGCCCTCCCCCCACGTACTGCGCTCCTTTGGCTGTTTCTGAAGGATATCCTCTATAATAAGCCAGTAAACATAAGTGTTTTCCTGTGTTCCATGTGTCATTCTAGTGACCCATCAAACCTGAGAGGAATTGTGGGAACCCCCAAGATTATAGTCAGCCAGGCAGAAGTGTGGGTCATCTGAGGACTCCATTTGTGGCACTCCTTCCAGCCTGTTTTTCAAGTCTAGTTCTCCAACTTTCCCGAAATGGTTTTCACTTAAAAATATGTCAACAAATTCTTTGATACTCCTCTCTTCAAGAGCTGGGGCTTCATTCCCCTCCCATTGAGGATGGGCTAGATTTTGTGACCCGCTTCTCATGAATAGAATATGGTGGAAGCGACAATGTATGACTAGGTCATAAAAGGCATGGCAGCTCCCTCCTTACACTCTCTCTTAGATCACTCACTCTTGAAGAGGGCCAGCTACCTTGTCGTAGGGACACTCAGGCAGCCTTCTGGAGAGACCCATACGCAAGGGAAAAGGGCCTCCTGCCAATAGCCAATGAAGTACTGGGGTTTCCTGCCAACATTTAAGTGAGTGAGCCAATTTGGAAGCGGCTCCTTCAGCTCCAGTCAAACTTCAGATGACTGAAGCCCCCCACCCCCAGATCTTGACTACAACCTACTGAGAGATCCCAAACCTGAACCACCCCACTAAGCTGCTCCTGAATGCCCGACTCCAGAAACTATGAGATAATAAATGTGCATTGTTTTTAGCCTCTGACTTTTGAGATCATTTTGTTATGTAGCATAAATAGCTTATGCACTTGTGGATTCTGTAAGCCACCCAAAAACCTTCCAATAAATTATTTTTTTGTGGAAGTTAGCTGGGGTCCATTTCTGCTGTTTGCAACCAAGAGTGCTGGCTGGTACCACTTCTTCACATCATCCCCCTCCGCCCCCAGTCCACAGCCCCAGGCTCTTGCCCCTCCCCCTTTATCAGGCGGGGTAGTACAGACTCAGGTTTCCCGTGATCTCCCAGGCATATCCAGGTTCTGTCCTGAAGGCTTCACCTTTCTCGCTCAAGCGGACTGTCCAGATATTTTCCCACCCCTCCCTGAGAAGGCAAAAGCAGGTGCGGACTGCTGTGGCATTAAATGACTTACGGCCCGCCTCTCCCCAGTGCCCTGCCATCTGTCTTCCACCCTCTTCATTGCCTCACTGCTCCCTGGGGGTTCCCATGCTCTCTTCCCCGGTGAGTTAGAGCGCCTGGTCTCTGGCCCCTGAGAACTGCTTCTGGAAACTGTCTCCTTCCCCCATCTCTTCCACACTGCGCGTGCCATGGGCCTGCCCTGCCCCTCAGCTGCTCTGTTTTTTATTCTCTGGCTTCCTGAGCAAGGTGCCTCTGTCTTTTCTTTGGTAGGCTCTCCTTAAGCTGCTTTGGCCTCTCAGCTGAGGGTGACCCTGGGTCTCTGCTTCTACTGCCGACCCCTCTCCCGAATGGCAGGACACACTTCTTTCTGTTCAGTGGCTCAGTTCGTTAACTCTGTCCCTGGAGGCTCAGCTCATCAGGGTGTGAAAGCCTGCTCATCTTCTTATCTGCCTCCCTCTTTCTGTTAATGGCACCATCTTTTGTCCTGGAAACCAGGCTCCAATTCCCTGTCCTCTTTCACATTCCTTGTCCTTTACCCTCACATCCCATGTCCTTTCCCTCGGCATCCCCCATGTCTCTCAGGTCACTGAGGCCCAGCCCCCCTCTCAAGCTGGCCTCTGCAGGCACCTCTCCACTGCTCCCCCTGCTTCTGATCCTTGCTCCCCCAAGTAATCTCCACACACAGGCTCCAGAACGAGATTCCTAAGGAATAGTCCGCATCCTAACTCAGCCTCTCAGTTATAGCCAAAGTATTGAGTTCCTACTGCGTGTGTATTCCTTACGATTCTTTGCATGCAGCCTACTGAAATGGTCGTGTGACAGCTTAAACTAAGAACAGGAGTTGATTACTCAGATAAGGAGAGACCTCCTAGAACCTAAGGGCAGGAATGCAGCCAAATCTCAACTGGATCACTCTCGGGAGTCCGTGGGGCTTGCTCTCCATCCCCTCTCTGCCTTTCTCAGCCTCCGCTTCTGCATCTCCCCCGCAGATCGAGCTCTCTCTGGTCTGGTTGCTGCCTCACAGGAGCCAAGGTTGATTTTGATCCCCACCACTCAAGCGACTATGCCCCAGTGGAAATGGAGTCTCTCAGTCCCGGGTTCCAGTCTGCAGGTGTGCTAGTCAGGGATCTTCTGCTTGCAAATGATGGATGCCCAACATAACTAGCTTGGACAACAGCATAATTTATGGCTCCGATAAACAAGCTTCAGGACGGGCAGGGCCGAGGCGAGGCCTCCTGGACAGAGGGTAACAGGACTGGATGTCGTTCATCTCTCCAATTCTCGTCTCTGCCGGTGAGTGTCCTTTCCTTAATGTACACCTCGTCCTTCCACATGGTAAAGGACACGAATGGCACCCGATAAATCTTGGCTCCTGAGAAGGTTGGCTCTTCTCCACAAAATCCAATTTAAGAAAATCCTTAGAGGGCACTCGAAATGATCCAGTTTGGGGCATGTCTTGTCATTCCTGGGCCAGGTGGGACGGGTGCCAGACCAGGGTGGAGGATCGAACACAGATGCTGGAGTCAGGCTGCCTGCATTTAAATCCTGGTGCTGCGATTAATCAGCAGTGTGACACTTGGCACTTATGATCTCTCTGCCTCGGTTTCCTTGCCTGTAAAATAGGGATAACAATAGGACCCACCTCACAGATTGTTAGTAAGATTACATTTAGAGTGCTTAGAACGGCGCTTACCACAAAGGACCTACAGCTCGCTCTGTGTTATCATGACAGCGACGGCCCTGAGGAGCGAGCGGGACCCGAAAGGAGAAGAGTAACCTTTCCTCAAACCACAGGCTTGCGAGAGGAGGAGCCCTTCACCAAAAGGGGTGTGGATAAGTTTTCTATGACTGCCATAACAAAGTTCCACAAACCGGTGGCTTGAACAGAAATTTGTTGTCTCAGTTCTGGAGGTTGGAAATCTGAAGTGAAGGTGTCGGCAGGGTGGTCCTCCTGAGGGCTGTGAAGGAGAATCTGGTCCAGGACGCCCTCCGAGCTTTGGTGGCCTCAGGCATTCCTCCCCCTCCACCGTCAGCACTCCAGGTGTAGCAGGGAGAGGGGGAAAGGGTACAGCATGGAAGCCAGGTACACAGATGACCTTTAGAACATACTCTCTGGGGCTGTGGTGTGTTATGGGGCTCTGACAGAGTTGGAGCTATTTTCTGTCTCTCTGTCTCTCTGTCTCTGTGTGTCTCTGTCTGTCTCTGTCTTCCCCTCTCTCTTCTCTCTGCTTCTCTCTCTCTCTCTCTCCCTCTCTCTCTGTATCACTCGGTCTCTCTCTCCTACTCAGGAGGGCTCTGCCCAGGCCCGGGGGAATTCAGGCCCAGGCTCAGGTGGTGACTGACGGTTAACCGTTTCTGGCCAGGTTGGAGAGGGTTGGGCTGGGAACCAGGTCTTGGCTGCTTGCAGAGCTGCCGGTAAGCTTCATGTCATGCGTTGCATTTTCAGTTGTCAATGATCGTATTTCCTCCTCTCCCCTCACACCCTTCCAGCCAGCTCACCCTCAGACTGCCTCTCTCCTTCGTTCAACCCACAGGCTGGGAGCAGAGGACCTATCACAGTAGACCCTCCAGGGGAAGCCCTGCTTGCCTCTTAGGTCTCATCTCTGCCATTGACCTCCTGGAAGATGAGCTACTGAGCTCTTCTTCACCTCCCATCTCCTCCGGGAGCCAGGCCCTTGGCAACTCCCGATGCTACGCGGGGTTCCACAGTGTATGGGGCGGGGGCAGGAGAAGCTATGGCAAATGAAAATTAGTGTTTTCTGGGACCTCGGAATCCTGCTCCTCTGGAATTTATTTCTGAAGTATGGAATTGTAAAAAGGATGCTGGGGTCAGAAGCTGAAAGTCCGGAGCCTTGAACTCTACTCTTGGCTGTCCCAATGCTCTTTACTTCTTTGAGCTTCAGTTTCTTTGTCTTTAAAACAGGAAAAATACTGACCCAACTCATCTCATCAGAGATAGTAGTAGTTCTTTTAGAACTCTAATGTACTGCTATGAAGGATGTACAAAATTATTATTACTATTGTTGTCTCTTTTTCCTGCCCCTTCGTTACTGGAAAACCTTATAATATTTTCTTAAACCTACAATTAGAAGTAACACATGTTCTTTTTTTTAAAAAAGTAACACATGCTTGAGACACACAATACAAGCAGGAGAGAAGGACCTGAGGTGAATAGCTATACAGGAATGGGTAAGTAAACTGTGGCATGTCTATTTGGTAAAATATTAAGTAATCATTAAAATTATGGCTATGAAGAGAAACAAATAACATGGAAAATGCTTGTGCCATAAAGTTAAATGAAAACGCAGGACACAAGGTTGTGCAGATAGACGGTATTCACAACTGCATACAGGGAAAACTAAATGTAAAAGAAACAAATTAGGAAGGAAAGGAACAAAATGCTAACATAGATTGTGTGATGATGATGATGATGGGATCATTTTTTCTCTTCCTTACTCCCCAAGATTTTATAATGTGATTACATCGCTACTTCGATGGAAACAAATAGTAAGAAAATTCTGCCTTGTGTGTATTTTCACATGTCGGTCTGAGACTGGGAACACCCTAATGATGAAGTCGCTACACACCATGCTGAGGCCACTGTACAGCACCTTCACCCAGCACAAAAGTCCTGATAATAATGGGTCAGAGGTCAAAGGATCTGCTTTTTAGTCCCTGCCTGCATTTTACAGGATGACCCTGAGCAAATCGTTCCTCCATTCTGAGCCTCAGTTTTCTCATCTGTGAAACAATGGGTTTAACGAGGAGGATGCACAAGAAATGCCTGGTTCTGAAATGTGACAATGCAGATGATGCTCATGAGCCACAGGTGCATTCGGATTCGTTGAATGGGAGACTAAGGAGACAGAAAAGAATCTTCCCTAAAATGTCTGCAGACCAGATGCCTTTGCTCCTTATTTCTACATTCAGAATCACTGTCCCTCCCCATCCTGTGTTGGAATCCTTAAAAGCATAACTGAATAAATGTAAGGCAAATCACACACCTCTGTTCAATATTTGGTAATTTCTCTCCCCATCACTCACATGCAGTCCTGATGACTTGTAAATATAAGTGCTTCTGGAACATGCAGGAGAGTGTGTGGAGCCAAACAGGAAACCATGCTCCACCCCCACCCCTGACTTTTCATCTTGATAAAGTGATTTCCCTCAACAGGCAGAGGACAGGGAGTCATAAATCAGTGACAATACAGCTCCTTGGGGTCTGTGCAACCCTTTGCTCGGGAGAGATGGCTCTCTTATATGATGTGGATGCACCAGCCTGGGGCTACAGAATAACAGGGAGAAAGGTCTGGGGTTGTTAAAAGAAGAATCATTCTGTTGGGAAGGGAAATTGAAACCCGGGATTTAAAGAGAGCAATAAAGGTGATGATGGGAAACAGGAGTCCTCACTCATCTGGCAGGAGAGGATACTCTGTTCGGATTAGTACATTTTCCACATGACTGATGTTTAACTGTTGAAGTGCCAGGACTTGACCTTTAACCCCATTAAGATGTTCCTCCATCTTATCAGTGTCTGTTTGGGGCATAATTTAGCCTTTTTCTAATAACACAAGGGAAAAGCACCAAGAGTATATCATATATCTATTTGGGTGATTATCTGTGAATGACTGTATTCTGCATTAAACAGAGAGTTCCATGAAGTTTGGGATGGTATATCCCATCCCTAAAGTCGTGCCTGGCACAGAGTGGGCACAGAGACATACGTGCTGAATGAGTGAGAACCCACTATTTTATAATACGCCTTATTATGAAGGACTCTGTTGCTACTATCAGAAAATGACTGTTGCTAAGCTAGGTAAAAATGGAGATGATCAGAGTGATTTATGGGGTCTCTAATTGCAGTCTGAGCACCAGGAATTGACTGGGACCAGGCTGGACCCTGCCCCGGGGCTGGGGGTGGGGGTGGGAAAAGGTTGGGGAGAGCAGGGGAAATTCCTTCTTCTCATCTCTACTTAGCCTTGGGCTTCTCCTTCCTTATTCTCTCTCGTGGCTGACAATGTTTTTCTGCTCTGCAGAATAGGGCTACCTTCTTTGCAGTGTATTGGTTCTCAGTTTCAGAATGAGACTAGCCTTTCTTTCTGGGTTGTTTCAGTTCCTAAACTTCCATTAGGTTCCTGTGTGTCTGGCGCCAGTCAACCGTGGCCGTGGGGTCCTGGTGCCAGTAAGATGAACGTTCTGAAAACCTTGTAGGTGGAGGGGAGTGTCCCAAGACAAAGGGGTATGGATCCACGAAACAACAGGCATCCACAACATTCAGATTATCTCTTTCAATCTTTATAATAAACTTTGCAGGCAGGTGAGCCTGTTATCTGTACTTTACAAGGGGAAAAAATAAGGTTTAAAAGAAGGTCAAGAATTTGCCAGAGGTCACACAGCTGGGGATGGGTGGAGACTGCAGGCAGGAGTGGTAGGAGATAGGTGACATCAAAGCCTGGGGTGCCCACCCCCCCATGCCATGCAGTCTCTGTCAGCCTCTCAAACACTGGCCATCACTTTGCACTGCGATAATTGTGGCAGACACGATGGCCATAGGCCTAAATGATCACTGACCCCAAGAAACCCTGCAAATTGCTCTCCTGGAAAATCCCAAAGTCAACTTGCTTTTTGGCTATTTGCTTCTCTCTCATGAAGCTAGGTGAAGGTTATATCCTGCCTGCTCTTGGGGACAATGTACTGCACGTTGCTTTTCTGCAAAATTAATTAGCGACTCAAAGGTCAGAGCTGTCTCCTCCCCTGTGATTCTTGGTCCTCCAGAATAGCCATCCATGACTTTTAACCTTCTGGCAGGCATGGAAACCACATCAGTTATTCTGCATCTCTACTTAGTGAGCTACACTGGGACCCACTATGCCTTCACATGTGTGGGAGGTTTGTGCTGGGATGTGAAGGAAGATTATATTTTGCCATCGCCAAGAAGTTGTGCAAGAGTGTTTTGACACCAATTTATTCAAAATATCATTGATATTATCATCCTCTTTCTCATCAGGTGGCACTTTTCTCCAAATACGCCACTGATCATGATTTCCTCAAGTTTTTCTTAAATGTTTGACTTCTGACAGACTCTCAGGCACAAGCAATATGAAAGTCATATCTTTAATATTGTCACAAGACAGAAGAAATCCTCTATAGTGTCTACATGATAAAGCAGCTTGCTCATGACATTTGTTTTGTAATAATATTTCATATTCAGCATATCCCCTGGTCCATGGGCCAGATCAGGAAAGTGACATGGAGTAGGGAGGGTGATGGGGGATGGCAGGAAGCTGGTAAAATATTATCAGACCATAACCTCAGGGAGCATTTTATAATTATCTAGTAATAGGACAGCTTTGCTTACCTAGGGAATTCTGTGGTTCTCGAGTAATCTTTCATATAAAGTTCAAAGGATGTTAGTACCAGTTAGGAAAAATAACTTTTTCTGACAGCAACTGCAAACATTTTAAAAGAGATTATAAAATCCTCAAGGAACAAGGCTTCCAAATACAGAAAACAACTCCAAATGACTGAAAAAAATAAAAAGATTTAGCATTAATTCACAGAAGTCTAAAGGTAAGACAGTTTTAGGGTCGGTCAATTAATTGACTTAACATTATCGGTGATCCAAGTTCTGTCTACCTTTCCTGTTATCCAAGGATTTTACCTAGCTTTCCTCATAGGCACAAGGTAGCTGCACCATCTCTAGGCATCACATCCTCACACACCACCATCCAGAGGCAGAAGAGGGGCAATCTCTTTCTGGCGTTTTTGGTTGAGACTCAGCAATCTCTCTTGAAATGTTCTACTCAGCAAATTCAGTCACATGTCCTTTTCAAAGCTGATCACTAACAAAATAAATAGAATTAGTTTAAAGGACTAAGATTACCTGTTGGACTGGGGCTGGGGTGACATATCTCTGAAATACATGACTGTCTAACATCTGAACAACACACATATTCCATTAGCAAAGAAGTGATGGTAGGGGGATGGCTATTAGCAGGGCACTGACAATGTCTGCCACAGGGTTCGACACATTTCTTAATTTTAATCTATTTTATTCTGCTTAAAACTCAGGACATTTGATTCACTGACACCTACTGGGATAGAGATCATTAAGCCTCACATAATAACAAACCAGTTTCAGAAACACTATAAAACTGCTCAAGAGAGACAGTATTTAGAAAACAGTTTCTTGAAAAAGCCACAAAACTGGTCTACAGCTTCATGACGAAGTGATTACTTTTCACTAACTTGGTAAAACCTTCTAATTATGTGTCTTATTTTGAAATGCCAAAGCAGCTCTTCAGAAAGTACATGACTCCATCAACCACATTTGCTGGTTCACATCCATATGTCATTTCCATTAGCACTGGGCTAGAGAGATGGCTATATGATAAATGAAATAAAAATTTTATCCTTATCTACATATATGTGTGGCTACCTCCCTCCCTTCCTGCCACCTTTTATGACACAAAAGCTGAGATGTGCTCTGTGACATTTTCATTGGAGGAACTTGGGAATCCCTCTCATAGGAGGACGCTCGTCTCATCGCCAGCTCTGTTCTGACACGTATGATTTCTCTCCAGTTTAACATTTAGGATCTTTCCATTGCAAGCAGTAGAAACTGGCAATGACGAATATATGTGGGAAAGAAATATATTTGAGGGACATGGGGTGGCCCTTAGAGTGAGGGGAGGGAAAGTTCCAGAGACCTGGGTAGAGGATCTAGTCAGAGTGGCAGGGATGAAGTAACTCCAGCATACCAGTCCTCCTGCCTTCAAGGTCCAAGATTCTGAAGAGAAAGTCCAACAGACTTAGCTTGGGTGCGTGCCCTTCTATTAGCCAGAGCGAGGGGGCGCCTTGATTAACATGTCTTCCCAAACTACCACCTGGAGGAAGGCATTCCCCACAGGGAAATCAAGGAGCTGCTACCCGAGCGGGTGGATGCTGGGCAGGCAAATACAGCCATCCACAGCAACAGAGGATCGCCGCCCCAAAACAATACACACCCAGGAAAAAGGAATCACAGGATATAATAATAAAACAACATTTTTTCCTACTTCCCATGTCTCTTTAATCTTGCTTAGCAGAGGAAATCGACTTTCTGTCCCTGAATGTATAAACTTTACTCATTTTTAAAGAGCGAAACAGCCTGTGATCACTGGAAGAGGCAAACATAGTCTTAAATTCAGTAATAGAATGTTAATGCTATTAGCCCTTTAATCTTCATTCAAAGATAAGACTTCTCCCCCATTGCCCAGCTGGGATCACTTGCTGGCAAGCTGTCTGCCTTTGGCAATGAGAGTGGTCAGCCTATTTTCTCTCCTTCTCACTCCCTGCTGTTTCTCATCTCTCCGTGGTCACAGCAGGGGAAGAGGGAGTGGGAAGGAGGAAAAGAAAGTTTTTATTTAACTGGTACTATCATGAACTGGCCTTGTGCCCCACATAGCACAGCAAATATTTAAAGCCGACTCTCCTAGAGGAATTTTCATGTATCTTTCTGAGGCTTCCCTGCTGGGTCTCCTTGACTGCAACTTTCCTGCTCTCAGCCTCCCAAGCGGTCCATCCATCTCGCTTGCCTTCTAGGTTCATGGGAACAGATACCAGCCTCCCGCACTCCCCTCCTCCAACTGTAGGGGTCACATACCTAGTTTTCTGAGCCATCCTGTTGAAATTCCCTTCCCTATGCTTGAGTTGATGGGTAGGCACTGGCATCCTACCCTTGACAGTGTGTGTGTGTGTGTGTGTGTGTGTGTATGTGATTCTCAGCACAACACTTTCCAAGAAATCCTCTTAAAATAATTATTTCCTCCCCAGTCACCATCCCCTGTACTTCATTTATATCTTCATAGAATGTGAAGGGTTCAAGAATTACTTTTTTAAAATAATCTTTGCCAACAGGTGACAATGGTATTTTGTTTTCATTTGCATTTCTTTAATTATTAATAAGTACCCATTTTTCATATGCCCTGTGGATGTGTTTAATAATCAAAATAATTAACAGAGCTCTTATTATACACTAGTTACTTTGCTTCTGCTAACTCATGTAATCCTCACATAGACCCTATGCAATAGGTACTATTATTTTTTTAAAGATTTTATTTTACTTTTTTGAGAGAGAGAGAGAGAGAGAGAGAGAGAGTGTGTGTGTGTGTGTGTGTGTGTGTATGTGTGTGTGTGATCAGGGGGAAGGGGCAAAGGGAAAGGAGAAGAAGACTCCCCACTGAGCAAGGAGCCCATTACCTGAGCCAAAAACCAAGAGTCAGACGCTTAACCAACTGAGCCACCCAGGCACCGCCACCCTCTTTTTAAAGATTTTATCTTATTTATTTTAATAGGTACTATTGTTATTCGCATTTGACAGATGAGGTCCAGCATGGTGAGCTAACTTGGCCAAGGTCACATGGCTAGTGGGTCTGGCTCCGGAGTGCTCCTGCCAGACTTTTCCACTGTTTCTTGCTCTGTTCATTCAGCTCTGCTTCCTCCCCTTTCTCTTTTCCTTCCTCTCCTTACCCCTCTTCTTGTATTCTTCATTTTCCCAAGGAGCATTCTGGCCTTACTAGTTGTGGGCAACCTGTTCAGTTCAGTTCAAGCTACATACAGTGAGCATGTAGCCATGCTGAGCACTGGATCAGGGGCTGAGAGGCAAATGCCGCCCAGTGGGACCTGGAAGTCATCATCTGACAGGGAAAGTACTCATTGCACGTGTATAGCTCATCACAGTTTCCCAAGTGCGCTCACACACCTCCCACTGCAGTTCTTGGTCTCCGAGAGGTTAGATGACTTGTCCAAGGTCACACAACTAAGATGTGGTGGAAGAGAGACGAGACCATGAAGGCTTCTGGCATACAAATCAACCACCTCAGCGTGAGCCCTTCAGACCTTTCCTACTTTTACCATTTCATTGTCACTCCACATCCAGGGACATTTGTCATTAGAAATAGCTTTAATCTCCACTTTGGGGCTATGCCTGAAGTTTAAAAGCCTGGAAGGCTGCTCTCTGGTTAACTGAAGTGTTACTATAGCAACAGCGACAATAAAAACCAAAATAGCAGGTACAAATTTCACATCCACAGATTAGGATGTGCAAACACGGAACTTCATTTTCTTATAACTCAAGTTAATTTCTGCTCTCATTTTCTGCTTGATGCAAGAAATGTATTCTAGTCAGTTTGAAGTAAACTCAATAAAATTCAGATTTCTCTGCCATTTTTAATTTAACATTTAGTCAATTTAAGATGACTTCCCCTTTCCCCTTGGGGATGGTATTGAGTTCCTGGAGGAAGATGGGATTCTGCAAATGCTCCCCCTTCAGTGGGGTTGTGAGGCCGATGATGATGTCCTTCTGTAGCTTCTAAGGCCCTTATAGTTGGGCTTGGCTGGGGTAGTGTTTGGTCCTCCTTTGAATGGTCCTCCCCAGCACTGTCCTGGTGCTGGGGCTCCCTGACTTGTGGTCATGGCCTCATCAGATTCTCTGTGGAGACTGTCCAGATCACATCCCTGTGATGCCTGTCTCTTCATCCTGAGACACTCTGCCCCACGGTTCCAGCTTTCTCTGGAGTGCTCTCTGGCACTCTCTCAATTAACTCTCTTGCCCCACTCACAGGAGCTAGACATGCCCTCTCACGCCACTCCTAAGGTCTAGAAAATCCAGGGGGCTTTCTCTTCTCTTGCCTTGAGGCCAGAATGAGATGGAGAAGAGAAAAAAGAGGGGAAGAAAAGAACACGGTGGTTAACATCTCAAATATCATTCTGTTGCCTCTGCACAAATTGTCTTCTTCCAAGCAGTAGTATTTTTCATTTCCAAGTTCAAATCGGTCAACATACCTTTTTTGTTGCCCTTTACTTTTTTTAAAAAGATTTTATTTATTTATTTGAAAGAGAGAGAGAGCACAAGCAGGGGGAGCGGCAGGAGAGGAAGGAGCAGGGAGCCCGATGCGGGGCTCCATCCCAGGACTCTGGGATCATGACCTGAGCCGAAGGCAGAGGCTTAACTGGGATCATGACTTGAGCCAAAGGCATATGCTTAACTGACTGAGCCACCCAGGTGCCCTTTTTTGTTGCCTTTTAGCCAGATTTCTACTTTATTCTTAGATTGACCAAAGAAACACTGAGCACTTTCCCCTCACCCAGGAGCTCCCACAGATATACCTCTATAGTGTCAGCCCCAGTGGATGATGTGTTCATCCACTGACAACCATCTCTGCCCTCCCCAGCCACTGGGCCCTGCACCTGCACTCTGTCCCCAGCATCACTCTTGCAATTCTTTTATCACATAACCTTACCCCACTGACAAAGTGACATAGTCATTCTTCTTTTCCTTCTTTTCTTATAGATGCATTTGTTTTCCAACTTTTTTACTTGCCTTCAGTCCTCTTCGGAAATAGATGAGCATCTAAAGTAAAATTGTAATAAATAAAATCCATGTAGCCTTTTTAAGGTTCAATGAGTAGAACTACCCACATTAGGTCGTATGTGGATGCACCATAATTTTCCTGATTCCAAATTGCTTTCATTTTGAATCAGTTTCTTTGTGTGAAGCCTTTGATGTTTTTCCCCCTCCTGAGTCAGTGATCCTAGTTAGGCAAAAGAAAGAAAAGGAATAACAATGTTGAGTTATCTATGATATCCCAGACTCTATGCTGGACACGTTTATCTACATTATCTCATTGCATGCACCCTAGATTTATAGGGTCCTAGCTGAAGCCTAAGCCATGTTTACCCTAAGGTTCAGACAAGCCCATCTGGAGTCTGAAGAGAGAATGAGGTGAACAAGTATTCAGGGGCTGGTTTGAACCTCCTGGGGAAAAAAAATTAATTCTCTAAGTTTAAAGAGAGAATCCACTGGAAGAGAAATTTGCACACTAATTCACTGGACAAATATTTGGTGAGCCCTTACAATATGCTGGGCACCACAGATACAATTGTGAGCAATTGAAGGGGCAATGAGCCAGTTTTGGAGGGGAGCGTGAACTCTGAGTGCAGCAGGGAGTGAACCACGCAGATTGTCCTGTCATCCACACCCCACTCCCAAGGTATGACAGCTGACGTACAACGTAAACGAACACCAAAAATCACTTTGGTTCCATTTTGAAAAACCATACAAAAGGGCAGTGGGAGGAAAACAGTGCTTTCTGCGCCCTGTGGGACAATGTTCTCTACACCAGCATCAAGACAGGACTTGTAGATACTGTTGGACACCAAGATGGGACATCAGTAGAGTTTGAGGACATCAGCCCCAACAACCAAAGCAAGGAGGAGGGATAAAGCAAGAGCTAATACATCTAGAGCCCAGGACTTGACTCAGATCTCTGCTGGCGTGTGCAAGGACTAACTGGGAGGGAATTTGGGGAAAGTTACAATTCCCACAAGCTGATGGGGCTGGAGTCGGAGAAATACAGCTTTGTGACTTCTGCCAAGTCTCTGCTTATAGCCCCAGGCTAATGCAGCCTGGGGAGGGTTATGTTATTTCACAGAGGCTCAGAGGAGGTAAAACACTTGCTAAAGATTATTGATTTAGTAATGCTCTTTCTCCAAAGTCCTTCCCAGACCCAGTCCACCATGTGGTTTAGTACAAAAGCCTCAGGATTCTCATCTCTGCTCTGCTGTTAACACACTGTTGGACATTGAGCAAGTGAATTTATCTCTTTGAGCTCAAGTTTTTCATCCTATAAAGGAAAGGGATAGACTAGAAGAGCTACAACATTCTGTGGTTCTGGAACTACTTTTAGCCCCTCGGCTCCACTCTGGGCACTCTCGATAATCTGACCCCGCCATGTATATCCAGACAAACCCCCCTCACTTCCTAAAACAGCCCCTTTACTCTAGCCAAACCAGTTTTCTCACTGTCGCTGAACATAGCACATTCATATTCATTCTTGACCCTTTGCCAAATCCCTCCATAGGGACGTTAAGAAAATTGCAGTATACATCCTGGTCAGACCACCGTCTCTGCAGCCATTGTTGGAAAGGACAAGCTCATTGCCTTCCCCAATGCTGACCTTCAAAGTGGGCATATGTCAGCTCCCCTGGGCATCCGTTTACATCTCTGACATTAATTTGTCCCGATCCGTTGTGAATTCATTTATATTTCCCTCATGTGCTACATCTTGGAGTAATGTGTTCCACGAATTTATTACCCATTGCCTTTATTTGTTCTAACTGTTCTTCACTCATCTTCCCCTCCAGCGAGTGTTTGGGTTGAACAAGTCCTTGTTCACCTTCTCCTGATTATTGATGAGTTTACTGATTTCCATCATGTCCTTTTCCAGGCTGGAGAATTCTTACCTTTATGGCCTATCTTCCCTCTGCAAACCTCAATTGTTCTATGTCCTTTCCTTCTCTGGGGTGAGAACATCCCTTTGGAGGTTTGCTGACTAGAACTCGCCACAAATCAATGAGGGGAGAATGTACGGTGTTTAGAGAAACGCAAGGGTGTGAACTCAGTCATTCTCAGTCCCCCCCATGCCTTCAGGATGCCCGATCTGTGTTTCCTTGGCCTTGGGAACAAAGCAGGCTTTCAAATTCGTGTCTTCCAGAGACACAGGCTCTTTCCTGGCTTTTGACAGAGGTGTTAGTCACAAAGTTTGGATTTGTTTATTTTTAAACATATTTACACATGCCATGTTACATTCATCTGCCCCTTTTCTGCCAATTTATACAAAGTCAGTCGATAACAATAATAATTAACTTTTAGTGAGCTCTGAAAATGCCCCAGGCCCCATGCTAAATGTGCAGCATCTTTCTTAATCCTCTCTGCAACCCTCTGAGGTAGGGATTATTATCACCCAATTCTGAAGACGAGACTACTGAGAAGCAAAATATTGAGAACATTGAGAAATGAGAGTGTTAAGAAATATTGAGAAAAAGTAATTGATCATTGCACAGCTGGCAAATGGCAGAGCCTGGGCTCAAACCCAGAGAGGCTGAGATTTTTCAGCCTGAATGCTCTATGCAGTTAACCCTGGCTGTAGATTAGAATCATCCGGGAGCTTTGAAAAAACACCAATTTTTTGGTGTTTCTTTTTTGGTGTTTCCCCCCCTCTCTGGGGGCTGGGGTCCAGGATATAGCTATCTTTAAAAGCTCCCCCAGGCAATTCCATCCTCAGTTCCGGATTGAGGACCATTGCTCTGGGGCCTTCTACTGACAAAGCCTGTTAGTTTATTTCTACCATACCCAGAAGATTACATTTAGGCATCTGCTATGTGGAGATCTGTCCTGTGACTTTTCCTCCCTCCAGAACACGTATACACACGTTAAATCTGGTCAATGTCGGCATAGATTCTTTTGTTGTGGTGGTGGAGGTGATGGTGGTAAAGTATATGTAATATAAAATTTAGCATGTTAACCTTTTTTTTTTTAGTATTTCCTTTTTAGGGGCTCCTGGCTGGCTCAGTAGGTAGAGTGCGTGACTCTTGATCTCGGGGTTGTGGGTTTGAGCCCTGCATTTGGTGTAGAGATTGCTTAAGTAAATAAAACTTTAAAAAGATAAAAATAAAATGTTTAAAAAATATATTTCCTTTTAATTATTTTTATTTTTTAAAAGATTTTATTTATTAATTTGACAGAGACAGAGAAAGCGAGAGCGGGAACACAAGCAGGGGGAGTGAGAGAGGGAGAAGCAGGCTTCCTGCCAAGCAGGGAGCCTGATGCAGCGCTCAATCCCAGGACCCTGGGACCATGAGCTGAGCCAAAGGCAGACGTTTAACGACTGAGCCACCTAGG